>NC_050513.1:16615486-16637582 GCF_002922805.2 Oryzias melastigma | reverse complement strand
ATGAGAAGGTTCTGGTGTAGAAATCAATCCAGAACAGTTCGGCACACATGATGGCACACGGCCTGCCAACAGTTGAACCATCTGGGCAATCGACAGAGATACAAAACAAAGAGCAGAAGTTCTTCAAAGTTCTGCACAAAGAAGGGTTCTTCGTCGGCCAGATCTGCAGCTGAAGTGAAAGGGGGCGGGGCAACAGGTTCTGCCATATGGATCCAACTCTAGACTTTAGGACCTGGAGAAACGAAGGATGACTCGTCTGAGGTGATGCCATGTCGACTGTTGGCAGTGGAAAAGACCGGCGGGAAATGGCCCCGCCCTCTTCATTTGGCCCCACCCCCTTCGTTTGGACATATGCTTCAGTTCATTCCAGAAAACAAGTATTTGTTTTAAATAGATGCAAAGATCAGAGGTGTATCAATAAGAAATGGCGCTCAGATTACGGTTTCTGTTGTCCCCATTTACCCAGAATGCCATTTTTCTTCATTAAAGATTTTGGGGAAACTAGGTTAAAAAGAGAAGCTGCTAAAACCATTCCCTGCAAACGTACATGGTGACAGCAAAGTAAATCAAATAAAAACAACACAAAAGCTGATGGCTGCTGGGAAAAATCTTGAGTGTAAGACGGCTGATCGGCGGCAGAGCCACAGGTTCGAGTCCTCGGTCTTTGCACCACATGGAAGCCCTGATTGAGTCCTTTTTTTTCTCCTTTGATTCAGATGGTTTGAAACTTAACAGAAATACATACATACAAAAAAAAATAATAAAAAAATTATAATAAGAAAAAAAAGATTCAGAAAATGTGGGTTTAATGGTTCCAAAGTCCACCGGTCTGTTCTTGATAAACCTCAATGACGTCCTCATCCTCCATGCCAAGCTGGCAAAAACAACAAAATAAAAGACTTTAGTGCCCGCTCGTGGTTTGTTTTTAGCTCAAAAGAATGTTGTTTACCTCTTTTGGGGTTTGGTTATCTGCAATTCTCTGTCCCTCAAACAGAAACCGTAGCGTGCTCGCCGCAACTCCCTAAAAGAAACAGGAAGTAGACACCTCTGAAACCCAGAAGATCATCGGAAGATAAAAAAAAAATATATACAAACAATGCTTTTAGCTGTTTCTTTTTCTAGCATTCACTAAATGCACTATAGCGCCATCATGAGGCGCCAAGATCTCAGCAAACAGCTACAAAAACGAGCTTTTAGGTTTAGAAGTGTTAAAAACAACCAAGTAGATTTAGGGAACCAATTATTTAAGTGATCAAAATGTGATAAAGAAAAACAAATTGGGATAGTGGACAGAAAACAAGCGGAAAATATGATGTGTCAAAACTAATAATAGAGTTTTAACATGTTCTTGTGGAATCTTTCTGATAATATAGGACACATATAAAGAAAATTTAACTCATAATTGCATTTCTGAATATTTTCTTTATTCAGACTGTTGTGAACCAAGAAAAATAATAGGTTTTGACAAATATATAAACTAGAAAAACACTAGAAAAGTTTGTTGAACACAATTTTTTTTTTTTTTTAAAATCAACCCTCATATTGTGCCCGGGTTAAAATTGACCCATTTTCTCACACTTGAAATTGTCTCAATTTTGTCCCAGATATAATATAAAGGTTAAATACTGATGTTTTTTCATTAAGGAGTTACTTTATGATGAATCGTTTTTATTTGTAAAGCTGTACCTGTCTCTGGCTGTAAGACTCTTTCAGCTTCTTTAGATGTGTGGTCATTTTCACCTTGAAGTGGATTTCACTGCTGTCCTGTGGGCAGAAATGTACACAGAGGCATTGCAGCTCAAAATAAATAACAACAATAGTAAATAAGAATTATTTCCAGCATAAAAACCTGTAAAATATAAAGAATTTACTTCATAGTGGAACAAAAATACCATTCTACGAACTATAATAGACTCCAAAGCTTTAATTATAAATTGATTAATTAAAATTATAATTTATTTTTAAATACACACAATAGAGACAACAAAAACAGCCTACCTGACCAATCACTTTTAATTTGATGTACTCTCCATCCTTCTTGTCGCCCCCGTCCTGACTGGAGGGTTTCGTCTCCTAACAGCAACACCACACAACATTACAACATGATGCGAACGCTAGCACACTGTCGGGGAAGGCCCGTCTGTTTACTCCGCGGCTTCCGCGAACACAGAACGTCCACAGCCGGTACGCGGATGGGTTCGACGGTGCCAGCGCCGGTTCTGACTCGAAGCTTTAGAAGAACTACACAAAAAGTCACGCTGAAGGGTGAAAAAGCGATAAGTTCTGCGGCCTGGAGCTACGGCAGCTAATGGTTAGCATGTTAGATAACCACGTACGAGGCAGCGTACCCCCCCAAAAAGCACATTAAATAGTATTTTTTTGTAAAGTGTTGACAGAAAACAACCCAGACTCTTTGGTGTTCGTTTTCTTACCGTGTCTGACATGTTTATCCTGGCGGAACGGTGGGAAATTCCCCTACAATAGGTGCAGCGTTAGCTTTTAGCGGTGGCTCTTGCTTTATGTTGTGAGGAATGCGACATCAAACGGAAGTGACGCAGTTGTGTTCAAAATAAAAGTCGCGTAAAGTATACAAATATTTTTAAGGTGCTCACTACACATGTCAACGAAAGAACATAAATATCAATCATAAACGTTAGGAAAAAATAAGTTTAAGAGATAAAAAAAGGAAAAACATGGGCACAGAGTAAAATTAAACACACGCAACTACAAAATGTTATCATATAGGTTTTTGTCTTATTGTGAAAAATTCCTTGCATTTTTTCCCCCATGAATTAAAGTGTTAGTAATGGGGTTGTGGGTCTTATATTTACAATTTTCAAATGTTTTGGCGTGTTTTGAGCAAGAAATATTGAAATAAAACGGCATTTTTGTTGTTGTTGTTGTTACCCATAGACCATAGCGTTTGCCAACACATAAGTATTGGAACTTTTTTTTCTTTTGCTGAATTACAAATAAACAAGAATCGCGTGCTTACCCGGTCAGTTTCCCTTTTTTCCACGGCCCTGCTTTTTCGAGGCACTTTGGTTTGGATTGTGGAGGTGGTTGCTTGGGAGTCGCGGGGTCGTTTAGACCTGCAAGCCCTCCTTGCCTTTGCCATTTGCTCTTCTGTTGGTGCCGGTTGAATGGTAGGCACAGCATCAGGGGAAAGCAATGGCCTGACAGAATATCCCATGGCAATTTTAAGGGCATTGCTCATACATTCTTTTTCAAAATGTGCACCACAAATAACCGAATTCTCCGTCAACTTGAAGTTGGCGCGCTTGACTTCCACGAAGCGAATCCATTGTCGGCGAAGCACGGGGTTCTTCGGGAAAACATGCACACTTTGCCCTGTATGACACGAATTGCTACAAAACATGACAACGCACCGCTTCCCCATAGTTCCAGAGAAAGGCAGATACCACGAACGAGAATAAAATCCAAATACTTTTCGAAGCAAAAATTCCACATATATATATCCCAATATTGAGTTTAGCTAATGTTATGAAACTAGGCGCCACTAGGGGAAGCAGTGAGCAGAGGAGTGAGAAAAGGAGAGAAGAAGAGTAGCTAGGAGAACGCATAGACTGTATAGTAGCTGTGGAGATGTTGATGCTGGACGGTGCATGTCCATGCTGGAAATTACGACGGAGTATTACGAGTTTTTTTTTCCTAGTAAATTTACGACTTTTAATCTCGTAAATCTACGAGTTTTAAAGTCGTAATTTAATAAGAAAAGAACCAAAGCTGTCAGTTTATCAGAGCCATGCTCGAAGCTGGAAGACGTGGAGCATCTCGTGAAGCTTTATTTACAGATCGGTTTTAAAAACAAAGAAATTCTGAACCTTTTGGCGACTCTAAATCAAATCATCAATGACGCTGACTATCCGGGTCGGTAATGCAGAGTTTCAAATGCAAAATAAAGAGATTAGAGACATGTTTGCAGGACCGTCTGCCATATTATTATTTATTTATTCACTTATTTATTCACTTTATTCACATACCCGGAAGCTCTTTCACCACCTTACGGCATGTCTCTGACGTGCGCAGAAACCAAAGGAGGATGTAAACATTGCTCCGTACGCCCCGTTCTCCACATGAATCGTCCCGTTTCAACACACAACAACAACAGGGGATGACGACAGTCTGTCACGTTAGCTAAGTACACTGAAAATTCCAAAAACGATTTCTCTTCAGATAAAAGCATCACACAGAAATGAATGAGATCTGATCTTTCACGGAGGAAGAAATGACTGGAAGTGGACCGCTGCGAGTCTCAATGGTTTCATCAACAGATCTGCAGAGATCCTGCAAGCCACCATCAATGATTAATAAACTGCAAATCAAACAAAGAAACTTCCAAACATGTGCAATGTTTTAAATTTGACAAAAACCTGCGTTTGTCAACGGTAATTATTTGTTATTTTTGATACATTAGAACATATGGAATATATCTGGATACGCATTTTAGCTTTGTCCCAGCCCATTACTCCTTTAAAATTAGTAAAAGAAATGTAAAAAATCTCCTTCCATCAGGTCAGTCCTCCATTACATCCGCCATATTAACTGCAGCTATGCTCTTGAATATATCAATTAAATAGGTTTGCTTTTTTGAAAATTTATGTTTATGAATATAAAACATCCCAATAATTATTAAAGAAATAACAAGATCAAAGAGACTGTTATGTGAAATTACACTAAAAAGAATATGTTTCCTTTTATTTTCAACAGAACGGATGACTTAGAAGAACACCAAAACATACTATTAACATACAATCTTAAAACAAATAGTCAGTTGTTTTGTGGAGCAATTTTTCCATAAAAACAAATACCTTTTTTTTTCTTTCACTTTTGCCCAATACACTGCAGTAGTTACTCTACGTTTTTTATAGTAAATGAAGTTCAGAGAATCAAAGTTTGAACATAATGTGTATTTAGAATTTAAATGTGTATGTTTTAATAGAATTAATATTAAATTAAATGAAATTTAAAAATTATGTTACATGAGCTTGATTTTTTCCCCAAAACTATAATGGGCATCAAAATTTGATCAATTTTTTTTTCTTTTAATTAATGATATATTTTAATTAGGGTTGTGAACATTAATGCATTAAAGCACATGATTATCTAACTCAAATTAAAGCTATAATATTAATAAACGCAACTTAATTAAAAAATTTCAGACAATAAAAATAAAGGGAAAATTTCTTTATGGCCTGTTTTTGTTCAAAAGCTGCATGTTTTCGTAAATTAGTAAAACACTGTGATTATTGGGGATCGGTCACAGCAAAAAAGTGTGATTAATCTGATATATATATTTTTCTTTTTTAGTTGACAGCCTTAATTAAAAAAAGTTCTATATTTAAAGTTTTGCGAGTGATTTAATATCGTGATTAGTATCGCAATTAATCGCGATTCATATTTTCCCAGTTTGGGATTAATTTGTCAATTTTTGAAAATCGATTCCCGCAGTAATTTTAATAAAATTTGTATTTTTAGATTATGGCAATTTCACAATATCACTTTACACAGGCTCGAGAAAATGTTTTCGATATTTTTTCCCCACTATATTTCACTAAATATTGACTTGAGAGAATCTAGTTTTGTACAAAATTTGTATTATAAAATAGACATATGTACACATATATTCAAATAAAATCGATATTTTATATATATGATAGTACATCATTTTTATTATACATAGTTCTACATATTATAAGACATATTATTACTGTGCATGCACTAATAATATTTAAGACTAAGACAAATCAACTGTATCTTGATTTAATTAAAAAAATGTATCACTAGTATTTCAAAAAAGACATATTTTATTACATGTCATTTATATTTAAATTATCACTAATACTGTTAAATTAGACATACATATTTTATAAAGGTTGCATCTTCATACGTACTAATCATAACTATTAGGTTATTTCAAAAGATACGTTATATGTTGTTAACAAGTTATTTTTATGTGCTAAAAATGCTGCATGTTACAGCATGGTACTACAATTATATCATAGAGCTTTCTTTAATTCAAAATACCGAACAAAATATGTATTTTAAGTCATTGTGCGCTTACAGAAGTTGAAGATCACAAACCTCTTGAAGTTTCTTTAGATGCAGTCTTACTTCCGTTGTGATTTTATCAAAGTAAAACAAAACACTCGGCGTTTAGTAAGAAACCGGCTTCTGAGCTTTTACTTTTGTAGGTACACAGAAGTACTTCCGGTTGTGAGGAATTTTGTTTTTCCGTGTAACTTGATTCAGCTACAGGGTCAACGCCGAGCCAAGCTACCGTTAACCAAGGTGTAAAGTGCAGCGAAATGAGAGGCGTCGATTAAACGGGCCTTTCGCTCGCGCACGGACACGGAGAGGCGTCCCCGGACGAGCAGAGAATCCGTCGTCCCGGTCGCAGACGCGGAAAGCGCTGGGGGTGAAGCGGCAGCCGTCGGGCCTCGTTGTCGTGGCCCAGCAGGACTCGCGTGAAGTTAAGAGCGGACTGCCAAACTTCTGCTTCCTCCAGCGGCTCTCCGCAGGGCCCGGGGCTCCTGTCGCCGGCCCTGTGGATGAGTAGCTGGACCTCGGTGCACGCAGCCCGCAGGTGAGCGCACATTGCACACGGATATCGCTTGGAACGACCCGGCGGCGGGCTCTGTTGTGTTTGTTACGCCAGTGACCAGACGAGCTTCGATGATGTCTGCGGCTAGCTGTTAGCATTAGCTCGACAACTTCCCTGGCCTGACGGCTAGTTCTGCTCGCAAACACTCCGCTTCCTCCAACGGGATTTTTTGTGTGCGCTTGCACGTCAAAGCAAAAGCAAATCACGGAGGGTGCGTTGTCACGACGCAACGAAATGTCAAAAATAAAGCTAGCAACAGTTGTTAGCTTCCGGGACAACTCAAGCTAGCTTAGCTAGTAAACTCACAGCTAGCTAATTATCCAGCAAAAACATCCGCAGTTATCGGTGTTGCTGATTTTAGCTTCTTTTTAATAAATGTCTGTTGATCTCAAGCTTCTTTTTATAAATGTTGTTTTGAACTGGAATGTTGTTAGCTTGTGTCACGAAGGTGAACCCCTTCATTTGATGTAAATGTTGAGGAATGCTGCATGTTGCCATGGTGTTAGCACAGCCACTGCACGAATTTTCTCCACTTCACGACAGCAGAGAGTAATTATTATGTTATAAGTTCATTATTATATTATTCACGTTGTTTACATGAGGGACAGCTGCTGCTCCAAAACACAGATACGTGTTAGCTAAGCTAACATAATGCTAGTTCTTATCAATCATTTAAAATAACTTTATTACTCAAACTAACAAAAGCACAAATGATCTTTTAATATGGATTATGTGACATGTTCTTAAATATATGATGCAACGTGACTCAACGCTATGAATGGAGTGTAGATTAGCTCTTAGCAACCATACTGGGGTCAAAATAAAAACAGTCTGGCAGACATTTGGGTAAGATCAGTGTTGTTGCCATGGAAACGCAGCAAACTTCAGGGATGTGAACTTGCCCTTTGTGTCAGATAAATTACTATGGGGGGTATTCGACTTCTTCGCATGGAGTTTTAGTGGGGAAAACATTTAAAGGGTTGGATAAATACAAGATGTAATTATTTGTTTTTCTAATTTTTAATTGAGTTTATTTTTTGCAGAGATTTCCATCAATAAACGTCCTTCCGTGCTCCTGTAGTGAATTAATTTCAACCGAAGCCTTTAAAAAACGTGCAGTTTTTAAGGTTTTCATCTTAAAAAAGATGCATTTTAAAATTGTAAAACAAAAAATAACAATCAAACAAACAAAAAAACACATTTTATGACTTAAATGATAAATGTAGTCACGTGTAGGTCAGTTTTACTGCCCTGGTACCATATCAGTCCAATTCTTTTTCCCAAAAGTTCACCTATTTAAAATCCAAATTGTTTGTATAGTATTAACTATGTATCTATCATTTGATCTATCGATCTGGTTTATTCAGTTTTTATTCGATCAGAACAGCATTTTAGGCTAAACTATATAAATATATTTTCATAATGATAAAAAAACTACAATTTTAAAAATATTCTTTAAAAAAACACACAAAAATACACAACACCAAATGACATGCACTTAATGTATCTTCCTAAGCCAAACAACTTGTAAAACGAACCCAAAATTCATTCAACAAAGCATTAGAACTAGCATTAGCATTAGTAGTGTACAGTAAACTTTTGCAAAATTAGCAAAAAATAATCAGATTAGTAGTTTTTGACCTGAGAAAAGGCACAATTTGATATCAATATTTATCCAAGAATGTGATGAATAAATATATCTATTAATTATTGTCAATAATCAGATCTAACCCCAATATTAATAATATTTTCAAATATATTTTGTTTAATAATACGTATGTAGAAGCAGATATTTGTTAGAATCCTTTATAATTTGGACTGTAAAAGGATAAAAAAAGGTTTATGTAGGTTTTTGATCATCTCATCTGCATAAATCTGTCAACACAAAAAATTAAGAGCATTTTTAATTGTGTTTTAGATAAAATAATTGAGCCAAACATACATGAAACAGTTGGGACGTTCGTCTCACTGTTCTGATTTTAAAAAATTCAATACAAGATCAGCATTTGTGAGTATTTACAGATGTTTTAGAGCCAAATCTGCATCTTCTAGTCTTCTAACTTGTGAAGCTTCACGCTTGGACTTGTGCTCAACTGTTGCAGGAGGAAGGAATCCCTTTGATGGGAGAGTCCTCTTTCCTGGCCTCCTGGGTCAGCCGCCGTGCCATGATGATGGGTATGTGTGCACTTTGTTGGCAATCTTTTACCAATATTTTTTTTATTATTATTCTTGTTTTTGCCTCAAGATCTTTGAAATCAGAAAACATTCGCCTCCTGCTGGGTTTTCCTTCCACATTTCTCCCCATCTTTGTTGTAACCGGAGGTTCTGTCGTCCCACAGATGAGCAGGAGGCCCTGAACTCGATCATGCAGGACTTGGCCGAACTGCACCGCTCCAGCCGTCCCGCCACATTCCTGTCGGAGTTGGGAAAACCCAAAACGTCTTCACCCAAGAACCAGGTGAGACCACTTTGAGGTGTTCTTTTTTTTTAAATACATTTTTGCTCAAGTAAGTAATTGCTGAGTTTCATCCTCAGAACGATGTGAGGGTGAAGTTTGAATTCAGAGGGGAGAAAAGGTGAGGCTTTTACTCTGACGCTTAGTTCCAAATACGATCAATCCGGCGCGGCAACTTCCTGACTTCTCGTCTTCTCCGCAGGATCCTGCAGTTTCCTCGACCCGTCAAGCTAGAGGACCTGAAGACGAAAGCGAAAGTGGCCTTTGGTCAGGCGATGGGCCTCCATTATTCCAACAACGAGGTACAGATTCCAAGGCCAAAGCGCAGAGGGACTCAGAGTAACCACAGCAACTCACCCATGCCGTCTTTGCTCTTTTCTCCCACAGTTACTGATCCCACTGGCGACCCAGGACGACCTGGAAAAGGCCGTGGAGCTGCTGGATCGCAGCGTTCACATGAAGAGCCTGAAGATCCTCCTGGTGCAGATCTTCTCACAGGTTAGTTTGGGGTAAATGTGACCGGACTTCTTATAATAAGGGGACAACTATTTTGAACGGGGTCCTTTAAACTCACTTGACATACAATAAAAGAGATAATAATTATGATACGAATGCCGAGTTTGAGCTAGATGTCATCAGTAAGCAGTGATCGATAGTCAAGGTTTCTATGGCAACCGTTCTCACCAATTAGAAGTGAGCTTGTTGGAAGTCCACACCCCTACCGGTTGAAAGTGTCCCCGGGAGAATCTGTCAATTAAACGATTCAAAGGTTGAACGCGAAACCACATACTTTTCTTGAGTCATCTGATTGGTTATTTATAACTTGAATAAGTACAGAAAAATCATCATGAAAATGAATTAGGATTATCAAGAGCTTGTTAAAAAAAGTAAACATAGCAAAGATGATTATCCTGAGAAATTGACTGCGTATAGAGACCTGGACAGAGCAAGTGTGACGTTACCGATAGAAAATACCGTACCTCTGGTTCCAAGGAAATGACGCAAATTCAGTTGCCATTGTTCCAAAAGTGTGCATGGTGGAGCCAGACCACTGATTGGTCCAAGTCTGTCTGAGTCAGGGTTTCTATGGGAACTTCTTTTTCCATTCAGGAGTGAGCTTGTTGGAAGTTCACACCCCTTCCACTTTAAATTGGGGTACACAAAATCCATTGACTGTATATATTGAGAACATGACAGAGCGAATGTAACGTCACCCAATGAAAATTCCTTACTTCCAGCTCCAGCGAAATGAAGCCATTTCGGTCGCCATTTTTACTGCAATATGGCTGCTATGTTGGAACCAGAAAACGGTGATCACTTTCAGTGAAAGTCCACACCCCTTCCACTGAAAGCAGGCTCGGGAGAAGCTGTCAATCAAATCTTTGAGGTTGGGGCCAGCAGGCACCACATGGTTTTACTGAGGAATCTGATTGGTCAGTTTAGAACTTGAGTAACTTTCAAAAATATATATATATATATTGTATGTAATAAAAGAAAAAATAATAAAATTACTTGTAAATCAGGTAATTCATAAGAAATGAATTATGATTTTTTTATCAATCTATTTTATTTTTTAACACTGTGTAAAAATATTTTTTAAACTCAGCAATAACGTTTTTTTTTCTGTTTTTTGTACCCTCTCCAGAACTCCCCCGCCTCCAACATGGACCTCCTTCCATCCCACGAGGAGCTGGATAACACAGGCTTCGGGGTTGCAGACCAGAAGAGCATGCTGTCTCTGATTGGTCATTCAGGTGATTTTTTTTTTTTATTTTATAAAGATATTAAGAGAAACATCAAGAAAAGAAGGTGATTTTAGATGGAAGACTGAACTCTTCAGAAAACTGTCTTTAAAAAAAAGGAGTTTTGATACAGATTACATCCTAGAAAAGGATGATAGATTGATTTGACAACAAAAAATGTACTTAAATAAGTCTAAAGCTTTGAAATTAAACACAGAACACAGTGCAGATGTTTTGCAGTAATTAAATGAGTCCTTAGATGGATCCTTGGGGAACTCCTGAGGTGAAGCCAGACTTAAATCTGAGAAACGTCCACAATTCCCAACTGCCTCAGTGCTCGATTGGATGATCGCAGTGGAGAAAAAGGAAGCGTTTTCCCAGATTTCTGTGAAATCTGTCATTTTTGGCTCATCCGAGTTTCTCCTCTGACCGCAGGCTCCCACTCGAGCGACCGAAGCTCCCCTCCCCCTGGATACATTCCCGACCCTCTTCCCCAGGTGGCGCGAAACGGCTCCTTCACCAGCATCAACAGCGAGGGAGAGTTCATTCCTGAGAGTATGGACCCGGTACGGACTCGGCTTAAATCGGTGTTCCTAAATTATTACACAATTTAGAACAAAAAAACCCCCAAAAAACTGGACAATTAAGTAGTTCGGAAAAAGTTTGGAGTCCAGTTTTGTTCCTAATTTGTGAGTTTTTTGGATAAAATTAAATATTTTAGCTGTTATTGTTAAACCAAAGCTTTTTTTTCTGGCAGCTGTTCGTTCTTTACTGTTGATTGTCCTGCTTCTCTGTCGCCCATCAGTCAGGCTATGAGGCGTCTCAGAACGACCGCCAGGTGCAGGCCGTTCCCTAAATGAACGTTTCAGTTGAAGTGAATAGATAAATATTTAAGGAATTTCCAGAGTTCAGAGTCCAGGTGGTCGTTTGAAGTCTGAAAGCTGCTCGGTACCCTCCCCGATGCAACGTTTTGAGGCTCTTATTTATTTTTTGCCTTCAGATGTTCGATCCCTTGTCCATGAGCAGTCCGGAGAATTCCGCATCAGGAAGCTGTCCGTCTTTAGACAGCCCGCTGGACGGGTGAGCAGCTCCACATCCCGACTCAAGGCCTTATGGGAACCTTGGAAACCGACACACAAGTTGGACACTGATTTTTTAAAATTTCCATGTGTTTCAGGGAATACCCAAAGTCCCGGATGCCTCGAGCTCAGAGTTACCCGGACAACCACCAGGACTTCACTGGTAAACTTGGAACAGCTTTTTATCTCAAAGATAGTGGCAGTGAAGTGTTTATTTCTTGGCACTACTTTTCTGAAAATCGTGCTGGTGTTTTCCCCCGCAGAGTCCGACATTCCTGTGTTTGAGAAGTCCGGGAAAGGAGGGACGTATCCCCGGAGATACGGCATTCCCTACGGCTTTCAGGACTACAGCGACGGTGGGGTGTTTGCCCTCGCTACGGTTTGTAACAGAGAGAACAGGTAATCCTGACTTTTCCGTTATGCTTTCAGGACGGAAAACTTTCCCGCGAGCTCGCCGGACGCAGGTCCACAACTTCCGCTCGCCCGTCAGCTTCAGTCCCACGGAGCAGTCCCCCAGCACCAGCAGCGGCAGCAGCGTCTTCACCCCCGACCTGGAGGACGCCCCCGGCCCCGCCAGGAGGCGGAGAGGCAGCGACATCGAGCCAGCGACCAACCCCTCAGGGGGCCCCACCCTCTCCGTCATGGACATCAGCCCGCCCAGTCGCTGTGAGTGTACCGAGCGTGCTCACAGCGCCGCTCACCCGTAGCCCCGTGGTTAACCTGCTGTGTACTTGCAGCTCCGCGCGCCCCCACCAACTGGCGCCTAGGAAAGCTTCTTGGACAGGGGGCGTTTGGGCGGGTGTACCTTTGCTACGACGCAGACACCGGGCGGGAGTTGGCGGTCAAACAAGTCCAGTTTGACCCGGAGAGTCCGGAAACCAGCAAGGTGTGTTTTTTTTTTTTTTTTAAGCGACAGACTTAGGGGTAATATCCGTCGCAATTTCACGCTTTTGTTTCGCCCGTTCAGGAGGTGAGCGCGTTAGAGTGCGAGATCCAGCTCCTGAAGAACCTGTGCCACGACCGAATCGTCCAGTACTACGGCTGCCTGCGGGACACCATGGAGCGGACGCTCTCCATCTTCATGGAGCACATGCCAGGAGTGAGCACCTGCCGAAACCTCCCCCAAACATCAGTTTGAAGTCATTTCCCTTTTCCCTGACCATCACTTCCTGTCCCAGGGTTCCATCAAGGACCAGCTGAAGTCGTACGGAGCGCTGACGGAAAACGTGACGCGCCGATACACCCGGCAAATCCTGGAGGGGGTGTCATACTTGCACAGCAACATGATTGTGCACCGAGACATCAAAGGTGAGAAGAGGGGGGAGGGGATTTGCTGGTTGGGTAGCGGCAGAACTTGATCGGGTCTCCTCTGGTTCCAGGGGCCAACATCCTGCGGGACTCCGTAGGGAACGTGAAGCTAGGAGACTTCGGCGCCAGCAGGCGGCTGCAGACCATCTGCTTGTCGGGGACCGGCATCAAGTCTGTGACCGGGACCCCCTACTGGATGAGCCCGGAGGTGATCAGCGGGGAAGGCTACGGCAGGAAGGCCGACATCTGGTAAGGGCACGCTCGCGAACCGCCGCCTGTAGACGCCCAGTCTCTGACAGCACGTGCTTTGTTTTTAGGAGTGTCGGCTGCACCGTGGTGGAGATGCTAACTCAGCGACCTCCGTGGGCGGAGTTCGAAGCCATGGCGGCCATCTTCAAAATCGCCACGCAGCCCACAAACCCTGAGCTGCCCGTGCACGTGTCGGACCACTGCCGCGAGTTCCTGAGGCGGATCTTTGTAGAGACCAAGCAGCGCCCGTCTGCTGATGAGCTACTGAGGCACATCTTCGTTCATTAGCACCTTCAGTCCTCCAGAACTGCCAAACGTGTCGAAGCAGAAGGGGCGGGGCCCCGGGTGGTACCGCCCCCCTCGGATTCGAGGCTGCCTTGGACAGGCGAGGGGGCGTGTGCTCCTCCGTCTCTGTACGAGACTGCAGACATTTTTATTTAGGTTTTCCTGCAACGTGCACCTTAATTTCTGAAACGTGGAGTTCGGGGGCGAGCCCCTCCCCTCTGAAGCGGTGAAGCAACTCTTTGGAAACGCCCCCCCCTTTTTTTTTTCCATGTTTGTACGGTTTCTCAAAGTCGGTGTGGTGGACCTGCAGGAGGTGAAGCCCTGTCCCCTCATCTCGCCGACCCGACCCAGAATGTAGTCTCCTGCCAAACCCCCGAGAGCGCCGCTGCCGCCTACCCGCTGCTAAAGACGACGCCACCCCGAGCCGCTGACGACGCTCGCCGGCACCCCAACCCCACCCTCCGTCTGACCTTCCTCGTCTTCGCCGCGTGCCTTTTTTCTGTTTCAGGGCCGGTCTCGGTCGCTCCTCCCGGATGATCTGCCTTCACGCCATTTTGCCCAGAAACAAACCAGCCGGTTTCAGTTCAGCCTCATGTCCATGTATGCCTCGTTTTTGTCTTTTTGGAACTAGAGAACCGCGGTTCTTCAAAGCTCTGCTCGCCTCTCACTGCTGGAAACCAAAACCCTTTCAAGACTTCATTCAGAAGACTATCAGGGCGTGAAGCAGATGAACGTCTCAAAGGTTTGTGGAAACCCAGAACCTCTGACAGCTCTCCTCGTCTCCTGTTAGCCTTCTGGCACTCCACTTGAAGATGTTTACAGGATCTTGCATCATGACTCCATATCGCAGCCTTTATCATTTTTGTTTGCAAACTTCACCAACCGACAGTCCAGAAGCATCGCTGCAGTTTTTATAAATACTTTCTCTTCACCTCTCTGGTGTTTCTTCTGTGCAATCAGCAGATTTTAGGAGTAACGGTACAAAAAATAATGTTTTTCCTCCGATTATTTTAATGATCTTCTTGGTACGTGTTTGCTGCTGCTGTTTCCTCCGTGTCCACTAGGTGTCGATGACGAGTTGTACTCCACAGATTGCTCCTTTCAGGCTGTGATGAAGTGGATTTCCGAGAGCACTTACGAGTCCGCTTGGCCGGTGAATGCAAACTGTATTTTTAGTTTGATTTTCCAAAGCAAGTTCCCCCAAAAATAATAAAAAAACGTCGTTCTTTGACGCCTCCGAGGCGGCCCACTTTAACAGTCCGGTACAGGCGGGGCGCAGACGCTCCACCTTTGATCCCACGATGCACTATGGATGACTCACTGATGCTTTCTTACGGCTGCCTAACAGCTGTCGGAGGCAGCTCGGTTCAGCCACCTTTTCTTTGCACATTTAAAGACTGTTTTTATTTTTACTGTGCGCGCGCGTGTGTGTGTGTGCGTATGTGTGTTTGAGTGTCCAGCTAACTTTTACTGAATGTAATGTGTCATATTTACCATCAGGTGGCCTGGTTTCACCACAGTGGATTAACTCTTGGTTCCAGTATTTGCCACCTGCAGGTACATCTGTAGTTCTCTCTGTAGCCGCTGCTGCCATTCCTGTGTGTAAGTGTGTGTGTATGTGTGTTGATGTGCATTTACTGCACTTTGCTCATTGGTCACTGCGCCCGTGAGCATTCTGATCATAGGGGGAGGCGTCAGGACTTTAAAATTATGATTAAAATAAAAAAGTAAAAAAAAATAAATGATCTAAATAATAAAAAAAAATCAAATGTATCTTTTTTTTGTTGTTTTTAAAAGAAAAGTACTCTTATATCCCACACGTTTGGTCTGTGTATTGTAAAAGAAGCCATGTTTATAATTCTAATTGGTTTGTGACCAATATGCCTGTTTATATCAGATCTGTATATCAGTGGTACGCATAATTTTTTAATATATATTTTTATTTTGCTTTCGTTTTGTAAATGGGAGATTTCATGCATGGTTGGGTCCAGAGAGACACAGCGGTGCTGTTGAACGGTTGCTATTTTTGGACAAATTCCTGGAGCGTTGCGACAACTCCGGGTCGATAATTACATCAGTTATGAATACGATGATGAAAACAATAAAAGATATTTATTTCACATGAAATCCTGTTCTTTTTTATCTCTTGTTAATGTGTACTTTTTGAACATTCAAAATTAAAGCATTTTAGAGCTGTTTATTACAGGCGTTAGAAACTTTATTTTGAAGGGCAAACTTTTATTTTTTTTACATTTGCCTGCATCTACCTTTACAATTTTGTTTTAGGAGGGCAACATTTGCACTTCCTGTTTGAGGTCAGTTTGAAATGGAGCCACATCAATTGGTCATGTTGCCACTCGGTGGCCTGTCACTCAAACATCGTGTGTTAGCTTCATTTTGAAGGCCAAATTTTGTTTCAGCATATATTATAACATTTTAGAGTATTTGCCTTTCGCATTTTTTTTAGGAGGGAAACATTTCCACTTCCTGTTTGAAGCTAGCTTAAAATGAAACTGGAGCCGGATCAGTTGGCTTGTCACACAAACATCTGGTGTTTGGAACTTTATTTTGAAGGTCATGCAATTTCCTTTTAATCTTATGATACATTTTTTAGTGACGTGACTTGTTTTTTTTTTTCTTTTGGAGGGCATCATTTGCACTTCCTGTTTGAGGCTACTTTGAAATAATACTATTTGGAGTCAAGTCAATTTGCAAAGTAGCCAATAGGTGGCTAGTTACACAAACTAGCCTCCATTCAAATAGTAAAATATCGATATTTTTTATTTTAAATAAATTTAAAATTGTTCTAAAGTCATGAACACTAGATTACATTGTCTGTTTTCCAGAATTTTTTTTACTTTCCTGGCTAATATGGCAACAGAGCTCAAAAATAATACAAACCAATGGGTCATGTGACCACAACCATCTTAATGGAATTACGGACCATCCAAGGGAAGAGGCATTTTATATCAAATGCAAAAAATTGGGTGCTCAAAATATAAATGAATTATATCTGTCAAAAAGTTGACTGAATTTCATGATTTTTGCAAAATATTTTATTGTAGTCCAAGCATATTTTATCTGAGTTAATCACAACTTTGTTTCATAGGTTCATGTTTAAAATGTTTCAAAGAAACTCCACTGAAAAGTTGGCTTGACCACATCCTTGATGTAAACGCTTAAAAAGGGCGACAGTCGGTCCATAGTAACGGAGAGCTCTGGCAGTCTTCATTCGTCAAATTGTCATCATCAGTAATCGTCACAAAAAACTTGATCTTCAATAATCTTCATGTAAGACTAGCTGGACGTGTCACATTCTTCTTCCTCCCCCAGCTCCATCATCATCGACACGTTAATGTCGGAGGTGCCCTCTGCCTCCGAGATCCACCTGCGCAGAAAATAGGTTTACTGGAAAATCAATAGAATGACATCTTTGTACTCCCCTCATACCAGCTTTTGAACTCAACAGTTTATGCTAACTTTAGCGTCTTTAGCATCACCTATCGTCTTGTGGTGTCCCACAGGGATCTGTCCTAGGACCCACACATGCTTCCAGTATGTTTGAATTGTCAGTTCTTCTACTTTTGGGTCGCTTGTCCAGAGGAGGGGGATATTTTTCAAAGAACTAGCAAAGCTGAACATTTGAAAGTGGACATACCTTCTCAACGTTCTGGTTGAAGGTAAACTAATCTTTGTCCTCAAGAATTTATAAGCTTTGGGGCTGTGCATGTGGAGAGTGAGCGCAAAGTTCTTCTGTTCCTCGGTGTAGCCAGAAGACCCGGCCAGCTGGAACAAGTCGTAGGGAAAAGCTGGGGATTAAAGCAAACAGAGACTCATTAGAGCAAATGTGTCAGAGTCAAGGCCGGGGGCCGGATCCGGCCCTCCAGGTAATTCTATCCGGCCCTTCAAATCATTTTATTTTATTGTTATTAATGGACCAATGTTATTTTGCGCTTATTTCTAACTTGTGTAATTTTGACAAAATATATTTTCTATGGAGAGTAAAATATTGAAAGTTATTTAAAGTTTAGGTTGATTTATTCTGGAATAATATTCCTGCCTTTGTATTATTCATAATTATGTTAAAAAGTTAGTTTTATAAATTGGCATTCTGCTAGCATTTTGGACTATTCTGGCATTTACTAATTTAATTTTAGCCAATATTTTAGCTACACGCTAGCTATTTTGGCTATTTAAAGCATTTTTTTTTCATTTTTTATGCTGATTTTAAGTTAGACTTATATTTATATGGAATTTGTTTTGGCTAATTTAGGTCTTTTTCTGTTTTTTAAGCTGTTTTACAGTTTAGCTATTTCTTAAGCTACATGCTAGCTGTATTGGCTAACCTACTTTTTTTTCCTTTAGTTTTTTTAGGCTAATTTGGCATTTAACTGATATTTTAGCTTGCTATCAGCTTCAGTGTTTTCAGTTATCAGCTTCAATGTTTTTACCTATCAATTTCAGCATTTTTAACTATCAGCTTCAGCATTTTTAGCTATCAATTTCAGCATCTTCAGCTATTAGTTCTAGCATCTTTAGCTGCCAAATTCAGCTTACAGCATTCACACTAGCATTATTGCAGGTATTGCTATATATCTAGTTCATAATTATGTTAAAAGTTATAGTTTTAAAGTTTTAAACGTGCAGTTTTACAGTGTTCAGTAAACATGTATCCTGTTTGGCCCGCGATCTAAGGTGTGTTTTGGATTTTGGCTCCTTCCGATGCATTAGAGGTTGTCAGACGAGCCCGCAGGAAGGTCCAGATGTTAAAAGAACACCACGGTTACCTTCCACGTTGTCAAGCTTTAGTTGGAGTCGATCTTTCAGAAGTTTGCTCTCCTTCAGCTCCTCCTTCAGAGATGAGATGCTCTTCTTCAGGAGCATCACGGTTCTCGTTATCGTCCGCATTTTCCGACTCAAAGTCTCGGCCCTCCTCTCGGCGTGCTGCCACTTTAGCTTGAAGTTTTCGTTGGAGCCGGCGTAGGTGTGGAACTGTTGAGAGGGAGCGCATGGAAGGTTACAGTATAAGGGACGACGCCGTACAAGACTTCAAACGTAGACTTACGGTAGAGAGTGACCACTGATTGGTGGGCACGCCTTCCTTTTCTGGTGACAAAAGGGAAGCATTCTGGGAGGAGGCTGGGCGCTTTACCGAGCTGTTTGCCGTTGGAACGAGATTCCCGTTCTGTGAAAGGAAAATGGATGCGACTGCTTTTGTGAGTACACTATTTGATCAAGTGTATTTCAATAAGAGCTCTATGGACTTGTTGAGACTTGTTGGTTGTAACTTTGGGCCAAAAAAAGTCAAAAGTATAAATAATAAGATTTAAAAATGTTATATAAAAAATATTTGTAAATAAGTCTCACTTAATGAGTGTGTTATTGGGTGACTGTAGGAAAAAAATGACCCTACAATGAGGGTTTGAAAGGGACAATCACTTGCGGAGTACCACAGAGTTTTGTTCTGGGACCACAATTATTTTTAATCAGATATTGAATACGAACGACATTTTAACTAATTTAAACTTAGCTCTATGTTCAAATAACTACGGCCCATGAGGCTCCATAGTGATGGCTCAAAATGACAATAAATAGTGGAGTCCCTCAGGGTTTTGATCGTGGATCACTACTATTTTTACTCGGATAATGAAGGCTTTTTCATAATTTATGATGATGATATTTAATTTTACTTAATTGTTCAAATAATTATCAGGTTCTCTGCAAATTAGTATAAAAACCTTGACTTTTTTTCCCTCATGATTTTATCAACCGAAGAAGGATTTAATCTTTAGAAAATACTATCTAAAATGTGTTTAATTAGAAAGTGGAGCTTAGATGGTACAAAATTCTGGCAATCACACATTCTAAAAGAAAAGTCTCAAACTCTTAAGATAAACAATTGAAAGTTATATTTAAATATTCTGATTTTTAAAAACAGTCTTACACTGGAGGCGGAGCACTGCTGGGCGGGTTCACTTTCATTCTGTGAAACATGACTAGGAGACGCTCGGGGCTCTTCTTTGCTGCAGACGGTTTCTTGAGGTTTACAGTTCTGTAAAGCAAAAGTCATTCATGATCACCTATTAATTAATTTATACTTTTTTGAACAATTTTATCAAATTCAATTGGATTTATTTATGAAAATTTGGTCTCACCACTGTGGTTTGACCGATCAGAACAAACTAAATCTGAGGCTGATTTGGTCTAAATAGGTCCGGGTCAGTTCAGTAATGCCCAATGTGATGAAATAATTCTCTTTATAAAGATTTTGTTTGGTAGAATACAAATATAGGCTATGCAAATGCACCGGGGACTGACTTAGTAAAAAAAAGTGGCTTACTTTATTTGTGTAAATAAAGACCAAAGTCATACGCGGGGTTCCTCAGGGTTTGATTCTTGGACCACTTCTTTTTACATTACACATGCTCACTCTGGGTCTGATCGTGAAAAATAACGACATTTTTAGTTTTAGCAACACAGATTATACTTAGCTTTATATAGATCTGTCAACTGAATGCAGCCCTCTTGGTTGAGGTTTTCTTTTGATGTAAGGCAACAGTTTAGCTGTTTTTTTGTTTAAAATAAAAGATGATTACAAAGATCAATCTTACACTGGAAGGTGGAGACTGATGAGTGGCTTCACTGTTGTTCTCTGGTGGTGGTGTGATATCATTCTGAGTAGAGGGACGCTTCCTGGTCCTGTCGACAGCTTTTCGGAGTTTTCTACTCTGTAAGAGGAAATAAACAAACATGCAGGATCTCCCAAATTTCTTAAGGGCTAAAGTAAGACTATGCAGCTCCAAGGTTTTGATCAGTTAAAAATGAGCCCAAATGGCTCTTTTACTGTTCACCCCTCTGCTCTCCTTGGCTTGTTTACATTAAAAGTAGGGTCATCTGGACCCCACAAGACAGTGCATTCAACTTTTTTTTAATCACTAATTTTTGAGTTTCACTAATGTCCATGGCAGACTTAAAATGTTGTCCACCTTTGTCCACATCATCTGGACCCCAAAGAGAGCGGAAGGGTTAAAGGTTGCCGACCCGACCTATGCCATTAAAGAAAAAAGAAAGACTGTATTTGTTCCCCAATTTTAAACTCAAAGCCCATAACATTGCTGTTTTCTGATGGCAACTTTATTTTAGATTTAATTCTTCAATGTTTATAAAGTTCCCCATATAACTTTATGAACAACATCCACATCAATATTACTTTCATTTAAATGTCTTGAATGTTCTGTGACCTTAGGGAAGCGCCAGGGCAGATGAGGGAGGGACGGTTCGGCGTTGTCCCTCAGCCTCACGGTCTGGCCGGTTCGGTCGAAATGCTCGCTCTTGAAGTGGACGCTGCAGACCCGGTCGTAGTACTTCGGAACCCAGCTCTCGTGCCTCTTCATGAACTTTGTCCAGCGGGAGAGCTTCTCGGGGTCTCTCGGGAATCTGAAAGACAGCACCGTGACGTCACGAGGAGCCCGCACGCGCGAGCGAAGAATAAAGTTATTTACTTGTGGAAGGTGACTCCGCGGAATTTCCCGAACACATTGCGACAGTTCGCGTGCGCGCAGCCGGTGGGCATCCTGAGAAAAGCACAAGTCGACGAACTCTCGCAAAGACTCCGGCTGCTTCAGACCATGACGAGTCCGAGTTGTGGCGTCATGTTGGTTTTGCTGCGACCAGGAACGTTTGCGTTTGGCTAACTCTTTCGAGTCGAACTTCTTCTTACGGCGTTGTTATAGCTTTTAAATCTCACGCGGGTTTGTGGGCTGCAACCATAATAACCACCGGAAGGCCAAGCAAATCGGAAGTTTGAGTCTTTTTGAAAAACAAGTAAAAACAGACAGAATTTTTCCACCCGCAGGCTCGCAGTTACAGCAGCAAGATGGCGGACGGCGAGGACGCTCGTTTTTCTTTTTCTTCTGTTTGACGAGGGAAGGAAATAAAAGAAAATGCGATCTATCGCCATCATTTCGCACGGAGGGTGAACGGCACCCCAAACATTTTGGTTTTAAAAGTTCGTTGGAAGTTTATGGCTTAAAAAAGCTGTTCTTCGTCCATTTAAAAAAAAAAAATTAATCAATAGAAAAGTGTTTTTGTTGTGCTAAGGTCAGTGGCTAGCCTGTTTTGAACCTTCGTAGTTTTTACAGAAATTAGCTAAACAAATTTGAATAAACAAACACACAGAAATTAAACAAAAAATATTTGTTGTTTAATTCATTTTTTTAAACAAATGTGCAGTTTGTAACATATCTAAAAACAATGGAAGTGTGTGGCATTCAATAAATAAAATAACATAAATGGATGTTTATGGTTCTAATTTTTTTAATAAAAAAAAAAGTGCTTTTAGTTCTAAGTTTAG
>NC_050513.1:16614086-16615413 GCF_002922805.2 Oryzias melastigma | reverse complement strand
AAAAAAAAAAAAAAAAAAAAAAGATTAAGCACAAACAAAGAAAGGAAAACAGAACAAAAACACTAGAAATCACAACAAAAAACAATAGACCTTTTTCACAATGACATCGGGCAAAATGGCAAAAGGGCCAAAGAAGTGAATAGTTATTTCCTGTGTTGGCAAAGCTGACAGCTGAACACTGTTTGACACAATTTTACGTAAATAATAAGCTTACCAATTACAAAAGAAAAATATACAATAATTATTTTATGAATGTCCTACCGAACTGTATTTTCCTTTCCTCTCTTAGGTTGTTCAATAAACAAAACTACAATTTGAATAATCTTCCAATATTTGAGGTTTTATTGAAAATATCAACCTTTCATTTGAGCAGATATTATTCTATTTTGCCTGATGTTATTTGAACATATTTTAAGTGCGATCGAGCACAAAAGCCGATAGAAATTCATGTTAACCACATTTAATACCTTCAACAAAGACACACGTCGCTGCATTGCTGCCACGCATTTGAATTGCTTCCCAGGATACATTTACTTGTTCTACCGGATATTTTAGGGGATAATTGTAAAAACAGGAATGGTTTGGCTCAGTGAAAATGTTATGAGCAGCTATGTAGCCATGTAGTTTCAGCTTTCAAAATAAGAGGGGCCAAGTAAAAAAAAATCCTCTCTCACAATATTAACCGGAAGTCACTCTCCACTTGCCCGGTGATGTGTGACGTCACGTGAAAAGGATCTATTCTTTTAATTGAATGAAATATACTTACACAAATACAAATCTGTAACTGTTACTATTAATTTATTTATGCAAAATCCCCAGCAGATGGTAGATTTGAGAAAAACAGATCACGTTTTATTTATTCATTTTTCATAAATAAAAATACAGGTATGTCAACAGTCATTCTATCAAAAATGTTTTAAACCAACTTTTGTTTGATTAATAAAGTTTGTTCACGATATCTTGAAATCCCTAAATGTATTTTCACAACGATTCTGGATCCTAGACTGTATTTTAATAGGAGTTCTGGTTCCTGAACCATAACTCATCACCAGTGATTAATCTAGATTTTTTTATGGGAGGCAGAGGACTCGTTTGCACTATTATGAATTAGGGCTGCCACGATTAGTCGACTAATCGACGACTAATCGACTATTAAAATAGTGGACGACTAATTTAATAGTCGATTAGTCGTTACTTTATATTAAATTGAGTCAGTGTAGTAAAGTTGAAAGTTATAATGATGTTATGCTAGCTTATTGGACTATTTTGGTATTTATTAAGGTTTTTTAGGCTATTTTGGAGTTTTTATTTCAGCTACATGCTAGCT
>NC_050513.1:16600111-16612156 GCF_002922805.2 Oryzias melastigma | reverse complement strand
AGTTTTGACCCTTATATTGTCAAAATTTCTTTAACATGTCTTTAACCTTTATATTTTGTTTGACAATATAAGGGTTTCATTTTGACCACTATATTATCATGACTGTCATTAACATGTCTATAACCCTTATAAATTGACCCGGTGGGTCAGTTTTGACCCGAAAATAACATAAGTGTTAAAGAATTGTTTTTTCTTTTTTTTTTTTAACAAAAGATTAGAGTGAGAGATTATTCAAATTTATAGAGATTGAAGGAGTGATCAACAAGGTTAAAGATATATATATATATATTCAAAGAAAATTGTGTAATTCTAATAATGAGAGATTATTCAAATTTGTTTTCTTATAGAACATTTTTTATATCCTTAACCTAAACTGTGACTCTGATTTCTTAGCACAAGAACTCCAATGTGTCTCAGTGTAAGTTGATGCAAACGTGGCAAGTAAAATAACCTTGAATTCTTGAAATATATAGATTATAGGTGTTCAATGTGTTTAAAGACATTTTTTCTTCTTTAAAAAAAAATACGTGAGCAGGTGGCGTTTTCAAAAACTAAACATCATTTATTCAACCAGAAAGAAAAGAGTTTAATTACTTATCGCTTTCAAAGTTACTCAGCTTTCATGCAACACAATGAAAGTAGAATGTTGAGTCATTACCTTTAAAAGCTGCTGTAACTCTATAAACATGGTTTTAGATTACACAAAGATTAACATGAAAGTTTTGTTTATCCATTCTTTGTGATCTAAGCTCATTTTCCAGATCATAATTTTAATTGGTTTTTGTTAGGAGCTTTTTATTCAAGAAGCTCCTGGTTCCATCTAAAGTTGTCTTAAAGACCCACTCTAGTGAAAATTGTGTTTTTGGTATTTTTAACACTTTTGGCGTTTTCCTTTTAATGTAGGAGTTATATAAAGAACTTTAAGATTAAAATAGCATTTTTTTTAATTCAAATCGTTGCAAATCTGGAGCAGATGGAAAAGGGCTTCTAAAGAAGTAAACACCTGTTAGACTCGGCGTTTATTGGAGACCAGCGTCAATTAGAGACCGGCCAATACTGGAATATATACTGTACGCCTTTGTTGTTCTCGTCTGAACTGGCAACTGGATCAAAACTGCACAGCTAGTTAGCTCCAATACTGTTCCTCATGTTTGTTGCACCTCAAATGTTAGCTTTAAGGTAGCAGGAGAATGTTTAAACAAAGGGATGATGGGATATAAGAGGAGGCTTACTTCCGCACCAACTGTCCCGCACACAAGTCAGATAAAAGTGTTACAAAATTTGTAAAATAATCCCAAACGATAAAAAGAAATTTAAAAACTTTGTTTGTCTCGTTTGTCTCAGCTAAATTTGTTAAATTAGTACTAAAATGAGAAAATATTTGTTTGAAATAGCTTTTTTTTGCTTTTCAGTGTTTACAGAAGAATCTGTATGGACCCATCTGGCGTTCCAGGTTCGGCCCGTTTGACATAGTCAACGTAGCGTCTCCGGACCTGATCGCTCAGGTGATCCAGCAGGAAGGTCGTTACCCGGTCCGAGTGGAGCTGGCTCACTGGAAGGAGTACCGGGACCTGAGGGGACAGGCTTACGGCCTGCATGTAGAGTGAGTGCCGTCCGGCCTCGGAGGCCACGCCATCAGAACTTTTGCAGCTCTGTGGCCCCACGACGACTGTTTTCTTTGTCTTTGCAGCACGGGGCCGGAGTGGTCCCGAATGCGCAGCGTCCTCAACCCCAAAATGCTGAAGCTGCAGGAGGTGTCGGCCTACGCCCCCGTCATTCACCTGGTGGTTGGAGATCTGCTGCGGCGCGTGGAGTTCCTGCGAAGTCGCAGTCACGACGGGAGCACGGTTTCCGACCTGGCGGCCGAGCTGTATAAGTTTGGTTTTGAAGGTGGGGCCTGCTGCTGGCCACGCCCCCTCCACAGGCGGGGAGGCAATCGGTTTGACTCTCTTGCCTTCCAGGTATCTCCTCCATCCTGTTCGAGACCCGGCTGGGCTGCCTGGAGGAGCAGATCCCCCAGGACACCAAGCGCTTCATTGCCGCCGTCAACGACATGCTAACGCTTTCTGACATCGTGATCCTGTTCCCACGCTGGACCCGCAGCGTCCTCCCCTTCTGGGGGCGCTTTGTGCAGGCCTGGGACGACCTCTATTATGTAGGTAGGTCGCTGTGCAAACCAGCAGTAGGAATGCCGCCATCAGCTCGGCCAGTGACGGTTTTTCTGCATCACAGCAAAGAAGCTCGTCGACAGGAGAGTGGCTGAAATCGAGGCCCAGGTTGGTTCCACGGAGCCATCGGAGGGCCTGTACCTCACCTACCTGCTGGCCTCGGACAACATGAGCCGAGCTGAGGTCTACATCAGCGTGACGGAGCTGATGCTGGGTGGCGTCGACACGGTGAGAGGTCAAAGGTCCTGTTGGAGGGCCGCGGCTCATCTGTAGTGTTACGGGTCAAATTTGACCTGTGATTTCACTCAGCTTGAAAATACGAAAACCTCAAGAAATTATTCAACATTGTTTTTCTTACCATAGCTAGCTTAGTATGGTATGTATTAAGGGTGTAAGAAAATATCAATTCAGTGAAATATCGCAATATTTTATTTAGAGATATTTCATTATTATTTAAAAGTAAACATGTAGTTCAGTCTTACTTTCTTAAATATTTCCTAATTATTAAAAGAAAAAACCCATGAATTTGCATATAAGTAACTTGTTTATGAGATACAGTTACAATGCTTAATGTGTAATAATTAAATAACAAGTATTTCACAGTTTACTTTAGTGAAAAATGTATTAGTATATGAATAATTCTTAAGTCATAATTTAAAAAACATGAGAAATTGTCGGATACTGTATTGAAATATATCAGGATATTTATTGTATCGTGACACATGTATCGCGATAAGTATCATATCGCGATACGTATCATATCGCCAAATTGTTCTCAATACACACTCCCAGTATCTATGTATTCATATCAATAGATTTTCCCGGTTCAGGAGGCTCTGTCTGTATGACAGCCACTTCCATGGTGTTTCTGTGTCTCTGTGGTTGAGCTTGAAGGCTGACGGTTTCGTATTAATCAGAGGGGCAGGGAATAAAATTAGGAGACCTTTTTCCTTTTTTCAATGTCTCGATGAGACCTGAGCTGGCATCCCCGCGAGCGTCTCTCTCTCTCTCTCTCTGCGAGTAAATGCCGCCAATCTGTCCAGAGTGTATCCCGCCTTCGCCAAAAAGTATCTGGATGAGCCCTGAGAACCTGCGACTCAAATGGGTAAAGGAAAAAGATGGAAGTTCTGGACAAAAACGCTCGGTTTGGAGTAGTATTCTACACGCTGATTAAGTCGCTGAAAACGTCACATGTCCAAAGCTGAGTTCCTGATTGGCAGATGCGATACAGTGATATGTCAAACTTCAGGTATTTACATTTTGGCCGTGACGCCCAATTCGCGCCTCACCGCTCAAATAGAGTTGCTTACACACTTTCGCACTGCGCCAGTCGCTCATATCGCGCCGCAGGACTTTAATTCGCCTCAGAGCGCGCCTGTACCATTGATTAACATTGAAGCTGGCTGCCTCTGCTGCACGAATCACGTTTGGAGTAAATGCACCTTTATGGGGTCCAGATGACCCCACACTTATATTGATGTGTGATTCCTCCCATGACAAAGGTGGACTGAATACTATGTCTGCCTCAGTGAAAATAAAAAATCCTTGGAAAAAAAAAGGGTTTTTTTGTAGGGTCCAGATGACCCATTTTTTTAATGTGAACATGCCAAGGATAGCAGAAGGGTTAAACATTAAACCATAAATGTAATATTGACAAACAACATGTGTGTATCAATATTCTGGTAAAATGAGAGTTTAAGCGGGGGAGGGGTGGTAAGAGTGTGTGTTTGTGAGGCACATTGAGCCATATTTGACCCACCAGCAACCTGAAAGTTTAAAGTGATTCATGCAATAGTCAACAATTTTCTGCCGGGTCATATATGACCCGTAACACTTAAAATAAAAATAAAAAAAAGTATTTAATTTTTAAAAATCTTTAGAATTTATATATATATATACATAGCAAAAATGTACTTTGTTTTGACAAGAATATGTGCCAAACGTTACTTTTTACTTATCCAATCTTAAAACTGGGTCAGTTTTGACCCAAACACTTAATAAAAACGATCCATTTGGTGCTGAAAATAGTTGTTATTGATCATTTGAATTCTGTTTTAATCGTAAGAGATGATGCTGTTTTCATGTGTGACAACATGTTCTGTGATGATCATCAGCAGTGTGGTTGCTTCACACTTCAAGTGAACCCCTTGTGCAACATTGAGGTGTGAAAGTTTAAATTTAAAAATGACTTGACCTAAAGACTCAGTTAGGGTTTAGAATATGTTCCAGGCTTTCTTAGCCCACAACTTAAATCCTAATCTGAAATTTAAGAATTAAAATCTGGATTTGGAACCTGTGGGTTGCTCACACAGGAAAACTGTCACCTCGAGAGGCGTGGCCTTGATCCTTGATCATCTAGAACTTTCAGCCACATCCCAAAACAAAGTGCGACATGGCTCAATGCAATCTGGAGCCACCGTGTGACTCACAGTCATCCATCAGGTTTCAGGGGGGAAAAAGTTTGAAGGGAAATTTGATTAAAAATATATTCCTGGAAAGACAACAAACACATGCAGCTTGTTTATGTTCCTATGGGGAATGTAAAAAAATGTCCCTTTCCATAGCAGGTTAAAGCCAAATCTTTCAATGCTAGCCAGAGGGAACCTAATTCTCCATCAGTTAAAACCAATGGCAGTTGTTGCAATCAGGGCTGTACTGAATGTACGAGTTAATACAGAGCTAGTTCAGCCGCATTCCTGGGCATGTTTGAGGCTTGTCAATTACCTTTACCTCGGGCAGGAGGTTCAGTCTAGGTTCAGAAAAAGAAGTTAATCTGCCTTGAATATTGTAAAAATATACTGGGGTTTGTGGACATAAATTTAAATTGATGATAAAATAATTTCCGTAAGCAAGAAAAGGAGAAGTTAAAAAAATACAACATTCATTTAGACAGGTCTCATCTACTTGTGACAAATTCTGCAAAATATACCGGTACGTGTGGACCGTTCGCATAACTAGCTCACAAAGCCTCATAGCCGGCAGTAAATCAGACCTGTTCCCGGTGCATGTTAGGCTCTGGCAGGTTGCCTTTCATCACCGGTTCTGTTCATAGTCTTTATGGACAGAATTTCTAGGCGCAGCCAGGGCCCAAAGAGGGTCTAGTTTAGGGACCTCTCTATTCTTTGCAGATGATGTTGTCCTGTTGGCTTCATTGACCTCCAGCATGTATTGAGGTGGTTTCTATCTGGGATGATGGTCAGTACAGATAGGTCTGAGGCTATGGTTCTTGACCGGAGAGAGGTAGTTCCTCTCTCGGTGGGTGGAGTGCTCCTGCCTCAGGTAGAGTAGTATAAATATCTTTGGGTCTTGTTCCTGAGAGAAGAAAGACCAGAGGATGAGCTCAACAGGTGTGTTGGAGCGGCGTCTACCATTTTACAGTCGCCGTTGTGGTGAAAATAGAGCTGAGCCAGAAAGCAAAGCTCTGAATTTACCGGTCAATCTTCGTTCCAGTACTCACCTATGATCATGAGCTCTGGGTAATGACCAAAAGAACGAGATCCCAACTACAAGGGACCAAAATGAGCTTCCTCCAGAGGGTGGCTGGGTGCTCCCTTAGAGAAGCTTGGTCACCTGTAGAGAGATTAGCGTAGAGCCGCTTCTCTGCCACATTGAGAGGAGCCAGTTGAGGTGGCTGTGGCATCTGGTCTGGATGCCTCCCTGGAGAGGTGTTTTGGACATGTCCCACTGGGCGGAGGCCCCGGCCAAAACCCAGGACACGCTGGAGAGACTCTGCTTCTTGGCTGGCCTGGGAACGCCTCGGGGTCTTCTCCAGAGGAACTGGAGGAAGTGGCCGGGGAGAGGGAAGTATGGGCATCCTGGAGGAGTAGAAGAAGATAGGTGGATGTGGAATTCTTTACAGCAAATTCATATAGGATTAATCAAATAAATAAATAAATAAAACTCTTTACTGAACAAGTATAGGTTTGTAATAAACACAGCCATTGAAAAATATGCTGTTCTGCTAAATACAACACTTAAAGTAAAAAGTAGTGGATCAAGAATAGAGCCCTGTGGCACACCACCACAAATTCAGATGTTTGAAAAAGACTAGTATTTAACACTTTAACACCAGAGCTTTAGCTCCAGTGTTGAAATTCTTCCAACTGACGCAGTTAATGTAACTCCATGGGATTCTGAATTGAAGAAAAACAGCTTTGCGGTGATGTGCAACATTTTACAGTTGTGGCACGTTGACATAAATCAGCCTATTCTGTCATAGAAAAAAGCGGTTTTGTAACATCATGCAACACTTATGTTAGTAATCAACTTTGGTCTGATATGCAACAGTTTACAGTGGTATAGTTGTTTTTACAATTTATATAAATCAACTGGGTCTTGCATGGAGAGAAGTAGCTATGCTCTAAATTCAATTTATTACAAACTGGTCCAAAGGGGACATCTCCATGTCATGTTGTCATTTATGTTGGCCAGTTGAAGAGTTATGGTGGGTCAAAGAACGAGTGTTATTTAGCCGTCACTGGCGGCATCTTTGGTGTTAAAGGGTTGAAGTAAGTTCATTGACTGCAACATGGAGTTCATCTAAAACCAATGGCACATTCGACTTTGCAACAAAATATTGCAATCAAATGTGTTAAATACAATTTAAAGGAGAATTTAACACATCCATTTTCTAAACCCGGTTTGTCCCTTTCGGGGTCAGGGTGATGCTGGAGCCTAACCTGGCTACTGATGGGCGAAGGCAGGATAAACCCTAGACAGGTCGTCAGTCTGTCACAGGGCCTCAAACACACAATCATTCTCACCAAGGGACAATTTATAGTAACCAATTAACCGATCAAGCATGTTTTTGGATGGTGGGAAGAGAGAAAACCTACGCACGCACAATGACAACATGCAAGTTCGTGGTTCTGTTTCAGGTCCCGGGACTTGAACCGGGCCTTCTTGCTGTGAGGTTAAAACACTAACCACTGCCCCACCGTGCAGCAGATAGAATTTCACCCACACACACCACAAATAAAGAGCCTATTGTTTGAGTTGGAATTCTTTTAATAAATACTTGAGGCCGGTTGCAGAAAGGAACAATTTCCCAAGAGTCCCACAGTAAAAAAATTCCAACTTTACACCTCAAATTAACTTTTTATAAGTCTGGTTTCTAAACTTTTATAGTTTTATTTTCTATCACATAACCTTGCTGAAGGTCTAAAATAAAAAAAAAATCTACTGTTTTAATTAGTTTAAATCTTAAATTTGTTTATTATTAGGGGACAATCGCTCTGCTTTAGTCCCTAAAATTGCTCAATTTGGAACATTGCTGAGTTGGTAGGATTTAACTCCAGTCAATGCAGAGCCACCTCAGTCTTTATTTTCAACAGTTATTTTAAATTTTCAATATTTAGCCTTTAAACCAGGGGTCCCCAAACTTTTTTTGTCAGGTCAACATAACTGTTTTCTTCTCTGATGTGGGGCCGGGGTCCGTTTGTTGGCTAACAGAAAAAATGTAACGTAAACATTTAAGTAATTTATTTCTGTAATCTTCATTGAAGAAAAATAATACTAAAACATTTAAAAAACTATATATATAGCATTACCTGTGATAATGCTAGTGTGAATGCTGTAAGCTGAACTGAAGATGCCAGTTTCAACAGCTAAAGTTGCTGAAATTGATGACTAAATATGTTGAAGCCACCAGCTGAAAACAATGAAGCTGATAGCTAGCTAAAATATTAGCGAACTGCCAAATTAGCTGAAAAATATTAAAAATTAATCAAAAGAGCTCGCAAGTAGCTGAAATATTAGCTAGACTCCAAAATAGCATAAGAATTTGAGGAAAAGTCAAAATTAGCTAAAACAGCTAGCATAAGGCTAAAATATTAGCTAAGCTCCAAATTATTCTAAAAAAAGAAAAAAAAATCCTAAATTAGCCAAAACAGCTAACATGTAGCTGAAATATTAGCTAATCTCCAAAATAGCCTAAAAACGGGTAAAAAGTTTAATTTAGCCAAAACAGCTAGCATATAGCTAAAAATATAAGCTAAGCTACAAATTAGCCTTAAAAACTGAAAAAATACTAAATTAGCCAAAACAGTTAGCCTGTGGCTAAAATATTCACTGAACTCTAAAATAACCTAAAAATCCTTAGTAAATGCAAAAACAGTCAAAAAGCTAGCAAAAAAAGGGCTGAATATTTTAATAGCTTAATGATCTAAATACCTGAAAGAGCTGAAGAGCTATGGACGTCCAAAAAAACGTACGGAAGTAAAATAACAATGGAGAAATAAAGAAAACTTTAATCACAAAGAAATAATCTATCCTCTCCCGTCATGGTTCAGACTGCAGAAGGGTGGAATATGGATTCACGTTGTATGTGGGTCTCAATCCGCCAGATTGAGAAAAAAATATATATGCGCTTTTTGAGTGTGTGAGGGGCCAGCCCAAATGTGGAGGTGGGCCGGATCCGGCCCGCGGGCCGTAGTTTGGGGACCATTGCTTTAAACGACAAAGACAGAAGACGGGGATTCGAAATGTTTGGATCAAATGTTAATGTGCAATTTGTTAATAATTTATGAATTTCTGCACTTTTTTAGCTTCCAAATGAGAGAGTTGGTGTTCCTCAGGGCGCGATTCTTGGACCTCTGTTTTTCAACCTGCATACTCTACCTTTTAGTCATATATAATGTAAATTAATAACATTTCTTTTCACAGATATTCTGACTAACTCTCCAATCAAATCTAATCCCATCACAGACCTCCAACACTTTGTCGTGGGCGTTGTACCAGTTGGCGAGGGACCGCAGGACTCAAGACCTCCTGTTTAGCGAGGTCAGCTCAGTGTGTCCAAACAAACAGCAGCCGTCTAGAGACGACCTGAACAGGATGCCGTACCTGAAGGCCGTCATAAAGGAAACGTTGCGGTGAGCAGACCGGTGTTTGGGACTACACTACGAAACACTTTTCACATACAAATACGTGCTGGCTTTAAGAAATATTTTAGTGAGAATTCCATTTAGCTCACTAAAGTCATTCTTTCTGCCCCCCAATTGCAAAATAAAGTTAAAAAACATTCTAATTTGCTTTAACTGCACCTGAGAAACACCTCCATGGTTAATCTCAGAAAGCTGAGGTGAGCTGGAGGTTAACAAAACTTTTCTTTCAACATTTTTGGCTTTTTCCCATCACAATTTTGTGATTAAAACTAATTTAAAAGATTTACAGAGGCTGAAAATTATTTATAGCATTTTGGTCAGAATTTTGTAATCTATTAACCTTTTACCCCAATGCAGCTCGACTTTTTGACTAGAACCACAATGTTGTGCAATCTGCGTTGTTCCTCATCACTGAGGTCTGCTGCCATTACGTTCACTGAAGAAACATTTCTGATCTGATGGTCTTTCCTTTATAAAGTTTATAAAGTTAAACAAAACGAATGAATGAATGAATAGCTTTATTAATCCCAAAGAAAAACAACAGCCGAGTTTTCTTCCACCAGCTTGTACCCCGTTGTCCACGGCAACGGACGCTTCGTTTCCGAGAATGAAGTGATCGTGGACAACTACTGGTTCCCCAAAAAGGCAAGAGCGCCGAACGTGTTTTCCGAGGTGATGCAAAACCTCAAATGTCAACTAAACCCGACGGTGTTTGTCTCGCAGACTCAGTTCCACTTGTGCAACTACGCCGCCTGCCACGACGAGGCGGAGTTCAGAAACCCAGAGGAGTTCATCCCGGAGAGATGGCTTGAAGTGGAAACACCCAGCAGCCGGAGCAACAGGGCCACGCCGGGCTTCTACCAGCACCACCCCTACAGCTTTATTCCCTTTGGCGTGGGCGTGCGAGCCTGCGTGGGGAGGCGGGTGGCAGAGATGGAGATGTTTTTTGCTCTCTCACGAGTGAGTAGTGAGTAAAAAAAAAGTTTCAGATGTTGGAAGATGTACACAGGAGTTATGATTGTTCGGGTTCTCCTACCATTAAAGCTTTGGAGGATACATATGAAGGAGAATAGAGGTCTATTTTCATACAGTATGAACTGAGAATATTAAGCTAAAACAAAATTTAATGTTTGCAAAAGTATTCCCAAATGCCTAAAAAGGAGCACACTTTTATTTTGAAAAGCACATGAACTTATATTATATTTGTGTTTTTGTGCAGCTGGTTCAGAACTACACAGTTGAGCCTGAACCCGGGGCGCCCGTGGTGGAGCCAAAGACTCGGACTCTTCTTGTCCCCTCAAAACCCATCAACCTGCGCTTCCTGCCTAGAACCTGAGGAGGGCGCCAAACATCACATTTTACAGCAAAATGTTAAAAAAAAAGAAAAAAAAGAAAAGAGCTCAAAATTTTTAAAAAAAGTTTTTATTTAAGCTTGTAAACTTCTATAAATGGACAGTTTTATAATAATTAAAGCATATATTTGAATAATGGTTTAGAACATTATTTTTAAAAAAACAGAATAACTGTAAAGATGTTTGGAAAGTAGATATCTTATTATAAAAGATTTATTAACAAGTATATGTAGGAAATTAACCTAAAATGCTTTCTCTTGCCATTCAAAATGTTCTTTTTTTAAGTATTTTAAATCTTCTTTTTCTAGAGTTTGCTGTGAAAGTGTATTTGTTTATTGTTGTTTAATCTGATATTTGTGTGAGTTCATTGCTCCCTGTAACTTCCTCTCAATTTCAAACTAATTCTATTTACATTTCACAGCAGGAACAACAGCTAATCAGTGTTTTGTTTTTCAAAGTGGATTAAATACTTTTGCAACTATAACATTCAATTTGTTTGTTGGAATATTTTGTGTGAATCACTAACATAAAGTAAATACTTTAGTTTTCAAACCGTTAGCTTAAGCAGCTGCTAGCATAAATGTGAATAAGCAAGCAAGAAGTGAATTTGATGAATTTGCAATCAAGAAAGTTTAATTAAAAATAGGATAGTAAGGAATATAAAATTATATTCAAGCCACATATTTTTTTTGTCTGAATCATATGAATTAAGTAAATATTTTAGTTTTTAAACTGTTAGCAGTTGCTAGCATAGATGAACTGAAATATAAGCAACCGAGAAGTGACCTTGACCAAGCTAATTTTTTTTAGCAAGAAAGTTTAATTAAAAATTGGATTATAAAGAATATAGATATTTATCCATTAGTTAAAATAAGTCATACATTTCTTTTGTCTTTTTTAATCTCTAAATACAAGGACAGCTTTCTTTCCCTTTTATTGAAAATTATGTGTAATTAATTTTATGTTCAAATGTTAAATAATTATGGGTATTATGCCTGTATTTTTAACTTTATACAGTAAATTAATGTAAAAAGAAATTGGCAATATATGACAAGCCTTTTATTTTGAAGTCCACAAATGAGGATGAATGACTAAAATGTGAACTCCGACCAATTCATTATTTTCGCAAACAGAAAAAGGAAAAGGAGGTGTAACTGAAATACAATACTGTGACAATCCAAACAGGTTATGTTCAGACAGGCTTGGTTTAAAATGTTTTCAACATGACACCATCTCACTGTCTGATCATGTTTCTTTTTCATTAACACCACAACACTCTCTCAAGTGATTCACTAAGCAACAACTAACATTCAATGTTTTACATGGATGTAGGCTAGATATGCAATTTTTTTTTAACTTTTACTTAAAATGCAAAAGTAATGAGAAAATATTAATGTCAAATAGCCAAGTACCTTCTATAAAAGTACTAATTTACAGATTTAGTTTAGACACAAGTGGTACTTGGTATTTATAAGACGCTTTAAGCTTCTGTATTATATATTTTTGAGCCCAAGTTCACAATTTTTAAAGATCAAACTATGTTCATATAGATTTTAAAAATAGTGATATACAATTAATATAGAAAGTCAAAATTAACGATCAAATGCTGAAAAAGTTGTGATCTGTTTTAACATTCAGGCT
>NC_050513.1:16555760-16600081 GCF_002922805.2 Oryzias melastigma | reverse complement strand
AAAAAAAAAAAAAAAAAAAAAAAAAAGGTTACGGAAGGAGGCCTAAGGCCAGGGATGTCCAGTTTAGCTTAGTCTGTTTATCGTAGCTCGGTTTAGTAATCAGCATTGTTTTATATATTTTATTACTGACTATATGTTTTTGTACAATCATTTCTGGAAAGCCCTTTGAGACAACTGATATTGGGCTATATAAATAAAATGTAATTAAAAAATATTTAAAAACACGTTAGAAATATTCATTAAAAAATAATGTAATCATTTGATTGTTTATTTATTTACATATTCAGTCATTTAAATACATATGTTTTTTTTTTTTTTTTGGCATGCAGGGCGTTCCATACCGTCCTCGCAGCGTGAGGATGCTGTACGTCAGGCTGCGTTTAAATCCTCCGCCTGTGGGGGGCGCTGCGGCTTTCCTGACTTTCCATTTTCTCCTTTCAGTCAGCGAAGCGGTGCAGCTTTAATAGTCTCAGCTCGTCGGTGTTTTTTTGTTTTATTTTCTCCTTTTGCGGCAGAGGCCGTCTGTCGCTGCACCCGGAGCGAATGCCGCACGGTTCCGCTCCATAACCGGCATGTGACGCGGGTTTTTCCTTCCTCGCGCGGTCCTCGGATCGGTGGATCCGCTGCAGACGCGCGATGCGAGCGGTGGAGACGACAGGGGGGGCTCCGGCCTCCGGAGGCTCCTTTGACCGTGATGTGAACGTGGACGAGGCGCGTCAACCTGTCGGAGATGACGGTGAGTGCTGAGGAGGGGGGAAGACACCGTGCACGCGCGCCATATTACACCTGCTGTTGGATGCGCGGTGATGGAGGGGGTGGGGGTGTTATCGGGATCGGTGTGTGCGTGACCCGGATGGCCGCACCGATATCGATCATATCGTTGAATGAACGGTTTGTTCTGTGGTGGAATGTGGGATCATTAGAACCTGAAACGAACCGAACCGAGCTTCCATTCTGATGACTGCCTTCATTTCTCAGGATTTTCCCGGAAATGATCAGTTCTATCAGAAATCGATTTGTCTGTGCTTCCTGTTTCTAACGTTTCACGATTTGTCCCTTTATATGGAACTCTTATTTCACCTGGATTTTTCCCCCCGTTTTTATTAAAACATAAACATATTGAAACATCGACGTGTTTGGACATTTTTAATCTTGATTTGGCCTGAGAGAGAAATCCCCCCTCGACTTTAGCCGTTGAGCCCTGAAACCATGTATGGATTTATCAAAATGCCAATAAAGAAATCCACTCATGCACATGAGTCATTAAGTTCAGCGGGATTTAAACTGACCGATTTTGTTTTTGTTCTCTTCCAGTTTCTTATTTTACCATTTTTAATATGTTTTTGAAAATATAATTTGCTATTTTAGAGAAAACTTGCCAAATTTAGCATAAAAACATTTTTTTAGCTAGGCTATATACTGGCTAAGTGGTGAAGACGAAATGATTTAAATATATCTATAAATATGAACAAAACAGTAGATTGAAACTTTAAAAGATTATCAATAGGTCTAAATCTAACTTAAAATTGTCTTCTAAACATAATTTTACTAAACTTAATCGACCTTCTTCACGTGATTACATACAAAATGGCGTCAGTCTGTAAAGTAATTTCCGGTTTATTTTTGCGTAAATGGTAAAAAGGTTACCAATTGTACAATATTTATTTTTTTTAAATGTCTTACCTAACTGCATTTTTATTTCCTCTCTTAAATCGTTCACAAATCAAAACACAAATACTGCCTGCAGTAAAATACTGCCCAGATGCTTCCCCAAATAAAATACATTCAAATAACATCAGCCAAAACAGAAAAGGTTAGAAAAACATCTGCTCAAATAAAAGGTCAATATTTGCAATAGAACTTTTACAATTGGAGGATATCAGAATTTTTTTTTGACTTAATCATCTAGGAGACGAAAACAAATAGTTAGGTGGGAGATTCTTAAAATAAATGTAAACATTTTCTGTTAAATGATAAGGTTACCTTTTGTTATTTACATAAAATTGTGTTAAATAGCGTTCTGTCAGATGTTCTTAACCCGTAAACCTAAAGTACCTTTTGTCGGATGTCACAGTGAAAAAGGTCTATTGTAAGAATTTTAAATCTACAACACACAAAAGATAATAATTAGGGCACAAGTTCAGTCTAAGATGGATAGTCCAATCAACAATGTCCTGTAAATCAAACATAATAAGGTGTATTATACAGCTAGCACAGGTAAAGGGTATCCCGGACAAGCCCCCAAAATGTCAACAGGATGGTCTGACTGGGACTCTAGAAACCAGCAACTTAAGACTCTAAAAGTTTTATTGCTAAACCAAAGCAAACATTTGTTTGTTCAAGCCAATTAAATGAAATGATTAGGACCTAGTGATCATAAAATTTAAATCAAAGCAAGAAATCAATGGTGTTTATAACAAAAATCGAACATGAAGAATGTACGGGGTATCTCGTCTGTACAAACCTCCTACACACTTCAGTTCTCTGGGGATACTTTACTGCTCAAAGACATCCACACAACTGAAGAGGATCATAAGCTTATCTCCTGGAGCCATATGGATGTAAAAGATACAGATATGCCTTCATAAATGGACTCTGGAAGTAAGAGCAGTATCAGTTGGAAACCATAGATGTGAACAAGATTATGTTGGTCAAAATGTATAAAATCAATCCAGAAGTAAATAATCCATTTATGGCCAACTTAGTTGGTTTCTCTTCCTGTTGAGTCTCTACTGTCTTTGTCTGTAAATCTGATGTAAGCAGAAAGACGCCCAATCACAAGCTTGTTTTACCAAGTCAGATCATTAGAATTATAAATTATAATTATAATTAAACATATAACCATTTTTTTCTGCATTGCAAGAAATACTTGAATATGTTAAAATGGCACACTTTTATTTAACCACAAAGAAGAAAAAAATACAAAAGACCTAAAATGTTAAGTTTTTATGTTTGAAACTGTTATGTCCTTAAGACATTTTGTTGTTATTGCTTAAAATAAAAATATGCTAGTAAGAAAGGCTTATTTCAATTATAGTTTTAAATGCCAATGATGAATAAATATCTAGATTTGATCAATTTGGTTAAAAGAATTGGACTGTATCGGATTACCACCAATCATGGAGATGTGCACCAAATCATGTGAGAAGGAAAGATAACCTATTTAAGGCCATCCGTATGGCATATTGTGAGATGTGATTGGTCCGTTTTTCCAGACTTCCTCCTGGTGTCTTTAGTGTCTTTATTAAAAGAAAAAAAAAACATGCATATTAGGTTGTAAAAAAAAACAAACAGGGTTAAGGTAGAATTTCAAAAAAGTGACAAATCAGATGGCCTGAAAAGGAAGTACTGAAAAAAAAAAATACTAAAAAAGATTGAGGGTAATGAACTAAAATGAAGACACCTGTGGATGATTGACAAGCTAAACCTGGTGTGACCAAAGGGGGAAATTTGAAAAATAAATAAAAAGGGAAATAAGACTCACAGAAGGGACAAACACAGGATTCACAAAAAATATGCTTGTAATATGCTAGTTTTTATATTTTTAGTGCAACAGATGTGATCTTTAATTTTTTTAATGCAAGTTAATCATTTAAAAATTAATTTAAAGCCAAGATAGAAGTGCTGTGAGAGTCAGCATTTTACAATTTTAATCACATTTATACATGATTAGTACTTTTTTGTCTAAAAAGTTGTTTTATATTAAAAAATAAAAATAACATTTTAGTTCTTGGATTATCTATCTCAAACTTGGATTATGACCGTATGCTAGGGTTTTCCAAGGCAGCCATCTTGGAAAAAAAAACAAACAAAGCAAAAATGAACATTTATGGTGTAGCACAAACAGTTAAATATCAGCCTGAATTCAAACTTCATATTATTTTGGTTTGATAAAAAAAGATAAAAAATATTAAGTCCCCAAGTAAAAAAAAAAAAAAAAAAAAAGCAGGTAAAAATCAGTCAAGTTAGCAAAAAACCTACATGATTAGCCGCAGTCACCTAGCATCTTTCTGCTACGCTGCTAATTCTGCTCTGATCTTTGTCTTTAACTTATTTTTTTTAGACTTCTAACAAAAATATAAGCATTGAGTCATTCCATTGTACAAAAACAATTTCAGATTTTTAACCTTTAGCTTAAACTTGATGTTTTTTTTAATTCTGCTAATTCTAAGCTAATTCTTCTTAGCTTTTGTTTCTTCAGATAATACATTATCAAACTTTTGGCCTGTGTTTATTTTTCTTGCTTTTTTAAAGTACTAATTGAGCATTTAGTGATAAAAAAATGACTGAACTCAATTTGTAGTCCAATAATTTACACACTTTTCAATATTTTTCAATTAAATTAAATATATTGCCATCTGTTTGAATGTAAATTATATTACATACAGAAAATTGAATATCGAATGCATTTGGAAAACGATTTTCTTTAATACTTAATACATACGTCCTAAATTATGTTGAGAATTGTTTTCATTGATTAAATAGGTTTTCTGTCTCCCTTTTTATTTTACTTCTTAAGTTGGCTAGTTTTGTTATTATGTCTAGTATTTTGGTGAGTACTGGGTACTGTAGCAGGCTTTTTTTAATACTTAAAATAAACACAATTTAATGATCAACTAATAATTAATCACACAACCCAATTATGTAACTTACTCGGTTAGTTTCAAAACACTTTTCTTTTATTCTAAAGTTATCATTAAATTGAAGTGTATTTAGAATCCTGCTATTTATTTTACATTTTAGCACTGATTAAAAAGATGAATCTTTTTTTTTTTAGGCATTTCGGGTCTTCCATACATTTTTAAGATGTTTGTTGATCCCTAATCTGATAAAAATGATGTTGATCTCATGATGCTCTGAATTAAAGCCAATGTTCAGATTGCTCATAAGCATGTGGGATGACGGGTATCTAAATGAAGGTAAAATGCACTCCAGACTAAGTTATGGTTTTAGTTTTTGGAGGTTTAGATGTTTAAATGTTCGACTTTTTAGCTTTGAATTTGTTGTGCTGTGGAGGGAAGTCTTTAAAATGATACAGTGCCCATTTCAGCCATTATGTAACGCTCACATTTTCTCAGGATATTAGAGCAGGAGCGGCTTTGTTTTGAGTCTTTTTCTTAAAAAATAAAACCTGGTGGCAGCAACATGTTAGTTGTCACCAATTTTTTTATATAAATCTTAAAGCTCTCACACACAACCCAGAATGCACTGCAGGCACTCTCAGAGCCATGTGTAGGTTTGATTTGACTAAAACCTTCACCTAAAGTCACGTGCGCTGACTTTGTGCTCCCCGCAGGCTGCTGAAAAGCATCCTGGGAAAGGGGAGCCTCTGCCAAGTGAAGCAGAAACGTCTGAGGCAGGTTGACGGAGCGGCAGGCAGCTTTTTATTCACCGACATGTTTGCGATCCGGCGGATAAAAACCCCGGCGCTCCTTCAGCTCTTTGTGTATTCTCCATGTGGCTCATCTGTGCAGTCAGGCGGCGCAGCTCGAGCTCTGCAGCCCGCCGGGGGAAGGAAAATGCCACATCGCGTCACCGCGGACGCCACCTCCTCTCATGCGCCGGAGTGTGATGCGGGGAAGGTTGGGCTTGTTCCGACGGTTGAGTCCGGTTGCGAGCCGCTCCAGACGGTGAGGGAGGTGCAAACATCAGCAGACGAACGCTGCAGAACCAGGAAGAAAACTCACGTTTACCTCAAAGAGGCCTCATGAATTAGACACATCAGGAAGTTTCCCACCTGTCTCTCAGCTTCTCTGTAAATAATGCAGAGGTGTTGTTTCCTGATTTGTCGGGTTTGTTTGAGCAGGTCGCTATCTCCGGCTGTTCGAGCTAATTCCAAAACAGCCTCTCAGGTGGAGACCTGATAAAGGCCAGATGTTTGTTTACTGGAGCCGAACAGATGGCTGAACCTGGAGGAAACAGACACACTCTGTGCTATGAATATCATAAAGGCTTTTATTTTGGCAGATTCTCTGACAGCTGTTGTTAAGACAGTAGAAATGTAAACACGAGTAGCTCATCTCAGTTTCTAGGGCTTTGGATCGCTACGCAGGTTTAGATTTGGGAATCCAGATCGTTTTAAAGATCAAACCACGATTATATTTGAACGGTTACTACATTACAGGAAATATTGAAGGAACCAAAAGTGTTTAATTAACAGACACTTTAGATGGCAGAAAAATTCACAAAAACAACAGAACAAGACTGAACATACTGTAGGCTCCGCAGAAACAAAACCACTAAAAAACAGCTCAAACAAATTAACCTAAAGTGCAGGAAGCTGTCTGATAATCCATGGAGAGCCAACAGGGAGGGGGCGGAGCACTCCAGGGGAAGCCACAGGTGTCTCATATTTCGGACGTCACTTTGTTCGATGATGTCACCAATATTCGCCGGTCTGCTAGCTTTAGCGCAGAGCACTTCAATATACACACCAATAGCAGTTTTATACTACAACAAAAAGTCATTATTTACATTTAAATGTAAACTTCTGTCCTTCACAGCATACACTATTTACCCTCTCGGCAGAAGACTTTGTATCCCTCTGCTTGGAGGGTCAGATAAAAATAATATATATATATATATGTTCGGGACACACTTACACTTAAATTACCCCTTCAAATGGAGGGGTAGGGAGAAGGGTAGAATTCGGAGTCGGCCTTGGTGTAGTATAATTCTGGCTGGACACACCGATTTTTAAACAGTTGGAGCTTCTGTGTTTTGCTATTCATACGTCACAACCAAATCCGAGTTCCTGATTGATCAAAGTTCAACTGGTTTAACTTTTGACAAATGCTCAATCACATCGCCTTTTGTACATAGAGCCAGAAAAAGGATATATATACAGTATATATATATATATATATATGTGTGTGTGTGTGTGTGTGTGTTTTTAAATGTTCGCTGGGAGATACATACATATATGGATGTATGTATCTCACTTTCTTAGTTGACTGACCCAAAATATTTGATTAAAAATGTAAATATATATAACTATATTTCACAATTAAAAAAAATGTGTCTGAAATACCTAATTTAAATTCCATAATCAAAAGTTAATATTTGAATATTTACACTAAATACTTAAAAAACTCTTAGGTTTTTTTATATTTGGTAATAACCAATTAATCATTAGTAGTTTTGAGTTTGAAACTCCCAGAATTAGAACAAAGACTTTTAGAATATTTAAATGTGAAACTGGAGATTTCTCAGTTTTGATGTAGAAGTTATAATTGGTGCGAGCAGATCTTACGAATGGAAGTCATTCCTGCATGTCCGCAGCTTCATGATGCTTTCAGGAAGACATTAGCTTCTGTGGTTTGTTAATAAAGCAGAACTCTACTATTACTATCTGGTAATTGACGGCTTTGTGGTTTCTGCTTTGTCGATTGATTGGCTGGTGGTTCTTTGCTCTGAAGCAGCTTCTGATTCTGTTTGATGTCATAAAACTTGTTTTCGATGAGGCAGAAGTTCATCCTAGGTTTTCCCACACTCGCTCTGAACCCTGAAATCTCGCTGAGGTTTTTCTTCCCGTATTTTGTCTAGTACTTCAGCCTGATAAGTGTTTATATCTTCAAGGACTTTTTCTCAGTAATGTTATTAAAACTTCTAGATCTGAAATCATAGACTGGACTTGTCTTAGTGCAGAACTACTCCTATTATAGTTCTACAAGACAAAGTCTGCATTTTTTGTTGTGCATTTTTACTCCATCTAAGGCTGCACGATGTAAGGAAAACCTACAATATCAGTGATCAATATTGCAACAATTATATGGATTGCGAATAGTGCTGCCACAAACGATTATTTTAATAGTCGACTGATCACTGATTATTTATTCTGATGATACGCAAACTGGGTGTAAATCACACATCTTAACCATCATTAGCTTTAAACTAACTAAAAACTAGATTTATATCATTACCTGCGATAATACTTGTGTGAATGCTGTTAGCTGAAATTGACCGCTGAATATGCTAGTGCTAATAACTGAAGATGCTAAAATTGACAGCTAAAATTATTGAAGCTAATAGCTGAAAACGCTGAACATGATAGCCAGCTAAAATATTAGCTAAACTTCAAATTAGCCTGAAACATAAAATAATCCTAAATTAGCCAAAACAGCTAGAATGTTGCTGAAATGTCAAATTAGCCTAAAAATCGAAAAAAAGTCTAAGTTAGCCAAAATAGCTAGCATGTAGTGGAAATATTTGCTAAATTCCAAAGCAGCCTAAAAAAAAGCTTAAGTTAGCCAAAACAGCTAGCATGTATTTGAAATATTAGCTAAACTACAAAATAGCCTAAAATACAAACGAAAAACAGCTGAAATTAGCCACCATAGCTAGCATGTAGCTGAAATATTAGCTAAACTACAAATTAGCTTAAAAAAAGCATAAAATAGCCAAAATACCTAGCACGTAACTGAAATGTTAGCTAAACGCCAAATTAGCCTAAAACTTAAATAATCCTAAATTAGCCAATATAGCTAGCATGTAGCTGAAATATTAGTAACTCAAAAATAGCCTTAGAATCCTTAGTAAATGCCAAAATAGTCCAAAAAGCTAGCATAATGCCACAATAACTTCCAACTTTACTACATTCAGACTCCATATAATATAAAGTAACGACTAATCGACTATTAAATTTGCCGTTGACTATTTTATTAGTCGCGTAGTCGTAGGTTAGTCGACTAATCATGGTAGCCCTAGTTGTGATACATGAAAAAAATTAGCAAGTCACACAACTCATCTTTGATGGAAAGCGTTGATGTCCGACTTCGCCTGCATCTGCACGCCGTCCGCCAACATCTCCTTGTCTTAAGGAGCTGATTGATCCATGATCTGGGAGCTGCTACGCCAGTGAGGAGAAGTTATTTTCATTGAATCTGGCGGCACCAAGAATTAGTTCTCCATGAAGATTGACATGAGACATTTATAGGGAAAAAGCATCTTTTTGGTATTTTTAGAACTGACTTGGATGCTTTTAATCATAAATGAAAGTTCACAAAAACATTTGACACATGTTTGAACCAGAGGTTTTTACCATCAATTTTGATATTTTGCCTTTCATTTGATTTATTTGACCGACATCTTCCACAGGTCAAGCCCTGCCCGCTGTGTGGACCAGCATTAGGCGCAGATTTCCCTCGTTTTTATGAGCAGATCGGTGAGGGTCACACCTGAGGAGGTGTGAGAACTCCTCGGCCTCCTACCGTCAGTCCTACAGAGTCGTGCTGCTGTTTGTGCCTGAAAATAACTGTTATGTAGTTAAACATAAAAAAAGAAAAGCTGTGTTTTTCTACTAGTGTAGTGTGTAGTGAAACTTTTTCTCATCAACATACACTTTCTATGACTCTCCAACATATCTGGACCTAAGTCCCTATTGATAACAGTTGAAAGAGAGAAGTGTCTTCTTTATGGTCCAGCAAACAGACAAATGACTGACTTTGTGTCCATCTCTGGTTTATGTCAGGAAGTCCAGTTTCCCCTCTAGAAGATTCTGAAGCCGAAGTTCGACCTTCCCTCTGGGCACGCAGAGCGTTCCCCCGAAAGCCTGAGCTTGCTCTTGCGGTGTCCTCTCGCCTGACCCGCCTTCCGGACAGCGTTTCTGTGTGGCACAGACATGTGACGCCGCCGCCGCCACATGAACCGCGTCATCCTCACCCCGTCACGTTTCCAGAGCACATTATCGATCAGTTCTTCCCAAGAGCCGGCCGGGGTTTATCGGCAGGGCCATTGATGGCAACAGACACCCGGCGTTTCGCCGCACGCTCGTCCAGGAAGCTGACATGTGAGGGGGGGTTGAAACACTCATCCCTCCCCTGCAAGAGGCAGGATGGTGGCGCGGTAACGCGTGTCATGAGCTCGCGCGCTTTCTGGCCACTTGCTCACCAACCTGTTACCTTCTGAATCACACCGAGGCGTCTATATTGCGCCCAGATTCTCGTGAGACTGCCGGCATTCCGGTGCCGGCCGGAGCGGGACAGATTGGTCTGGATGGAGACAGTATGCGTCCTCGGTTAAGTCTTCAGACTCCTCAGGTTAGTGATGAAGTTTTTAACCGTTTAAATCAGACAAATCTGGAGCAGGGCTGTGGCGGTGTGACCCTCTAGAAAAAGTATTTATTCCAGTAAATTTATAATTGTTTTTTTTATTTTATTATGTCTGACAATCCTTCAAATGAGTTCTATAAACTATTCTGTATAGCACAGAACAGAAAATCACTCCATCCTGAAGTTCATCCAACAAAAAGATGAGTCTGTAGATGGAAATATTGATAAAATCTTGCTTTTGTCGGAAAGTCAGACTTTGATTTAAGGTGGTGCTTTTTCATGTAGATTCAAACTATAGGGGGCAAGTTGATGTAAAAAATAGTCAGGTGTATTTAGGACAAAATTAATAGTTATATATATATATATATATATATATATATATTGACAACGCTTTCGTATCTTTAACCTTTTTTTAGGGTTTTTTATTTTTATGCTTATCATTTTTTAAGTTATTTTTATGCTTAGCCTACGCTTTACACTCTGGATGACTATTCACTGAAAAATAATGAAACACTGGATTACTTTACAAATGTTCTGTAATTTGTTACATTTAAAATTATTAATATATCGTAAAGTGTTTGTAAGGCTCATATATATATATATATATATATATATATATATATGTATATATATATTTTTTTTTTCTTAGTTATTTTAAAAATACTAGTTGCGTGATTTTGTTGATCTGTTATGTTGATGATTACAGATTTCTCTTTTTACCCCCAGAGCGTTCAAACTTGACATATATAGTTATTTGGTTTATATCGTGATATATATTTTGTTATCACCTGATATGGAAAAAAAAAAGCCTATATCGAGATACAAATAACTCCATATCGCCCAGCCTTAGCTATGACATTCGGGTCATACTTTGGTATAGTGTCTTCCCCATCAGTAAAACAATACCCACAACCACCCTTATGGCTAGATAGGGGTTGTCTGCGGACAAAAAGTAGGCAAACCTTTTCGAGGCACACAAGGAGTACACACTTATCACACAAATAGCTGTTGTAGAGCCCCTTGCACAGTCCACAAGATTTAGGGGGTTTCACAAATAAAAAATCCGTACGACACGCCTGCATTTTGCTTACGTTGCTTGCACGTTATATAAAATTTGGCTACAACCGTCACTTGCGGCATGCCTTTAAAGCAAAAAAAACGTTTGCTCTTTAGATTCACGAATCCTTCTACAACCTTGATATTATCTCTAGTTTCTAGTTTGAAAAAACAGATATTTTATTGTAATAATGAACATTGCTTTTTTCCTGGTGTAAATAAAATCCTAATTTTTCAAACTTTTACAAAACAGTTGTAAAAATCTTCAAAAAAAACACTTGTTTCTAAAATCAGTTCTCTGAAGTACAAAACTAATAATAAATGTAAAGCGTTGGTTTATAATAGATCATGTAAATGTTTTTTCTTTTCGTAATCACTGAATAATTTTTAAACATGTGCTGCTCTGACGATGCCGTCATTGTGATGTTTCACAGAGCAGCTGCAGGTTCAAACCGACTCCTCCAGACGAGTGAAGCTGACTAATATTTGTTCTCAAGTCCAAACTGTTCCTCTTCACCTGAAGAACGTTCATGTTCAGTCTGAGCTCCACTGTTCCTCTCTAAAGTCATCCGTGCTTTTCAAACAGAAAGTATTTCCAGCTCCTCCTGGTGCTGAAACCCAACAAAAAATGTTCAACCAATTAGAGAAATTTATACAACTAACTGCAGACAGATGATATTAAACAGATATTTATATTTTAAGAAATATTAAAACTTCTCATCGCTCCAGGTCGACCTTCTCTTTTGTGTTCTTCTATTTAATCCCTGCAGGTGTTTTTGACAAATGTGTAACTCCTTATTAAATTGGATCAAAATCTATGGCTCTATTTAGTTTCAATAATTTAAAATTAAGCATTTACACTTTTATGTAAAAAAAACACTTGTTAAATTATTTTGCGACTTTAAAACAATTTAAAAAGGAGAAAATATGGGATATTTTTAACTTGATCTGTAAAATGTTAGCATGTTGCAGAGCGTCCATTAAATGCAGTAAAAACTTAAAAAAACCAATAAAAAATACCAATACAATTTTACTGTGTATTTGTAACTTTGAAGATGATATTAGCTCTTTGGAAATCACAACAATTGACCCTACTTGTGGTTTTGCAGATTCAGCAGATTTATCTTATTAGAAGCAGGTAAGAAAAGAAAAAGAAAATCCAATAAAATCTTTGCAGAACCACCAGAAGGGTTTAATTGTTGTCATTTCCATACTGCTAACAAAGGTACAAATACAAAAAAATAAAAAATGCCTTTTTTGTATATTTAAGTGCATTTATTGCTATCTTTAAAAACGTATTCACTTCCTTCTATTAAGCTGAATCTGCTTTACATTCACTAGCTGCTGTTTCACATGACAACTGCTTTGGTTGTAGAGGTAAATATACAATTTTTAAAAATCCTTAAAGTTCAGTTTTTTGGTGTGTGGTGGAAACAACAATAATAAGGGAAGAGAAGTTATTCTTATGAAAAATACACAAAACTCTAATTTATCTGCCAAACACATTTAAATGTTCATTAATATTTAGCATTTATTTGTCACCTGTCCCATTTATTTAAAAATTGTAAATTTTCAGAAGTAATTTCTTTAAGTTGGTGTCATTTAAATGTGGCAAAAACATAAAAGACAAATTATTTATTTATTTATATCTATTTATCTTCATTTTATTCTTGTACAACTTTCATCAAAAAAAAGTTTAGAACCGTACAGAGTTTGACAAAGCAACAGCTTTGTAATTGGCTAATGAAGCTGACCAATCACAAAACAGACTAGTCAGCCCACATCAGAACCAGCCAATCAGAGGAAGGTTTGACTTCCGACTTCCTAAATGTCAAAAAGAGCAGAAAAAGCTACTTAAAGGAGCTGTTAAAAGGTCGGATTTGGAATAGTAATGTGTGTTTATTCTTAAGAATTTTTTTTTTACGCCACAGACGCTGTTCTTCGCAAAACTGAGCGAGATTTTACAAAAAGATGCGATTTTTGACACAAATTGGAGGCCATTTGTACTGTTTTGTTTCTTAATCCAACCCTCTAAAAAAACTGTTAGCAAAGCAAAAACTGGAGCCAAACATCGTGTGGTTGTCCTGACGACAGCTTATACAATTAGTTTTAGCTAATCCCTTAACACCAGAGATGTCGCCTGTGACAGGAAATGACACATGCTCTTTGAATTACCATACTTTTTTGAAAATGTGTGCAATTGACGTAATTCCAACGAAAGCCCTGCAGTAGTAAAGTGTTGCATGTCAGCGTGGAGCTGCTTTTCTCAGCTTTTAGAATTAACTGGAATTACGTTAATTGTGCAAACGGTGAAAGAGTTACTGGGATTTAAAGGGCGTTGGCATCAGAGCTGCTGAAGGGTTGCAATTTTCTTTTGTAAAATTAAATTGAAGAAATAAAGTGAAAAACAACGGGGTGTTTTTTAATTAAAACCAATTATTCAAACGGAATCATCGTTAGAAATGAGAGAGTTTTATTTTGAGTCTGTGAAAGGGTATTTTTGTCACATGTTGCCGCCGTGCAGAGGCTTTCGGGAGCATGTGTTGCCTAATGTGCGTCTGTTGCTTGAGTCACGGCAAGCGTTGCCAGTGCATGGTGATTTGGAAGGCAGCTTTAGTGCGGTGAGCAATGCTTTATGAGGCTGTTGCGTAACTCGGCCTGGCAGGAGGAAGCGCGGTGGTTTCATTCTCTGCCTTTTACCTCCTCCTCCTCGGTTTATCCAGTTTGTATGCGTCTCCACAAGAACCGCCGCTGTGATGATGAGGCTCCAGCTGACTCTTTATGTGAGGAAAAATAAGTCTAGGTTGTGAGATCTCTCCTCAGGTAGACCCCAGAGGGCTTTGGTCCAGGTCTTCTATGCCTCTCTGTAACCGTTCTGGGTCCTCCCATGTGCGCTCGTGCCCCGAGGCGGAGGGCAGCGTGACGCTGATTCAATCAGACACAGTTGGACCGAAAGAGAAGATGGATGGAGGTGGTTCACAGGAGGAAGCCGGCGCAGCTTTTATGTTTTCAGACTGCGAGGTCTTGTTGAGCAAACGTGAAGAAGAGGTCAGATGTTTAGCAGGAATCTGTGAAACTCCATCATGAGACGAACGCCTGACTCGGCACTCCAGCTTATCTGAATGTGTTGTCTGTGGGTAAAAACCAGGCTTCAGTCTCAAGGTTAGTTAGTTCAGTGTGATAACATTATATTTTTTAAATAAATCACTTAAAAGAGCAGTCTTACTTGTTTTTTATTATTATTTTCTCATAAACGGACCACACGTTAGCATCTCCCGTTCAGTGTTGGAGGGCGCCGAAGAGGCCCCTCCCCCTGACAGGAAGATGTTTGGGAACAGCGCACCTCGGCGCTGCCGTCAGTCACGACTGTGACCCACGCACGACCACGGTTTCAGCTGTCGGAGAAATCTGTTCCGTGACCCGTCGACAGATTCTCGTGTCTGCAGGAAAGCTGTTTGTGTTCAAGTAGAAAGAATTTTCTGCCAAAAAAAAACAAACTCATTCATAAATGTGAGAAGCAGAATATTGTGAGAAAAATTAAAAAGTTGTTTTTAGTTTTTTTTTTTTAATAAAGGGGTTTGTTGGTGTAATTAATTAATTTTGAACTCAAATCCACTTTTCCACATAGACTGAAAAATAGGGGTTATATATGTGTGTCAGCTTGGATTAAAATAACATTAAAGCGTTATTTATATCACTAAAATCAGCTGATTGAAAAACTAAAACTCTTCCTGTTTTAGTTTTAAGATGACGAGCTCAGTTTTGGTTGATCTGCTGCATTTTGAGCTGTTTTCCTGAGTCACAGAGTTATGAAACACTCACAGCTCACTAAAGTAAAAAACCTTAAATCCTCACTGGTTAAGGACATTTTGATGACATAAAAACGAGTGAAGAGTGAAGAAAACTTTAATCTTCTTTAAGTCTCATAAAACCGTACACATCAGGTTTTTTGGGTTTGAATTGTTTTTAAATATTACTACCCTACTTTCCTCACTATCGGGCGCACCGTCCGTGAATGGTCTATGTTTTATAAAATATGTCCTAAAATGCGCACCAAACTATAAGATGCATTATGTGTGACAAAAGAGTCAGAGATAAGTCTGACTTTCTTAACTACGTTCACTGTAACTATAGAAATAGCTTGTAACACGCTACACCTTAGCCACATTAGAAGCTTTAGCTATGTTAGCAAAACAGACTGATACCGCTAAAGCAAACAGTACTGACTATGTTGACTCCAAACTTTGTTTGTAACATGTTGAAAAAAAATAAAAAACGCAATTCGACATCCTACACGTTAGCCACGTTAGAAGCTTTAGCTATGTTAGCAAAAAAGACTGATGCTCCTAACTCTGAACTTTGTTAGTAACACGTAAAAAACCCAAAATTTTACATTCTACACATTAGCCATGTAAGAAGCTTTAGCTACGTTAGCAAAAAAGACTGATAGCGCTAAAGCAAAAAGTACTGACTACGTTAACTCCAAACTTTGTTAGTAGCACGTAAAAAACCCACAATTTGACATGCTATACGTTAGCCACGTTAGAGGCTTTATCTATGTTAGCAAAAAAAGACTGATACCCCTAACTTCAAACTTTGTTAGTAACACTTAAAAAAACGCAATTCCACATCCTACACATTAGCCATGTTAGAAGCTTTAGCTATGTTAGCCAAACAACATATCGCTAAAGCATAAAGTACTGACTATGCTAACTCCGAACTTTGTTAGTAACACGTAAAAAAAACAGACTTTGACATGTTACACATTAGCCACGTTAGAAGCTTTAACTATGTTAGCAAAACAGACTGATACCGCTAAAGCAAAAAGTACTGACTAAGTTAACTCCAAACTTTGTTAGTAGCACGTAAAAAACCCACAATTTGACATGCTATACGTTAGCCACGTTAGAAGCGTTAGCTACATTAACATATTAGCAATACCTGTATCTCCAAACATATGCAAAACATAAAAAAACCTGACTGATACTGGGGGAACAAACAGTACAATAACCATGCTAACTCCCAACCTTGTTAGTAACTCGTAAGAAAAACACAGTTGGACATGCTACATGTTAGCCACGTTAGAAGAGTTAGCCACATTAGCGTGTTTACAATACCTGTAACTCCCAACCTTGTTTGCCACACGTACAAAAACCTAAAGCAAACAATATTGTGGCTTTGCCACTTCTCAACATTGTTAATAACACATAAAAAAACACAGTTGGACATGCTACATGTTAACCAAATTAGCAGATTTACTGTATCCGTAACTCTCAACCTTTATCACAAAACGTAACAAACAGATATTGCTAAAAAAACAAAAAACAAAACTATGAGTACGTTAACTTCCAGCATTGTTATAAACGCGTAAAAACAACAACTTGACATGCTACATGTTAGAAGCGTTAGCCGTATTAGCGTATACCAGTAACTTCCAACTTTCTTCACAAAACGTAAAAAAATAAAAAAAAAGATATTTCTAAAACAAACGTTACCATAATTGCACTAACTTCCAATATTGTTAGTAACATGTATAAAAAACAACCTGACACCGCGACATGTTAGCTGTGTTAACGTATTCATAATAACTCCCATTTAAAAAATAATGAAAACAGACACATTTTGGCAGAGCACCGTGTACCTCTCAAAATTGCTTTGACATCAGGGAGTACGACCAGAAATGATCAATAAATGAGGCAAAATGTTGTTTTTGACAAAAAAAAGTGTGCTTTTACAGTACAGAAAATACGACAACTGAATATATGTTACCACGATTTTTATGCTGTGAACATGATTTGTTGAGTATACTTTTGTACAACTTTAGAAAATCACTAATTGTGAAAATTGTCATCTCTGATCTTCAGTCATATCGCAGTTTACCTACAACCTCTTAAACTAAAAACAGAGTCTATTAGCAAAGAAACAAACGGAAACATGCTGGAATTGAAAACTTTGAGAAAACACACTTTATCATTTGATCAGTAATGCTCTCTTTTCTCCGCGACAGAATCACCTGATTCACGTTGATTGCATAAACAGTCAAAGGTTATTTTGGCGTCGCCACAAACACGACTGGTGTTAAACTGCAGCTATTTTTAAGTGTTTGTCAATAAACCTGCAGCAATTGTGAATCACACTCATGTAGAGTGACCCTAAATTGTGTTTGTGAAGATGTCACATCGTTTTATGTCATGCTAAAGCCCCAACCTGTGACCTACTTGTGACTTTTCTTCACGGAGCAGTGATGTTGCATAAATTCATGCCCGACTGTGTTTATTAATAGACGCCGTTTTTAATATTTATGAAAAAACCTAGTTTGAATCCGACGAGTTGAATGAGGTCAGACGAGGGAAGACTGCAGTGTTTTGAATATGAAGGTAAAAACAATGTGAATTTCAAAATATATTTAATTTGGTTTTTTAATGTTATTTTGTAAAATAAATAAAGAAAGAAAGAAAGAAAAAGAACTTCCCTCTGGCTAACAGGAAGTGAGGTCAGAGATTTGACTTTTACAAGCATCCTTTGTTTATCATTATTATGTGTACAGCAGCTGAATTAAATTAGTTTAAAGAAAGATTAATGGATTAAACAATTTATTTGTTTTATCCAAGCAAAAATTGAGTTTTTTTTTAAATACAAATTTTGTCCAAATGCTTCTATCTTGGAACTTTTAAAAATAAACCTTTTTAAACAATAGAATTCTATCTGTTTGAGAGTTACACATTATTATATAAATATAGATGTATGTTTTCTTTTTAAACTTTTTCTTCAGATTAAAAGTCCTCAAATATAGTTTTTCTCTGTTGGTCCCCACTGCATGATAAAAACAAGAACATACACACACACACACACTTTGACGTGCATGAACACGCCCACAGCATTCAGACATGCTCATTGATTGGCTCTCACCCTGTTGCCATGGGGAGTTTCAGCTACTCCTTCATTGGGTCGGGCTTTTAAACTGACAACAACCGCTGCCTGTCTAACTGTCAGCATCTTTTCATCGTCATGGCAACAGACTGGATGCAGGGCAGGTTGGGGGAAAGCGTTGTTGTCAATTCCTGCACTCGCAGCAGCAGACGAGGAAGTTCCTGTAATTTATTTTCCACACAGGATGATCCGTCTGCGAACACAAAACCTTCACATTTTCATCTGCTGGACAGAAAGGCTTAATGCAAACACACACACATGTACACACACGCGCGCGCTGTGGGGTCAGTCTGCTGCAGCATCCTAATCCCTCGCCAAAGAACGATTATTTATATGACATGTTGGGATGAAAATGTCATCTGTGAGTTCATTGTGTTGACTGTTGTGTGCATTTGTGAGTCTAAAGACTTTTTTAATGGCTTTATTTTTATTATTTATCAGCCTTTCACCACCATCTGGATCTATTTCTGCTTGGATTTAAAGCACATATGTCTTAAAACACATGCAAAGTTATTTGTTAGAAAGCGTCAGGATTTGTTTGACCGTAAGCCGGTCCTTTTCTTTTTCATCCTACGGAATTACTTCATAGCATTTCAATATTCATCCCGGTTGCTTTTAAAATCCACCGTCAGTGCGGGGCAGCGAGTGCACTCACAGCGACTTCCCTCTCAGGATGACAAACAAAAGAACGCGAGTTTAATGCAGTAAAGAGGATTTCTGCAAGTAGACGCATGTCTGTCATGCTCTGGTGCAACACTCAAAAGGCAAACAATGTGTTTTTTTGTCTTAAAACAAGCACATTAGTTCTATTATTTATGTTACTTATGGCCCATCCATTCATTTTTTAACTCCTTGAATCCCATTCGGGGTTGTAGGGTTGCTGGGGCCTATCCCTGCTACTGTTGATGAAAGGCGGGGTATATCCTTAACCAGTTACCCGTATATTGGAGGGTTATCTATTGATAGCTTTCAAAAAATGGCTTCCATAACTATAGTATGATAGCCTTGCGTGTTTAGCCTATGCACGCTACATTATATAGCTTTGACATTTTAGGTATCGGTGTCAAATCTCGCGTTAATTGTGATTAATTAATTACAGACGTTTAAGCTCGTCATTTTTTTTTCTTTTTTTATCATGTTAATCTCTTGCTTCACTAAAGTCTGTTCATGTCTGATAATGCACACCTGGAAGAGCATTATCATGCATGTTCATATCATGTCATTTACAAAAAAGTAAATTATTAGAACTGCGATCCTGTTATATTATTGAGTTTAAATCGTTTTTTACTAAAAGCGGATTGTTTAAAACACGCTGTGTTGTCATGGCAACAGCTATACAGCATGCAAACCGACTGACTTTTTACTTGTATTTTGATCTTGTACTGTGCCACAATATCACAGGTTTAAATGAAAATACCCCCAAATTACTCTTTTTATAGCAATTTTTGGGATAAAATGTTGCAAAAAAAATTGATTAATTAATCACAAGTCACGATTAATTGATCGCACAAAAAATTAATCGCACATCACTAATTTTTCCTGCAAACTAGTGTTTGTTTTGCCAATGTAATTTTTTTCACTTTAAAAGTTTGCCATGTTGTTGTGTGTTGTAAATAATTTGGACATTTACACTGTGTTTACATCAAAGTTGTAGCTCATATTGTAATTTTAAATATTTTTGAAAATGAGTGAAGTTAAAATCTTTATATTAATTCAATATAATTGTTTTTCTTTTCTTACAAATTTTATCAATTGTCAAAAATTGACCAAATTAGCTTCTATATCTGTACAAATTTACAAAGCACTTTGTGTTTGGATTCATATGAAATGTGCCAATTATATATTGATTGATTAATTAATTGATGATTGACATGTAGATGTGAAATTTTGCAAAAATGTTTGTCAAATCAATAAAAAAAACAGTTAAATATTGAGTCATATATTCTAGGACCTCAATTTTTCAGTGATCCAGCCCATCAAAGAAAGAAAATACATTTCCTAACTTGAAGAAAGACATAATGCACTGAAAGTTACTGTATTTTCAGACGCACCAATGAGCAGATGGCGATGCTTTTATCCATAAGGAAGGCACTTTGAATTAGAAAGCCTGTCAACATTGTTCAGTCTTAACACCTCAAATACAAAACAAAACACTCTCAGTCCATTATGCTGCCTACAGTACCCAAAATGCTCCAACAATTCATCAAGCTGTGGAGGTTTGTAGTTTAACAAAGTTGCACTAAAACATTTCGACAAACTTTTGAACCTCGTGTATCAGAGAAAATGGGTTCCAGGTCAGTAAACACAACAAGACTTGGTACATAAGGCGGGTTGGATTATAAGACACATTGCTGAGAAAATAAAGGACTAAGTGTGCCTCACAGTTCAAACAACACAGAACCTTTTATCTCTGGACGCGTCTAAATGAGAGTAGAAGTTCTCCTGTTTTCCAAAGAACCAGCACTAGTCATCCAAAATGTCTTGAAGATACCCTTCTGTTTTGACCTGTGGTGTAGAGGTAGTAGTGGTCAACCTTTGATCTGGAGACTGCAAGTTCAGTTCCTGCCTTGCCCCTCCCATGTGTCGAAGTGTCCTTGTCCAAGACACTGAACCCCACATTGCTCCAGGGGGTTATAGGTTGGCGTCAGTGTAAGGCTAAGAAGTCGCCATCAGTGTGTGATTGTGTGTCTGTGACTGTTAAGACACTTTGGGCCTTCAAGGAAGGTAGTACAGATGCACCATTCAGCACTTCCTAAAGACCTTGTTAGTTTGAACATTTTGTTGACTATTGATTGACGATCAACCTTAGAGGCCTGATGGAACCCAAGAAAACTCATTCTGATGTCATAAAATGGAATAAACAGAAATCCTTTTTGTCAAACTTGTGTTGAGCCAAGGGGTTTAGAATAAAGGTAGAGATGCAGCCACCCTGTATAAATACAGTAGTATTACTACAGTAGTTCCTACTATCAAACTGGGACTCTGACTATGAAATAAATAAGGCACATCAAGCAAGAGCTAAGGTCTTCAGAGGTTAAAGAACCTTTGTGTTCTGTCATGCTGGTTTCCACCCTCCTCAACTATAAAATATGTACTACATCCATCCTTTCCCGACTTCTTAGGGAGGCATAATTGAAGAGACAGGAGATTCAAGAAAAAGACGTAGCATCCAAGTTAGGCGAGGAATGAATTGGAGATGGGGAAAGGCAGTCGAGGGACGAAGGTAGGCAAGAAATGAAGCACTTGTACCCTACGAACTTATTCAGTTATACGGAAGTCACCGTGATGTGGACTAAAAGGGATGAAGTTGGACAAAAACTGTGTAAAAAAAAAAGATTTAGTGAACTTCATACATTTAAATAGAACGTTTCTTGAAAACTCAAGCAGCATTATTTATCAAAGCACTGCTTCTTGACAGGAGTTTTGACAGGTTGAGTTTGTTGAAAGGTTATGCTAGGAGATGATTGGCAGATAGAAAGACGTGAAGAAGAAGGCTGGTTGGAGGCGAGCAGCTGACATGTGTACACGACAAAGAAGCAAAGGTGAAAACAAGGCCAACACTGGGGTATTGATTCCCTTTCCGAGGCAAAGGCTCTTGCTTGAATACAGATCAAGCTCCGAGGAAAGAAAAGTAATCAAGAGAAGCGTGGTGTGAAAGCTGAGCAGCGAGCGCCTGAGAGAGTCCATTCTCAAGGATCAGACGGTTTTGGCCCAAAAAAAATATGTCGACGATTATTCTGAATCTTTTTACTTCTGGGACTAAAACTATTTTTAACTGCTGTATTTGATAAAAAATATATTTTTCATTAGATTGGATTTTTGAAGTCTAACAGGGTAACTGAGCAATAAATACACTTTTTTGGCTGTTTACTTGCATAAGTGGGGCTTAAAAGTGCTGACTTTCAAGCCAAAATTTGCCAATTTAAAATAATTTTTGGATTTATAGTCTAAAATTGTCTGTGTGCTGCCCCCTACAGGTTAATACTAGTTTTATAAAGTTGAATGTTGTGATTCATCAGCTAATTCATATCCTACATCATCTCAGAAGTTTCGTGCCATTTTTTCATTTTTTTTTAATCTGGGCTGAAAGTGGAGTCCATAATAAAATAATGACGAGAAAGAAGTGATTGTGAGCATGGATTTGTGTAAATATGTTAAACTGAGCGCACAGGAGACATGTCACAGAGGAGATTGATTGACGAGGTAAATGGTCAATCAGAACACAGTGTGTTCCTAAAATGTTTTTTTTAAAAGAATTCTAAATTGCGCTAAAAAATCTGAGAGTTCGTTGAAAAGAATGCGCATAACAGCAGCATACATCTACATTCAGACTTTAGATAAAAAGTCAACTTTTCATGGAATAACATATATTTGCATCCCAGGTCATTATTTTCAAGTGGATTTAAGCTCTTGACCTTCCAGTATCAGGGCGGACACTCTTCCACAAGGCCACTGAGTTCCTTATATTCCTTACTTGGGATTGATGTGTTGATGTCTTTGACCTCAACAGACTTCACCGGTTGTAGTAAATATGCAGTTGTTGTTTGTCACTGATGAGATATTATATAAGAATTGGTTGTAACTCGATCCACTTCCCACCAATGAGACAAAGACACTCTGAATGTGGTAGTTCTTTGAGTTTTAAATGAACACGATTGCTTAAATTTGACATTAATTTATGATTTTATTTTTAATTTTTTGGACAATATTCTCAATGTTCTCTTTTCGACAGGTAAACCTTCTGGCCTGGGCAGCACTCCATAGCCCCCCTTGTGGATCGCCTCCCACCTAGTCATTTCTCCACCTTCATCTCTTGGCCCCGCCCCCTCTGTTTGCGATGGAGACCACCCTGGAGACGCTGCTGCTCCAGCCCGAACAGGAGCCGAGCCCCGAGCGGCTGGACGGCTGTGAGAAGTCCGCCGGACACTACCAGGTGGTTCCCTCGGTGGTGTGCTCCATGTGCTGCCTCTTCGGCATCATTTACTGCTTCTTCGGTGAGTTTCTGGACGTCCTTTCGTGGACTCTTGTATTGATCTGTTTCAGTCACAGCTTCACGCTTCATCTTTGCAGGCTATCGCTGCTTCAAGGCGGTGATGTTCCTCACGGGCCTGATGTTCGGCTCCGTGGTGATCTTCATGCTGTGCCACAAGGAGCGCGTGCTGGACACCCAGCTGAGCGTGGAGGCCTCGGTGGGGATCGGCCTCGGTATCGGGACGCTCTGCGGCTTGGTCACCATGCTGGTTCGCAGCGTGGGCCTGTTCATGGTGGGCCTGCTGCTGGGCCTGCTGGTGGCCGTGGCCACCCTGGTAGGCATGGAGGAGCTCTCCGACAGCCCGCCGCGCTCCGTCTGGGTGCCCCTGGGCGTGCTGCTTGGCCTGGGCATGCTGTTTGCCGTGCTGACCCTGCAGTGGCAGCGCCTCTTCACCACCGTGTCGACAGCGGCGTTCGGCGCGGCGGTCATCACGGTGGCTCTGGACTACTTTGTGGAGCTCTTCGCCCTGGTGATCTACATGTGCGAGCGGATTAAAGCAGAGTCGGCTAAGCCTGTGTGCTGGATGACATGGGTGGTGCTGGGGGTGTGGCCTGCCCTCACCCTGCTGGGTATCATCATTCAGTGGAAGGTGACTGCTGAGGGATACTCCCACACTAAGGGTAAGCAAACCATCTATTCTCTCTATTTTATGGCTTTTGTGTTTGGTTTGTAATTCGAATCAAACAAAACAGTTAGAGGAGCAACATTTGAACCTATCTTTTATAATTATCTATGTGGCCTTATAGTCTTCATATTTTGCTTTTAAATTAGGTAATTTTTTGATTTATTTTAAACATTTATTTTGAGATCGTCTTTTTGAAGAACAAACCCAGTTCCATAGAGAAGGAAGTAGCTCTACCTCGGTGCGGTCTAGGGATGCTCAATTCTTGGTATAAAACCAACAGTATGTCACACTATTGAATCAAGTTGTGAGGAAAGTGTATTGGATACCATTAGGTCTACGTTGCAAGAATAAAATTCGTATTGTGCAAAATTTAAGAAGGATTCAGTATTTATTGACTAATTACATTACACCAGGCTTTGTATAAGGCAACTGAAAGGTTACTCTTCATTTTTACTTGACCATTAGCAATTTTTAAAAAAGCATTTTACTTTTGTTTTTGCTGTTTTGCAATACACGAATTAATATTATCATAATTTTCCAAGATACCTGAAAAACCAACACATTCTTACTCCCAATTTGTCACATATTGACATTTGGTTAAGGACCCCCCACATCAAATATTGACGTTATGGGTGTTCCTAACTCGTTGTTTTTTGACATACTGGCTGTTCCCATTAAATCATGGGTTCCCAACCTCGGGGTCGCGAACTGTAACTGGTCCAGTACTGGTGCACTCTGCGTCCCGGTACCCTAACCCAGTACCAGTACCCTAACCATTTCGCGTCTGGTACCGCATCTGGTTCCACGTCCAGGGTTAGGGTTAGTGTACCTGTACAGGGTTTGGGTACCTTTACTGGGTGCGTTCCGAGGATCAGTCCCCATCAGATACTGCTTCCTGAGGGTTGCGGACTCTTGGTTTTACGAACAGCCAGTGTGTCAAAAACAACAAGTTGGGGGCACCAAAAAAAGTGAAAAAGTGAAGTGGTGGGGTCCTTAACCCTTGTTCTATCTTATGGGTCCAGATGACCCCAGCCTTACATTGACGTGTTATCCATTCCATGACAAATGTGGATGAAGGTGAACAGGATTTCATGTCTGCCACAGACACAAGGGAAAATCAAAAATCATTGAAGAAAAAAAAAAGGTCAGCATGCAGTCTTGTGGGGTCCAGATGACCCCACTCCCAACGTCAGCATACCTAGGATAACACAAGGGTTGATCTAACATCAATAAATGACAACCTAGGGATGAGAATGTGTTAAAAAAACTGTTTTCTGAAAGATTGGACAGTTTTATAAATTAAGTTAGTAAGACTTTTAAACAATAGATACTCAGCATTAGCAATAATCAACTTAGCAGATAAATTAACTAGCTTCATTGAGAACAAGCAATGTGAAGTTGGAGTATTTTTAGGTTTAAAGAAAGTACTTGATTTTATAGGTGATTTTTTTTAGAAGTAAAAAAATATGATGTAAGAAGTGGTTTTATTGATGTCGGCTTCGTGACATGACACTGGCACCAACTTATAACCACCAATGTAGGGTTCAGTGCCTTGCCCAAGGTCTCTTCGACACATAGGTGGGCAAGGCGGGAACCGAACCTGTGATCTTCCGATCAGAGGTCAACCGCTCTGCCCACATCCGCCGGTGGGATACATGTTCAATATGTAAAAACATGAATAAAATACAATAAGATTGAGGGTGGGAATTCATACTATTTCCGCTATCTACTTCTTTATCACTTTTTGCTTATCGTGCTTATTTAACAGTTTTATTTTGTGTTTAGAAAGGGTAGTCAATCAGTCAAAATATCAAACAGAAAAAAACGTGCTCTACCTAGTCAGAACTAAGCCTCCCTTTTCTTGTTGAGGTTCATACCCTTTGACTTAGAGGGGTCAATTCTTGTTTCTGTAACTTCACCCTCAACAGAAAGTTGCCCCAAACAGTGAAGGCCCTGGTTCAGTAAAGCCACAAGAAAAACATCCTTTCAGAGTCAAATGGATCTAAGAGTTCTGTTCCTAAACATTTTGAACAGAATTGGGGCAGAGGATATCCCAAGGGTCTAAGGACTCCAACAATTACCTGAAACAGGTTCACCTTACTGTCTAGTCTCCTAGTATGGTTGTATAGTCTCGGAAAAGCCCTTTCCAGGGATCACATGTCCCCAGAGTGCCTCCTACATAATACCCCAGGAGACAAAATCAAATTCTATCTCCAAATTCTTAAAGCATTGGATTGTGGATTGGATGGGCAAACTCCAATGAGCCCTTAAGTACTCAACTGATTCTTTGGTCCATGTCCAGAACCACAACTACACATTTAAAGCTAAAAAGTCATATCACGACCAAAAATCTGCGTCTGTTTTTGTTGACTTTTCTTAAGAAGGTGTTCCAGGCCTTTCTGTGGATCATTTCCAACACGTTTGAAAAGAACTACTTAACTACACTAGTTTCTAACCTCCATCTTTCCTTCACAGTAATCATCAGTCGTCAACAACGGAGGATGCAGGTCATGCGGATTCGTCAGCGAGACGACCGCTACCGGAACAAGAAGAAGAAGAAGCACGGCTCCTCCGCCAGTCACCCCCAGCAGGCAAAGCAACTCCATGCTGAGCCCGTCTATCGACGCAAGCCCAACCCCATCCGCCGCTACGACACAGATGTCCTCTCGCCGGTGAGAAACTTTAGGTTTTCCTCCAACAGGAAATACTTTTTGTTTTGCTGAGCGCTAATCGCTCCCCGTTTGTTTACAGAGTTACATCCAGAGTTTCAGAGACCGGCAAGTACAGGGCCAGCCTTTCCCGGGGCGAGCGGTTGGAGGCTCTCACTCTGTTGTGGAGATGGGATACGACTGTGGCTCCACGACTCCTCTCACCGCAGCAGCGGGACCTCCTTTGCGGCACTGACCGCTTCTTGAACTTGCCACTAAAACCAGAGACTACAGACTCTTGTCCAAACCCAACCTGAGGAAATCACTCCGATCAAGGTCTGGGTTGAACGGAAAAGACTGCGTGTTCAAATACACTCTCTGGGTTCAGATAACTCTAACATTTAGGGCTCATCTACCCTAAATTTAGCATCTCACACCCATTATTTCTTAACTAATGGAATCCGAACTTCAGTTCTTCTTATGGCTGCCTGTTGAATCGTGGTGCAAAAGTTAGACTAACCTTTTTTTTAAAATGAATATTGAAATGCATGCGCACACTTGACACAAACACACGTTGCAGATACAATCTTATGGGTTCCCATGATCTAAAGCAGCCCGCAGAACCCCTCCCCAGAACTGTACGTCTCCAGCTCAAGAAATCAGGGATAAGGTGTCATTTGAAACACCTCAGGTTCTAACACTGTCTTGTAGACGGAAAACACTCTTTCAATGTGCTGTTTCTACAACTCAACTGTTGCTGCAGACGCACGTACACTTCTGGCCTCTAAGACTAGAAGGTCCTTAGAGTTCTCCTGTTTGGGAGGGAAAGACGTTTAACCCAGAATCCAACTTTTTTGCTTTTGTGCCATCTGAACTACACAGAACCTCTTGGAAAGAACAATTGTTTTTTTATAAAGGGGGTATTTTCACTCTTGGTGCTGGATAATACTCTACTTCAAGCGTCAACTGCTCCACGAAGGCCAGAGAATCTGTTTAAAGGGGTGCCTTCGCCCTCCTCGGACTGCTAACATCGAGAAAAAAAAGAAGGGGGGATCAGTGGCAGGTATTCCCCCACTGGTGACTTATTGTTGGGCTTTTTGTCATTTAGGGGTGGGGGTTGCCACACTATTGAAACAATGAGAGTTTATACTTGATTTATGTGTTCATAGATGCTGAGTAGCAACGAAGCTGCATTTACACTGGCACCTGTCACTGGTTTGACCCAAAATGAGAGGAGAAGGTTTTAGCATGTTCAGATGTTTGGTAACTCTGATAATTCGGATTTTATTTAAAAAAATCCAAAGTAAAATTCCAGTTTTGCAATCCACCATAACTGTGTAGAAATGAGATTGGCGCCTAAGCTCATATGCTAGGCTAGTTAGGTTGCGTTTTTACCTGGTTAGGCCAAATCTGAATTATTCTCCTACCCCTATATTTACCATTCCAAACAAAGAGCTATGGAAAAATACTGTCTTCAAATTCGATGTTACAACCACTTGATGAGGACATCAACAGTCACGTTCATCTATGTTAGCCCGTAGCTCCCAGCGCTCTGAAAATACATCACATGGGTTTTATAACTTTAAAAAGTCAAGCTAAAGCATTAACATTTAAATGTAAACTTCTAAGCTTCAGAGCACACCCACGGGAAGAAATTAGTTTCTCCTACGCAGCGCAGTGCAACGCGGATCCCCCTTGAGGCGGAGGGTTACTCAGTCAAAAGGTCCTAAGGCTAACCCTTAGAAAAGCAATTTCCGGCTCCGCTATTTCTTCAAATGCTTTTACAATTGGAGGGGGTAGGGAGAAGCCATAAGGGTCGGCCGTGGTGCAGTGGTAGGGCGGTCGACTCCTGATCAGAAGTGAGCGGGTTCGACTCCGCCTTGCCCGCCCATGTGTCGAAGTGTCCTTGGGCAAGACACTGAACCCCGAATTGCCTCTGGTGGGAGGTTGGCGCCAGTGTTCGGCAGCGGAGCCACCACCAGTGTGTGAATGTGTGTGTGAATGGGTGAATGGGTCTGTGACTGTGAAGCGCTTTGGGCCCTCGAAGGAGGGTAGAAAGCGCTATACAAGTATACGCCATTTACGCCATTTGCCATTTAAGGGTCGGGAAGAATTCAGATTTGTCCTTAGCTTAAGATAATATATGCTAAGCTAGGCTAATTAACTTGAATTTTTTTCAGAAAAAAATGGTTAGTGTAAGCTAATATGTCCTAAGCTAACTAGCACTGCTTACTTTTGATTGTCACTGCAGAAACTTTATTTGAAAGTGATTAAAAACACATCAACACTGCCCTTATGCTTTCTTTAAATGTGGGTGGGGCTAGACCAGTGGGTGGGGCTAGACTAATAGGAGTGACAAACCAGAACTGATATAATTTCCTAGAGGAAGCCGTGTTGGTGTCCAGAAATTGAACAAAGTTTCAAATAAATTGTAACAGTTGATCTAAAACCACGGGAACAGGTTTTAGCATGTTCAGGTGTTCAGTAACTCTGATGATTTGGATTTTGACGAAAAAATAAAAAACCTTTAAGGTAAAATTCCAGTTTTAGAAGCCACTATAACTTAATAGAAATTAGATTGGTGTTTAAGCTCACATGCTAGGCTAATTAGCTTGCCTTTTACAAGCAAAATATAGTTAGCCTAAGCTAATATATGCTAGGCTAACTAGCTCTTACTTTTGATTGTCACTATGGAACCTTTATTTGAAAGTCATAAAAAAGAACGCATCAACACTGCCCTGACACTTTCTTTTCATGTGGGTGGGGCTAGACCAGTGGGAGGGGCTAGACTGATAGGTGTGACAAACCAGAGCTGATACAATTTCTTCGAGATAGCCAACTTGGCATGAAGAAACTGAACATTTTAGAAGAAATGTTGACATTTTAAAAGCGAATAAAGTAATTTCCCAGTGGAATATTTATCAGTGTGCCTCTTTTAAAGCACCTTTACCCGTTGAGACCAGGTGGAGGTGCCAGTGGAGAAAAACAAGCTCTGTCTGAATGAGATGTGGTTTTGTTTCCATGGAAACTTGTACTTCGACAAAGTCCTTCCATCATGTGCATTGTTCTGAATTCTTTTGGGAAACTTTTTTGTCGACGTTGAACATGTGAATACTTTGTGTGTTGTCAAAGAGAAGCGGACACACGGTCAGAGACGCGCTACGTGGCGGCGACTGCTGCCAACGCATTAATGTGAAACTTGTACAAAAACACAGCACTTAGTTCTCTTTATTTTCACAATTTTATTACTATTTTAAATGTTCTTATTAAAAAAGTATTTATTTTGTTTTTATTTAATAATTTTTCCGTTTTAAGAGGGTGCAGTGCCATCACATTAGGTCAGTAATGTTTTTATTTAACTGAATCATGACTATTAAAGCATGTGTTCCTGCAGGCTGTAACACAATCGGTGTGAGTCATTTTCTCAGTCATCTGAAACACAAAAAACCCACTTTACTTTTGTTTGTCAGAAATGTGTTAAACGCCAGGGGAGATCATTTCTGTTGAAACACCTTTATTGTTGCCCCACTTACTTTTTTTACACTATTATCAAGTCAAGAGTTTGATAGTATCTCCATTTCTTTTCACGTCCATCTGTCCGTTCCTGACAAACATCTTTGATGCTTCTAGGCCATTTTGGGAAATTTATTTAAAATCCGATTATAAAAATGGTGTCTTAACTTTAATGGTAATCTTAAAATCGTCAAAAGTTAAGCCTTTATCTTTTTTTTCCTTTCTTCTTTCTTTGTTTTCGTGAGAAAACAGAGGGACAGATGTCTCTCCTCGTCTTTGCGAACCCTCACATGATGTCCTGCTGGTGCTGCGTTGACTCACTCACAACCTGCAACACAAAACGCGTCCAAAGACGGTTAGAAAGTTTTAAACTCTCTTCTGTTTCAAGCCAACTGGAAAGTAGAACATGTTCCAGTACCCTGAATGGCCACTAGGGGAGTGGTTTCATGAGTTACACACACCAAAAAAGCACTTTCCTGTCTAACTTACAAAACTTTTTTTCAAGTGTTGTGCTTTAGTCTGATTTTTTGCGCAGTTTTTCCATTTATACCAATGTCTTCTCTGATTAATAAGTAGGTGGAGCCATGAGTTACTAAACCAATCGACACGAGTTGTTGACATGGATTAACTAAACTCCTTTCAATCTAGAATTTATTTTCCCCATTTACAATTCTGTAAAGAACCTCAGAGATTATCCGTCCAACTCATAAGAAATGTTTTGAACCTAATAAGACGCTCTCAAGTTAGATCATATCGTTAGGATTAAATTTTATATAAATGCAGTAAATAATCAATTAAATTAAAAAAAAATTCTAAACATTTTGATTTTTAATTAATTAAAAAATAGTTTGAGTTGTGATTGCTGACGGCAGTTTCTAAATAGAATTTTTCAGATATATTCTACATTTTGTATTAAAAAAATTAACCAACTTTAGTTTTAAAAGCGTCATTTCATTTACATTTGTTAGAAACTTATCTAATTTTAGCTACAGTTTTATTTGTGTAACATGTGGGTCTTCCTTTAGTAAAAAGTAGTGAAAGTAAAGTTTATTATACCTAGTATATCAAGTATAAGTATAGCAAGTATAGATGTAGATATGTACGTGAAGTATTCTAACAAAATACTTAAATTTACTATTTGAAGATAGTATATAAAAAGTACACTGTCTTACTTTTAGTACGACTAAGTATAAATGTAGTACACTGAAAAAAACTACTTTTTGCTAATTGATACCAGTGGGATTGTTAGAGAATTCTACTCATTTGTATTTTCTTTAATGTTTCTATTATCAGCTAATTATAAATTGGTGTCTACTTCATCGATATCAGTCAAAGCAGTACTTTTTAGTATGATGACGTCTAAAGACTTTTTTGTTGTTCATGAGGTCAGAATTCAGGCTTAACAATCACGTCACTTTGAATTCAGTGCGTTTTATTTGGAGTTTGAACAACTACCTAACAGGCTCATCGACTTGTATTGAGTTTAGTCCAGATTCTGACCATGTTCCACCTCGGCTAAATGATCCTTTAAAAGCAAAAGAAGGGCAGCAGGGATGTGCTAAATAAACAAACTAGATTCCTCTGTGTAGCCTATTAGCCAGCCAACAGTAAATGACCCAATCTTGTTTTATTAAGGGCAAAAAGACTTTCTAACGGTCAAGTCATACCTCATGGAAAAAACATAAATCCAAAGCTTATAGACTGTTTTTAAGACCAAAACTGTGTTGTCTTTTTCAATTTAGAAGAATTGCAAGCTCAGCTGAACCAGCTAACCCGGCGAAACACATCAAATTGCAGAAACAGCATTTTTTGCACTGAGGTGGGTTTGGTTTGGCTGCTGCTTTTTGGTGAACAAGTTACATCATGAATATTTGATTCATTGCATATTAATGAATCAAATTTGCAGTTTTTTTCTTTTTTTCAGAACAGTGAAAAATGTTTAGGTTTTTTTTTTGAGGGAAGCTTTAAAAAAATGCTGATCAATGCCAACAACTTGTTAGGGTTTGTTAACAAAGATGGTCAATATTTGATGACCAAAATATGGCCTTAAAAGTTGTTATTAACCCTTTGAAAGCTGGTGTCCTCATGCATGGACATCACATTCTGGGTTATATAACCAGAGAAGTAGTTTAATCAAGTTTCTGTGACGACGTGTAGAGAATTAGCTTGAATATTAGCTTGAGTCTTTAGAGGTTAAATGGAGACCTTGTAATAAATTAAGCTGAATTCAATAATGTCAATAAAAAAGTGCATTTTGGGGATGAATTTAAAGAACAAAATGAATAGTGGAAACTCTAGCCAAAAATTGTAAGCAAAAAATGACTAGAAATGTTCTACTATTAGCTACATTGCTCCAAGTTAGCTTAAACCTGTTGAACATTTCATTTTCATGGGTTAATTTACACATCAAGTTCTGCTCTGTTTGTATTTGATAAAAGCCTCTTTATAAGTTGAGAAAATTCCCCTAATTAAATGTATTTTGTTATTTCCCGTCTAGCTAGTTGACATTCTTAAATTTAAATTGTCCTCCCAGTCAGTAGCTGGCAGAAATATTGCATCATAGTTACAGATTTTTTTCTATATACTTTGCTCAAATTATAAAACTAATTAAAATAAAATTTAAAAAAAAGTTAACAATTTATTTACCTTGAATTAACTTGTGTTTTTCAAATTATATGCTAGCATTAGCATGTTGTGTCCTATCTTGTTTGCATGCTAATGCTAATATTAGCATACATTGATATGTTATGGCTGCCATAGTTAAATATAAACAAACAAAAACACATAAATATTACAAGGCTAACAAATATAAATTTAATTTCCTGGGTTACTACAGAAGCTACACTGGAAAAAAACCCCTCAAACTATTTATTATTTTACTTTATCAATACGCCAAGAAGGCTATTTTTAAACCAGAATGATCTGAGTTTACATACATCATAAGCTTTTATATAGTAGAACTTTTATTTTTACACGTCATTAATACATATTTTTGTATGCTAACCAATGCTAATTACAAACACAAAGTAACGTTATAAATATTTGACGTCCAGAACTCATGCTAAAAGTCAGGTTTTGTGAAGATAGAATAAGGACATAAAAAGTAAGTCAACAATAAATTCAAATTACATTTCTTTTTTTTGTAATTCAAATAATCTACAGACTGGTGTGATTTTTCTTCTGCCCTCGAAGGTTTGAATTCATTTTTTCAATAGAGGCTCTTGTTATTGTTTTACCTCGCCGTCACGCGTCTCGATGGTCTTGATGAGAACGGTTTTCTTTGAATGCATCTCAGAGGAGCGCTGCTGGTGCTCAGGGCTGGTCTCTGTGCCAACACAAGAAACAAAATCCTTTGGAAACATCATCCTTTGATTGGTAAAAACAAATCTAAAAAATGTAAGGTGCTTGTGGAGATCATAACTAGTATGATGCACCATCTTGTGCAATGAGACCTTCTGCTATAGATGAAGAGAGTACGCCATCTGGTGGCGTTTTCAGGCTACAGCATCTGAATTCATACCTCTGAAAGTCAGAGTGGAGTAGGTCTGGACTGGGAGTGTAATCCTGCAGAGACACGCCAATGTCACTCAACACCCAGATTTAATGGATGATGGAAAAAGATCTGATTCTGGTAGCAGTTTGTGGAAACGTCACCTGCTCTCCTCGCCTTCCAGCAGCTTCCTGTAGGTGGCGATCTCCACATCCAGTGCCATCTTGACGTTGAGCAAGTCTTGGTACTCCCGCAGGTGACGTGCCATCTCGTCCTTCATGTTGGCTATCTCGGCCTCCAGCCGGGCTATGGTGTCCTGGAACCCGGCGGCCTCGCGTCCGTGCCGGTCCTCCAAGTCCCTCATTTGGCGCATCAGGGACTCGTTCTGGGTTTGACAGATACATGTAGGTTTTGAGTTCATTGAGGTTGTGCGGTCAGAGTGAGAAGCTGTGACGGTCTGACGCACCGTGCCTTTGAGGGAGTCGATCTCGCAGGTGTAGGCCTGGATCTGGTGCCTGAACTCCATGGTCTCCTGCCGGGCCTGCTTCAAGGCCTCATTGTTCTTGCTGACAGCCTGATTCAGGTCCGACACCTGCAACGTTAAAATTCAGCCTTAACTCTCGGTTGACATTCATTGGACTGAAGTAACTCTTCAACCTTTTTCACAATTAACGTAGTTCTAGTGAATTCTGAAATGGAGAAGTGTTTTTGCACTGATATCATCACTGTACATTAGTAAGTCCAACAGAGTCACATTCCCAAATCGTCACATATTGACGAGAACCACTCTGAGTCACTTTTTGATGTTTTGGGGGTTCTCAACTTGTTGTTTTTTGATGCACTGGCTTCTAAAATCAAATCAGAGGTCTGGGCGATTTCTCGGATGTGGCACCTGACGTGGACTGGTCCTCAGGACGAGGCCGGTACCCGAACCCTAACCTAATAACCGTGCGACAACCCGGTCCGCAAACCGGTATCACATCTGGTAGCGGACGCAGGCAGTACTGGATGTGCAGTTCCGCTATTGTCTGGTACCACATGATGCCAGTTTGCTGTACCGGTACCACGTCCAGTACCAGGTAAAGCTTAGGTTACCGGTGCAGTCCACGTCCTGGTACCGTTTGCGGCCCGGAGGTTGGAGGGTCCTGATTTAATTGGAACAGCCAGTGTGTCAAAGAACGAGTTGGCCCAAAATGTCAAGTTTTGATGTGGAGGGGTCCTGAACCACGTGTCCATATGTGACGACTTGGGAAAGAGAAATGTTGGTAAATCAGCTGATTCTATTGGCTTTGTGCCGTTTGGAAACACTTTTCAATAGTAATGTGTTGCATATGGTGTGATAGTTTGCTTTTCTCCGTGTCAGAATCAGCAGAACATCAGATCACGTTGATGGTCTAAATTGTCAAAAAGTTACTGTAAGTCAAGGAGAATGGGTCATTTAGGTGTTGCCGGTGACATCTCCGGTGTTAAAGGGTAAAAAGACTCATGAACTTATGTTTTTCTGATGGTTTCTCACTAACACCCTCATAAACAGATGAAGACGCGTCTCTATTGACCTTGGATTTGTACCACTCTTCAGCGTCAGCGATGTTCTTGGCGGCGATGCCTTCATACTGCGTCCTGATGTCCCTCAGTGCTGCCGTGAGGTCCGGCTTGGACATGTCCATCTGGATTTGGACCTGAGTCTCCTGCATCTGGGTCTGCAGTTCACGGATCTCCTGCAGAGATAAAAATTGGAGTTTCTTTGTGTTCAGGTTTAACAAAACATAGTTTTTCAGTTTAATACTATGTCTACACAGGCCGGAATGCTCCGTCAAGTGACCACCTTCAATGTAAAGTACGTTTTGGATGTCCGTTTCTAAGACCCTTTTTACACTCCAGATACAAATCGTGCGTCCATTTAAAAGTTAAACCAGGTAGAGCTTTGACCAATCGGTGACTCAGATTTGGTAGTGAGGTAAGGATGGCTTCCCTTTTAATCCTCTAAAGTCCCAACTGTGTGAAAATCGATCTTTTAAGAGAGTTTAATAATTGTGGTTTGTGCCCAAATTGAACTACAATACCAAGTCTTTCGTGTATCAGAATAGAGCTGAGAAAGAAAAACTCTGGATCAAGATTCACACGATTTGCACTGTTTTGACATTTCGCACCAAACCTCTTCTAACTGTAGATGGTGCACATGCACTAGTAATAGAAAAGAAGAAGTGCTTTGTGCATTCTTGAACATATATATAAAATACCTGGTGTGGAAGTAGCATTAGACCACCAACAAAGAGCTATTAGACCTTCTGGATTACAACAATGTCCTCAGACATCACAATGTATCCAAGGCATGCTTGGTTGTCATGAAATCAATTGTCAAAGACAATCAAACAAGAAAATATCCAAACAAAACTTATTCAGACAGACATCCTCTAATTTTAGTCCACATCTGAGAGAGACCCCTACCACATGAGAACTATGAGAGTAAAACTTCCGTGATTGTCGTCAATCAGAAGTAAGTGCTTAGACACTCGGTACTTGATCAACCTATTAAAGAATTTCTATTGTGTAGTTCAAGAAGAAGACGAAGAAGAATCCGAACCTCTTCATGGATTTTCTTCAGGAAGGCAATCTCTTCCTGTAGAGTCTCGATCCGCCTCTCCAGATCCAAACGGGCCAAAGTGGCAGCGTCCACGTCCTGCGGGATAAAGATGTCAAAGGTTAATGTTTTCTATGGAAGTCTTAACACTTAAAAAGTATCATTATGAAAACCTGTCTTTCTTAGATGTATCTGAAGCACGAAGGTACAACAAGACATTCAATTTATGTCTTAATTTAAAGGTAAAAGGACCGTTTTGTCATTTGTTTTCCCCAGCTTGCCAGTGTTAATAAAATCTCATTAACACTAGAGCCTCACTTCCACTACGCAGTATGGCACAGTATGGTTTAGAATGGTCCAGGCGATTCAGGTGAGCCACTAAAGTTGAACTATCTTGGGAATTGTGTAGTTTGTGGAATAAAAAAAGACGAACTTTGGGATTCTTGGAAACAGATGTATTACGGTGCGTGGATGACAGCATATTTGATTAATTTTCATTAGTCAACAGCCTGAAAATATTTATAAATATATTTTTACTGAGGTGAAGATAAGGAAAAGGAAAATCTGGCAACAAGGCCAGGTGGGCCCACATGGTTTTACAGTTGGCAGAAAATGTGGGCCTAGAATGGGTTTGTCCACAGTTTATGGGGTGACCCATGTGGGTTAAGTGGGCCACCCAGGCTAATGGTCCCTGAACAGTGGAGCCAATGTGGGTTAACTCAGATGGAGCCACCATGGAAACTGCGGACCAACCCAATCAGGGCCCACATCAAACCATATGGGGCCTACTTGGCCTTAATGGCTGAGAAATAGAATCTGGAAAACCAAATAATAAAAAATGGTTATTTAAGCAAAATATGTTTTCTTTTACTGTTTTTATCTGAAATTAATATTTTACAAAAACTCCTGTGATGTGCTAACTCCATGAATCCATCGATATGATCACCCACCGCTCTGAAAGCAGCCAGGTTGTTTTCCGCGTCCTCCTTCTGAAGAATCTCCTCCTGCAGTCTGAACAACAGTGAAACAAAAACTAAATAAATAAAAGTACCTTTTAGACGTTTGCACGACCATAAAAAGACAATCAAAGAAAAACACGCTACTTTGGGAAGTATTTACGGGATAAAACTTGATCTCATCAAGTCTTTAAATCAGAAATCACCCAGCTAAAGGGATGAAATAAAACCCTAAACCCCCAAACTAGGGGTTGGATTTATCCTTCTTTTGCCAGCAAAAAGCTCCTGAGTTTGCTCAGAAGTTGTGCCGTATTTCAGAGGCGCTCTTTAAAAGTGGCATTTCTAACATAAACCTCGGAGACAGAAAGAGAAAGGACAGATCACCGGAGCGGCGGGACTCTTTCCTCTCCTTTTATAGAGCTGTGTTGTGTAAACGTGTGTGAGATGAGGTCAAACTCAGACGCCGACACACACTCTGCCTTTTTTTTAAGGGATTTGCTCAAAAAAAATTCTAATAATTTCTACTTATCTTTCAACAATAACAAAACTACCTTTTTTAAAGGCATTTTTCTGGTTCTTCTTGTGTCGAATCTCCCTCCTGTTTGTTTACATGACATAATTGCATAGACAAGTGAAATAAAACAAACCAATTTACAACAAACAGCTGATAGCTCTCACCCTGGCCTCCCAAAAGGCTGCAGAAATCACCCCCTACCCTTCATTTCCACTCCATCCACTAAGCTCTTAACACGCTTGAATTACTCTGTTCATGTCAGCACTGTTTTCATTCGGCCTCTACTTTACCTTCACAGTCAGAGCATCATTTAAAGTCAGCATTTTCCTGTTTTTTTAAATCAATCAGAACACGAGTCGTGTGTTTGCTGCAGTGCTGTTTTTTCCCTCACCTTAACAGATTCCCCTGGTGTCCAAAAAGTATTTTATAATAAAGGTTTAACGTAATAATTAATAAACTGTGAATATTTAGGATTGAAACAAAGTACTTGTTCACTTCTTAGACTAACGTTTCCTTAAAGGTTCCTTTAATTTGTTAAACCTCGGAGGGTCGTAGAGAGAGGCCACTTTAAGTGACGTCAATGAAAAAGGAATATACGACTGTTGTGGTATCGTGAAGTATTTGCAGGGATAATGGAAGTTATATGTCCTTTCGGCGTACACACTCAAGCCAAAAGTAGTATACAAGTTCTGACCCCCGACTGATGCGTACATGATACCTAAGTACCCATACGACGTCCATACAAACTACACTCTGATTGTCTTATTTCTTGGTTTCTAACAATCAAGAAGGGCTCACTTACCATAAACAGGCTTCTAACGTTTTGGTGGGTTTAAAAACTCAAATATCTGTGTCTGCATCTCACCAATACTTACTCCTTATAGGCTGTGTACGTGTTTGCCACAGCCCGTCACCTGCTGTACACTTGTACACCGCATGTGTCAAAGTCAAGGCCCGGGGGCCGGATTGGGCCATTTCTAACCGGCCCTCCAGATCATTTTATTTTACTGTTATTATTGGCCCGATGTTATCTTAGCTAGCTTATTACTAACTCGCATTATTTTGGCAAAATACTGAAGGTTAAAGTTGATTTATTCTGGAAAAATATTCCCGCCTGTTTTTATTTACATTTAAGGTAAAAAGTTACGTTTTAAAAGTTTTAAGAATGTAGTTTTAGAGTGGTCAATAAATGTTTATCCTGTTCGGTCCGTGACCTAAGGTGTGTTTTGGATTTTGCTCTCCTGAGTTTTTTGTTTTATAGGTTGTCGACAGTTTTAAAATTCTTTGTGGGCCACTGGCAGATTTGCCTATATCTACCCATACCCATGGAGGCAGTTGTGTTGAAGGCATAAATGTATTCCAGAATGTTCTAGACACACCCTCACCTATCTCACGCTAATGTCTAAAACAGAACGTCAGGGTTCTCTGGCCTGTGCATTTATTCTTTTATAGTTTCATGCAGGACTCTAACAAAACCAGTAAATACTCAGTGGCCTAATTTCTTTTGGAGTTCCACAAGGCTCTATTCTAGGCCTCCCAATTGTCTATAGAAAAAAGAGCAATTTTATGCAGATGACATGACGATTATATTTCTTTAGCAAATCTTTATGATTTGCTTTAACCCTTGTGCTATCCTAGGCGTGGTTACATTATAAGTTGGGTCATCTGGACCCCATAAGACATCACACTTGTCAAACTGTTATTATCACCAGATGAGAGAAATATTCACTGACTATCATTTGGTTGGTATTTGCTTCTCACCTGAGTTTAAGCTTGTCCAGGTCTTCAGCGAGGTTGTCCCGCTCCACCTCCACGCGTGACCTCTGATTGGTCAGGATCTCCACCTGCCTCCTCAGCTCCCTCATCTCCTCCTCGTAGAGGTCGGCGATGCGGGTGGGCTCGCGGCCCCGCAGGCGCTCCACCTCCACGGACAGGGCCTGGTTCTGCTGCTCCAGGAAGCGGACCTTTTCGATGTAGCTGGCGAAGCGGTCGTTCAGGTGCTGCAGCTCGGCCTTCTCGTTGGTGCGCGTGGCCAGGAACTCCTGGTTTAGGGCGTCAGCCAGGCTGAAGTCCAGGGTCTCGCCCATGCCTGCGTAGGAGCGTCCGACCGAGGTCCTGGAGGTCACCAGCGGCCTGTTGACGTAGCTGGAGGACACCCGGTAGGCGGGCGCAGAGCTGGTCCGGGTCACCTCGTAGACCCTGGAGCTGACATGACCGCCACCGCCGCCGCTGTGGCCTAGAAAGGAACGGTTGAGGGAAGGTGAGGCGTAAGCGCCGTGACCAAAGGTGCGGCGGTAGGAGGAAGCTGTCTGTGCGGAGGAGCCGTAGGAGGTCATGTTGGACGGAGCAGAGAGAGCTGCAGGAGGGAGGACCACTGAAGGAGACGCTCCTGCTCTCAGCTATATGTGGGGAGCGAATCCCTCACTCCGTACCTCCTCCTCCCCTCTGTGAGCAGCTCCTCTCCTCAGTTCATAATCCTTTCTCTACCCACTCAGTCTTTTTCCTTTTGTTAAATCAATGATTTTCTTTGTGTTTTCCTATAAATGATTTGGCTCAGAAAACTGTTTTTTCATATAAGTGACTATTAAATATTTGTATTGTTATTTTGATTTAATATTTTAATGTTTTTTTTCCAAGATCTCACCAAGATATTGTGGAATTCATTAAATCTCAGTGATTAAACTAGTTATTTAATGAGACAAACCAAAAGTAATACGTCAGTTCCATTCCATTTTCCATACTTTTCAATCATCCCAGACTGTGAAGCTGACAGTAAAACTGTTATTTTGAGGGAGCCATTGAAAGCAGAGATCATTTCAAAAGGCCCTTAACCTGATTTGCATATATGTACGATGGGGTAAAAAAGTATTTAGTCATTCACCAATTGTGTAAGTTCTCCCACTTAAAAAGAGACGAGGCCAGTGATTTTTATCATAGGGATACCTCAACTTTGAGAGACAAAATGAGAAAAAACTATCCAGAAAATCCCATTGTCAGATTGTTAAAGAATTTCTTTGTAAATTATTTCAGAGAATAAGTATTTGGTCATTAACAAACAAGCAAGATTTCCGTCTCTCACAGACCTGTAACTTCTTCTGGAAGAGGATTCTCTGTCCTCCACTCGTTTGGTGTACTAAAAAAGTCTTTAAAAAACAGAACATTTTATTTTCTGGATTTTTTTTCTCATTTATCTCTCATAATTGAGATATACTGTATCTATGGTGAAAATTACGGGCCTCTTACATCATTTTAACTGGGAGAACTTGCACAATTGGACTAAATACTTTTTTTCTTGCACTCTAAATAGTTTTATAGCTACACAAAATTGGATCAGCTTTTAGGAAGATGAGTGAGCTTTTACTATAGAAGCTTTTTAGAAAAAGAATTTGTATTCTATTTTTTTTTTTTTACCCATAATTAAAGTAATATTCAAATGACAATTCAATTAACAGTTTGATCATGCAATTAGAATATTATTATTGCAATTTAACGATTTAAAACTTTATTTTTTGGTCTGATTGCTTTCAACAATCAGGCAATTATTGTTGAAAAAAAAAAACTATTTTTTTTACAGGAAAAAAAGATGGGGGGGGGGATAATAAACAATCAAATAAGAATAAGTATGGGAGATGTTTTTATTTGAAAAACATAAAAGTCGTCCCCACATGGGTCGTCACGTCAAATGAGCTTTCACTGATCTGCACATTCATTTCGTTGGATGCCTTCCTTACACAAACTTGTATTCTTTACCCGAGTTGGGAACCGCCCATTGACTGTAAGAACAAAAGACAGCTCAACCCCTTAAATAAGAAGTATCTGCTGGTTCCAAGACGGTCAAAGTCCTATAGACTTCTATTGAGAAATAAACAGCAATTACACTGTCGTTTTCCTTGTCAGGATAATTATTCTTCATAACTTCTTTAATCTAACCCTATTTTCTAAAGACATTTTTTCTTTCAAGTTCTTCAAGTTATAAACTGACCAATCAGATGTCTCAGGAAAAGCACGTGGTCCCCGCTCTCCCCATCCTGAACGTTTGCTTGACAGCTTCTCCTGAGCCTGCTTTCAGAGAGAGGGGTGTGGGCTTTGACTCAGACCGTCTCGGACCAATCATTGTTGTCTGGTTTCAAAATGGCGGCACGCGTATCAGGAAGCCACGGTGACAGATTTGGCCTGATTTTTCTAGGGTCGGAGGCCGAGCATTTTCTATGGGTGACGTCAACACCGCGCTCTGTCCAGTGATAATATATGTCTATGGGACAAGCAGAGGGAGACCCGGACTCAGGCCCCCTTGTGGCCAAGGAAGGACAGATCACCATTGTAAGTAGCCATATAGAATGGTAATTGTATAAAGTTTAAGTCAACATTTTGAAACCACTTAAACTGAGCAAAATATAAATATTCTGTATGGTTTATGAAAACTACTTAGAAATAATAATAATTTAAAAAGTTACAAGATATAAAAACATATTTTCCCAAATTATTGACTTATATAGAAAAAAATAATAATTTTACATGAATAATAAGCCTTTTGTTCAAGTTCTTATGCAGGCGGACATGATTAAAAAGTCAACGAACACAAATGTGATTGATTAACTTATTTAGTTGAAATAGATTATTGATAAACCATTACTAGATTTACATTAGTACATTTAGAACTAAAGTACCACATGGAGTACTGTTAAGCCCCCCTAAGGTTAGACCTATTTGAGACTTTCGTGATCTACATGGACAAAAATCCAAATAAAATAATAATGTTAATGAGTTATAAACTATGAATTTATTTTTGGGAATCTTTAATATACAGTTGAACCTAATCCATCAGTAAGTAACTTAAAACCTTTGACTTTCTGTTGCATTTTTGTCGTTTTTATTTTGCTTTCTTCTAATTTCCTCAAATCCCTTTAAATCTTTTAGTGTTTTCAAACTCTGACTTTGCAGCTGTGAGGCTGAAGCAGTCTGTTGTCCTCTGGTTCATCATAAATCAGTGACGCTAAATGTTGACTCTACAATGGGCTTTGTTTAATGTTGTCCTTTAGAGGATTTTTCATTCTTCTTCATCTGTCTCCGTGAGCTCATGACATAACAATGTGAGGATGCGACGGCAGCCGCCACCGCCACCGAGGCTCTGCGTCCTCACATGGCGAGGCGGCGCAGGTTGTTAATGGCAACACTTAAGGGGAGAGGAACTCACTCCCAGCTGCCTTAAAAAGGAAAACCATCCTGAGACACTCATAGCGTGAGGTACAAACAATAAATGAGAGCTGTTCGTTCAATGTTTACCATTTGTTTTAGGCAGCACGAAAACTTGTACGGCTTAAAATATTTGCCTATGATAGTAGAAAAGATCACTAAGACTACTTCTGGTGTAGAAATGAAGGAACGCAAACTTCTTTTAGAAAACATCCAACAATACACAAAAGAACTTTAAAATGTTACAATCATTCAATTTAGCAGACATTTCTATTATTTTTTGATCCATAGATTTATGTAACTTTAAAAGCTCCACTGTTATTGTCGTCTTCTCTAGGACTAAGGCCATATTTGTCTACATTTTGTTGAATGCAAGCCAGGAAGTCCCAAATGCTGCAGTTCCCACAATAGCCACTAGAGGTTGGTTTCAGGATGGAATTGTTGTGTTTGCTGGTGAAAATGAAACCCTCTTTCTCCTAAAGGATAGTGTTTTGTCCCTTAAGCACAGCCACTTTTGCACCACTCTGTTACAAATGGTGTCAGAAGTGGGATATACGTGGTCATGAACGGGTGTATCCCACTTCTGACACCATTTGTAACAGAGTGGCTGTGCTAAAGTGACCACACAGAATCTTTTTGGAGGAGGAAGGTTTTATTTCCACTAGCCAACATGACAACTCCATCCACCCTCCGTCCCTGAACAAACATCTCTGCTTATATGGCCTCGACCCGATTGGTTCAAACCACTGCAGAAAGAATGCAGGGGTTAACATCGACTTAACACCCCTCTCACTCCAAATGGTTGAAGCTGCACATTCAAAATGGCTGCCAAGAAGTTAACAAACATTTGAAAGTGAGTAAGTAGACCATAAATACTTCATAAATAGGTGGACACAACTCCCATTGACTCCTGTGTTGAAATATCCAATTCAGCACCAAAAATAAACATTTGTACAGCCAGGTATGAAAATCGTTTTTGCTATTTATTGTTTCTATTGTATTTTCGCTTTTGCATTCAGTCCTTTACGGCCATCATCCACATTTCAATAAGTAAAGGATAAAATTAAGCCATTCGTTTTTTGCAATTAGGTTCTATGTTGATGACCTCTTGCTTACATGGAGCATTGATTGTACATAAGAACTGGACTGAGTTAGTGTGACATCATCCATAGAAAATGACTTGTTTCCAGCTCCAATGAAATGAAGTCAATTCAGTTGACATTTTTTCTAGAGTCTAGATGCCGATGGTGGTTGAGGGCCAAACCATGCCAAAGCTTGTTTCTGGTGGGGGCTGGGGACCAATAATGGTTCAGAATGAATGCATAGTAATGAGTGGAAACAAAGTAACTTTTTCTCATCAAAATTGGGCCAAAGCTTCACTTCAAGGTGATAAGTCATCACCCACTGTATTCCTTTTGGGGTTAAAGGGTTGCTGGAGCCTATCCCAGCTACTGCGGAGGACAGTTTGTCCATCGTAGGTCGACACAACAACAACCCAAAGTGACATTCACACCTATAGAGACAATTTAGAGTAACCAATAAATCGATTCTTGGACCGGAGTAACCAGAGAAGACCCACACATACATGTGAACATGCACACTGCTCATAGAAAGGTCCCAGTGGTTTGCAGTCTTACAGTTGATTCTCCAACTTCTGTTTTGGAGATTCAATTGGACATGTATTTTTATTGGTGGCAATTGGACATGTTTTTTTTATTGGTTGCCATGGCAATC
>NC_050513.1:16521324-16555061 GCF_002922805.2 Oryzias melastigma | reverse complement strand
ATTCGTATATAAGTCGCACTGGAGTATAAGTCGCAGGGACATTCAAACTATGAAAAAAAACGCGACTTATAGTCCGGAAAATACGGTATGTGCCTATAGCTGTTTTCTGTTTAACCGATGGGTGATTGTGTAATTCCTCCAGGTCAGATTTTGGACATTATTCCAACTGTCCAAATGTCATATTGTACATCGTCTTGCCTTTCCTTCACTTCCTCCACAACTGGAGTCTGTCAATGGAAAGTTAACCTTTGTATTTATTTGTCAACAAAAGTTCCAAAGTTTTTTGTTTAAAACGGATTCAGTACAGAAAAAGCAACCTTGCTTTTTTAAATCTCCTAGATTTGTATGAGAAGTTTTTTTAGGCTTTGGAGTCAAACTAAGCTGTCAGATCTAATCAAAAGAAAGTCCAATCAGTTCCACAACTATCATTAATTTCTTGTGTTTTTGTGACCAAATCAAGTCTTTGACATACTCAGCACTCAACCCCTGGAGGATTGGCCACCGAGGGTCAGTTTTACAGAAAGTTGGTCATCTTGTCCTGACCTCAAGCAAACATTTTTATGACGTGGGTATTTAACCCTCAATTCCAGAATGCACTTAGTTGCATTTTTAGCTGAAAGTATTTCTTTATATTTGCATATCTGTGCAGTAAAGACAGGAGTTTTGTTTATGGGGCTTAAGCCCCTGAAGAAGGAGAATGTGACTGAAATACAGTTTAACATGTTAAACTAACAGGTTGGCCAATAATCGAAGAGCCGGCTGTTTGATCCCCGCTCCCCCCAGTCAACTGTTGTTGTGTCCTTGGGCAAGACACTTCACCCTCCCTGCCTCCAAGGATGGTGAAGTCGCATTCCACTGGTGAGTGATGTTCAGAAGGGCTGTAGGCGCGTACTGGCAGCCACACCTGTCACTCTGCCTCAGGCAGCTGTGACTACATCAGTAGGTTACCGTCACCAAAGATGAAATGAATAATGGATGCACATTTCAGAGTTTTAAGCGTCACAAAAATCCATATTATTATTATTAATATTATATGAAGCAAAAAGATCAAACTTTAAAATCTGAGGTCGGACTTGGTGGTTTAGATATGCCAACTCATTCTCACTCCCAACTCGTCATATATAGACGTATGGTTCGGGTTCCCTCCACGTCACTTTTTGACATTTTGGGTGTCCCCATCAGTTTTTTGACGTGCTTTCTCTTCCCATAAATTATGGGTTCCCGATCTTAGCGCCACGAACTGGTACCGGTCTGAGGAGCCACAGACCGGGAAAAAATGCATACGCTAATCAGGGGTACCCATCCCTAAGGATGCGGACCGGTACAAATAACAGACCAGTACTAGTCTGGTACCTGTACCAGTCCGCAGGACACGCACCTGACAGGTACCCTAACCCTTACCTGATACCACTCCACCAAATTTTGATCCAATACTTCTTGACCCATGGGTGGGAGTCTGTCCAGGCCTCAGTACTTGAGTGTAACCCCCACTGGACTCAGACTGAGAGGCAAAGAGCAGAAAAGAATTGGATTGATGAATTAGACATGCTTCATCCACACGGCCTGAACGAAAGACTGGAATTTTCACCCTAGAACAAAATGACTAGAAATGACCCTAAAGTGACCATATGACCCCAAATCAAAGTTTGGACCTAAACCAGCCTTACCTCATATTTATAAATATCTTGATTAAAACTTCCTCCTTTGGGAGTCCCTAACCTTAACCCAAGGGTTCTCTGGCTAACAAGCCTGGCCTTTACCATACCTCTTCGAATATTACCCTCTGAAGCCCTAGCCTCAACCCCTACGAACATCTCACCTGCCCCTGGGTTTACTGTATGGAGTGTGCACTAGATTCTGCCCCCCCCCCCAAATGGGTTTCAGGGTCAGATTGCGTTCCTTCTAACCCAATACCCTAATTCAATACTGGTTCTGCGTCCTGTACCGCATCCGTAACCACATCCGGTACTGCGTCCCGAGGGTTGGAGACCCGATTGCAGGAGGAAGCTGGAGTGCTCAGAGAAAACCATCAATGCACAGGAACCCACAGAATGGTCCCACCTTCTCACCACCGTTGGACCATTATGATAAATGCTGGACTAACTGAAGATCCATGATATGTCTAAGACAATAGAATACTCCTGCCAAGTCTTAAAGTTGAATCAAGGGCTGATCACTTCCCTAGTATACACCAAGCATGGCAACTGGACTTAAACTCTTCTTTTATTTTAAGTCCAGTTTCCATGATTCAACTTCAACTATAAGAATAAAAATCGTCACCAACACACCCTTGCTAGGGTTGATGTTTGGGAAGCCCAACAAAACAGGCCACACAGAGGCCACACAGTTCTGTGTCAAAGACGTAAAAAGAACACATTATTATCTCTTTTCTATGTGTAGCAAAACAAGTGTCTACATGTGGCCTAAGGTCATCTCAAACCTGAGTTGTTGTTTTTGTCATGGCTGTTGTTGTCAGACCTGTCCAGCTGAAAGTCATTGTGTCTCCAAATGCATTTCCAACCACCTTCATACTTTCACCCACTCCTTAGACAAACCTTTGCTTCGGAGAAAACCCAAACCCAACAGGCTGTCCTCAGGCCCTGGAAAGGTTTGTTTTTTTTCTGGAATAGTCATGGAATGTCTTGGAGAGTGGGAGGGGCCAAAGAAGCTTGGCCTTATTAGAGACCACGGCGGCTCCACAGGCCAGTGAGCGTCCCTCACCATCAGGGATCTCAGTCTTGAAAAGTATCATCATCCTCGAAACCCTGCTGACATGAAGTCTCTCCTGGTAATGCTCGGCGCCATCATTGCTGCCTCCTACCTGCAGCTTGTGATGGCGCTCCACCTCAGTGAAGCGTAAGTAGATTTCTACTTGAATGAAGCTGATTTGATTCAGCTGGCTTTATAAGTACAGCAGGTGCAAGAGAGATTTCAACTGCTTCGTTTTGTGCAAGAAATCGTAGCTGAAAGGAGGCAAATGTATATTAATTTATTGAGAACCAAACACAGAGCCTTGTGGAACACCATCACTGATTGTGGAATGAGAAAGCAATAAAAATTAAGTTGGGACTATTGGAAACTAAGTCTTTCTTTTTCCTTCTTCTGATTACAGAACCTATTTGGTGACCGTCAGCTCCCGTCTGACGGCAGGAAACCAAGAGACCGTCTGCGCTCTGATCCAAACCCCCACAGAGCCCGTCACCTTGACCATCACCTTGGACCTGGACTCTTCCAGTACCAAGATCGGGGAGCTGTCTTTTCAAACTGAAATTTACCGGTGCTTCCAGTTTATGGTTTGTTCAGTTTTCTTCCCTCACATTATTTAAATTTAAACCCAAAGTTCTCAATAAAAACTTTACAAGGGAGTGGCTATAAAAGCATAAAAATGATCCAAACTGCAACTAACAACTAGTAAATATTGTTAAAATTTGACCTTATAAGTCCAGCTCAGACTTTGAAACGTGTTTGTTTTTTAGAATAAAAATTTGACCTACAAAGACTAATGAGAATAAATATCTATTTTTAGTGTAACAAACTACAAAATGGAGAAAAATACATACATACATACATTTATCTGTATTCTTTTTATCTTAAATTAGAAGGATTCACTTGAAAAAAAAAGCTTTTTTGTGAATTTCTCAGCCTCGTGTTTCAGATGTTTGCTGGTTTTGCAGGTCCCTATGGTGTCCAGCACAACTGTGGGATCCATCAGTGTGAAGATTCGGGGTAGGGTGGACGTAACGACCAAGGAAACCAAAGTCCTGATTGAACCTCCTGCTTTCATCCACATCGTCCAGACAGACAAACCCATCTACAAGCCTGGACAGACCGGTAAGTGTTCAGTTCTAAGTTTTTAACAGTTTGCATGCAAAGTACTATTTTTTTTTAATTTATTACACTGAACCTGTGACCCTTAATGTACCTTAATATTAACACGTTTGAAACAAATTTTAATTGAAAGCACAAAATTGGCCCTGCCAACTACTTTAAGATTTTCATTAAACGCTCCTGCTTGAACCCCAGTCACTGGTAAAACCAGTAAATGGCTGACATCAAAATGAAAAACTGCTTTTTTGAAATCAATAAAAAAAAATATTCTAGAAGTAAAGCAAGCAAGTTTATTTATGAAACACAATTATAACCCAAGGCAATTTAAAGTGCTGTACAAAAATATTTAAAATTATAAGGGAAAAAAATCTATCAATAAAACACAAGGAAAATCATAAACATCAATAAGATTGAAATTCAGAAATGTAAAAATCATTAAAAACGTACAATAGTTCCAAATTTTAAAACACATTGCTAAATCAAAAAGAGTTGTTGCCTGTCTCATATTTTCAGGGAGATTGTTCCAAACCTTTGACAGGAAATACTAAAAGCTGCCTCGCCATATTTAGTTTTTATTCTTGGAGCCTGAAGGAGACCTCTGGCTGAAGTTCACAGATTTCGAGATGGGTTATAAGGAATGAGCATATTGGAAATGTAGTTAGGCTAAGCCATGGAGATAGGTCAGTGTAGGCCAATTTTATTGTTCAATAACTATCCAGTTTATTAGATACACCATGCTAGTACTGGATTGGACACCCTTTTCCCTTCAGAACTGCCTTAATCTTTGGTGGCGTGGATTCATCAGAGTACTGGAAACATTCATCAGTTCGGTCCATACTGACATGATAGAACCACACAGTTGCTGCAGATTCATAGGCTGCACTTCCATGATGCCGATCTCCCGTTCCACCACATCCCACAGGTTCTCTATTGGGTTGAGATCTGGTGACTGTGGAGGTCATTTGAGTCCAGTAAAGTCATTGTCATGTTCAAGAGTCTGAGATGATTCCAGCTTTATGACATGGCAGCTCATCCTGCTGGTAGTAGCATCAGAAGATGGTTCAATGTGGTCATAGAGGGACGGACATGGTCACTATCAATACTCAGTTAAACTGTGGTGTTGTAACCATGATCAGTTAGTATTAAGGGGCCCAAAGTGTGCCAAGAAAATGTCCTCCACACCATTATACCACCACCACCAGCCTGAACCGTTGATACGAGACAGGATGGATCTATGCTTTCAGGTTTTGACTCCAAATTCTGACCCTACCATCCGAATGCTACAGCAGAGATGGAGACTCGTTAGACCAGGGACCTTTTTTCCAACCTTTCATTGTCCAGTTTTGGTGAGCCTGTGTGAACAGTTTCCTGTTCCTAGCTGACAGGAGTGGGATCCGGTGTCTTCTGCTGCTGTAGCCCATCTGTGTCAAGGTCGAACTCGTTGTGCATTCAGAGATGCTCTTCCACAGACCATGGTTGTAATGAGTTGTTAGTTGAGTTTCTGTTGCCTTTCTCTCAGTTGGAACCACATCCTGATTCTAAGTTTGATCTGCAGTGGATCGTCTGGACTGTGTCTACATGCCTAAAAGTGTTGAGTTGCTGCCATGTGATTGGCTGATTAGAAACTTGTGTTAACGAACAGTTGGACAGGTGTACCTCATAAGGCGGTATGTCAGCGTATGTCCGTTTAAAACGTGTCAATGACTCACCTGAGTGGTGTTTTATTTATATCAATGGTAATTTGTTTTTTCTCTTTAAAGTTCAGTTCCGGATTGTCTCCATGGATACCAACTTTATTCCCGTCAGCCGACAGGTGTGTTTCTGGCTTTCATTTGTCAGGTTACAGTAACTATGAATTCTAAAGTCATCGACTTTCATTGAGGGCCTGTGATTCGCAATCAGTTTGAGGTGCTTGAATTAAAAATATCTTTAACATTTGTTTCTTCTATTTCAGTACAAAGAAGTGACAATTCAGGTAAGAGATCTGTACATTCATGAATTAAGCCGTAATTGTGGAAAGCCGTTTTTGCCAGTTTTGTAGGCCACATGTTATGCAAACTTTACGACCTGTTCCTACATAAGGAATGTACATCAGTAACTGAAGGATATTTAACGTATTGTACAATTTATGTAAAGTTATATGCAAAAAAGATAAAAAATATATCTTTTTAATTTAGTTTTTTGCAACTTACTTTATGTTGGGTGTTGGCTGTTTCCAAAGATCAAGAGTCAGTTTGCTTTCAGCTGAATCAGCAAAACAACTTAAGAATCAAGTAACAAACAGACGTCCTAAAAAATTACAGCGTAAAGATACATCAAACTAAAAAAAAATAAATAAATAATAGACTTATGGAGACTAAACAGGATTAAACTTTTTTTTATATAAACAAAAGTTTCAGATCAAGCCATAAAAGTACAGATATTTCTGATTATGTATTCAGGGAATTGAAGTCATCAATTGAGGTCAGAACTCTTGAAAAGGCAATTCACTTTAAACTAAAGTATCATCAGCAAATCATTGTACATTTACTTTGTTCTAGATCGGAAAAATGTATCACTTTTTGATTCAGAGTTGGGTAAAAACAGTCCTCATGGTCGTGTGAAACTTTCCCAGGAAGATTCTTGTCTCACAAGGAACTATTGTTCAATTAGATCAAACCTCTGGTCAAATAAAAGTAAATCTGAGAGGACTGTAAGCCTGTAATTGGTGTTACCTTTACACCAATTCTTGATTGGTTCTGATTTCTGTCTTATAAATTTTACAGTGGACTGACTGGTGACTAACTCATTTGTCTGTCATAGTACCTAGAGGTTTCTTGGTCAGCTGTACTGGCCCCTCTTACTTTGTAAGCCTTTTCAAAGTAGGTATTTTAGTGTTACCCCCTTGTTTTGGCATCGATGAAAGATGGAGCAAAGAGCTAAGAACATTAAAAAATGTTAATTTAAGATCATTGATCAAGGTTTTTTAAAATAAGTATATAATTAAACAGGATCCCAACTCCAACCGCATCGCTCAATGGTTGAACGAGTCCATCGATGGAGGCATTCTTGACCTTTCCCACCCCACCATTCCTGAAGCGGCTCAAGGAATCTACGTGATCACTGCAGAGACGGACAAAGGAGAAACGATATCCTACAACTTTGAGATCAAAGAATATGGTAAAGACTACTGAGCACATTAAACAAGAAATAAAAAGGCACCATTTCCTGAAATGTTAACTTTAATTGTCCTTGGATTTCTCTAGTTTTGCCAAAGTTTGAAGTAACTGTAAACCTGCCCAGTGTGATCACCATCCTGGATGAGGAGGTAACAATAGAGATCTGCGGAAAGTGAGTGTCCATCAATAGTTATAAATGTATTTTGTGTCTATAGCGTTGACTAAGAGCACACCAAGCTGTCCCAACGACACAAGATGTTTGTTGAACATCCTATTCAAATGGTACTACCAACGAAAACCTATGACTGTGTTCACATTCCTGCAGATACACGTATGGGAAACTAGTTCTGGGATCAGTCAAAGCAGAATTTTGTAGACGTGCAATTACTGGCTTCTGGTTGCGACCTTCGCAATCAAGAGACATCTGCAAGACATTCCGACTCACCGTGAGCATTCCATTTAGACTTAACGTCCTTGAACGTCACATCTCTGCCGGTTTTGAAGCCTCATCTTTTCAAATGTTCTGCAGACGGACAAAAGCGGATGTGCCTCAGAGACTTTACCCTTGGAAGGTTTTGGCCTTTATGCGACCAACTACTTCGACTCGTTTGAGCTGACGGCTGACTTGGAGGAGTTTGGGACAGGTATGTTGACCCAGACTCTTTCCTTAAGTTACTAGCACTGGTTCCTAACTAGATATATGGCCTTACCTGCAATAATGCTAGTGTGAGTGCTGTAAACTGAACGTGACTGCTGAAGATGCCAGAGCTGGTAGCTGAAAATGCTTAAGCTGATATTTAAAAATGCTAAAGCCTAAAGCTTACTAAATTACCAGCTAAATGCCAAATTGGAAAAAAAAAGTAAAATGTTGTCAAAACAGCTTATTAAAATACTAGCTAAACTCAAAATTAGCCTAAAAAACGGACAAATATCTAAATTAGCCAAAACATTTGACAAAATGCTAAAATATTAGCAAAACTCCAAATTATCCTTAAAAAAATTGCAAAAAAATGTCTAACTTTGATTAAAAAAAAGCTAGCCTAATGCTAAGATATCAGCTAAACTCCAAATTATCCCCCCAAAATTGAAAGAAAATTTGCATTTTTGCCAAAAAAAAGGTAGCTTGATGCTAAAATACTAGCTAAACTCCAAATTATATTAAAGAAAAATGGGAAAAAATGTCAAATGTTGACAAGAAAAAGCTAGCATGATGCTAAAATACTAGCTAAACTCCAAATTATCCTTAAAAAATTACAAAAAATGTCTAACTTTGATAAAAAAAGCTAGCCTAATGCTAAGATATTAGCAAAACTCCAAATTATCCCCAAAAATTGAAAGTCAAAAAAGCTAGCATGATGCTAAAATACTAGCTAAACTCCAAATTATCCTAAAGAAAAACTGAAAAAAAAATTCAGATGTTGACAAAAAAAGCCAACATGAAGCTAAAATGATAGCTAAACTCCAAATTATCATAAAAAACTGGAAAATGTCTAGTTTTGCCAATATTATAGCATATTGCTAAATACTAGCTAAACTCCAAACTATCCTAAAGATAAACTGGAAGAAAATGTCAATTGTTGACTAAAAAAAAGCTAGCATGATGCTAAAATAATAGCTAATCTCAAATTATCCTAAAAAACTGGAAAATGTGTAGTTTTGCCAATATTATGGCATATTAATAATAATAATAATAATAATAATAAATGTTATTTATATGGCGCCTTTCCTGACACCCAAGGTCGCCTTACAGGTAAAAACAAACATAGTAAACAGCTTAAAATGACAGTCATAAAACATATAAAACATATAAATATAATAAAATACAGCAAATTAGGTGGGATAGGCTAATGTGAAGAGGTAGGTTTTGAGTTTTTTTGCAAATTGAGGGAGTGAGTCCAGGTTCCGTAGATCAGAGGGACGGGAGTTCCAGAGCTGGGGGGCAGAGCGACCAAATGCTCTGTCCTCCATGGTGATGAGGCGAGTAGTGGGTACCATCAGCTGAAGGGAGGAGGAAGACCTGAGGGATTGGGCGGGAGTGGCAACATGGATGAGTTCACAGAGGTATGGAGGGGCGAGGTTGTGGAGGGCTTTGAAGGTCAGAATGAGGAGTTTGTAGTTGATCCGTTGAGGCACTGGGAGCCAGTGAAGCTGCTGCAGGACAGGTGTGATGTGAAGAGTGGTGGAGGTTTGTGTTATGATCCGGGCAGCAGAGTTCTGAAGCAGTTGGAGCTTGCGTAAAGTTTTGTAGGGGAGTCCAGATAGAAGGGAGTTGCAATAGTCCAGACGGGAGGGGATGAGACTGTGCACCAGGACAGCTGTGGAGTGTTGACTGAGTGAGGGACGGAGACGGCGAATATTACGGAGGTGGAAGTAAGCAGTCCGGGTGACGTTATTGATGTGGGCAGTAAATGAGAGAGTGCTGTCGAGGATGACACCCAGACTCTTAACTTGAGGGGAGGGGAGGATGGAGCTGTTATCAAAGGAAATTGAGAAGTTATTGAGCTTTTTTAAGTTGGTCTTTGTTCCTACAATGAGTAATTCAGTGTTGTTACTGTTTAGTTTAAGAAAATTTGAAGTGAACCAGGATTTAATTTCTAGAAGGCAATTGGAGAGGGAGGCAGGGGGGAGAGTGGCATCAGGCTTGGAGGAGAATATTGCCAAAATTCTGACTAAACTCCAAATTAGCCTAAAAAGCTAGGACGTTTTAATGGTGTCTATAGCTGAAAGTATGCAGAAGTTCACAAGTTTTTGAAGGATTTGAGCAATTTCTTATTCATTTCCTTTGGGGTATATTTTGGTCAATATTTAAAATATAAAAAAGTTTATGAATACCAAAAGTATAAGCAGTAATGTCCGGAATGAGCTGAACATTTTGATGCTTAAATCGGTGAACGTGTGATTGAGTTAGTTTATGCCAAAAAAACATACGGTGCAGAAGAATCACTAGTGTGAATGCTGTAAAGCATAATAAACTTTGATGTGTCTACTGTCATGCAGGTGTCACTCTTAAAGCCAGTGGAAGTGCCCGCTTCACCACTCGGGTCAGAACTATCACTTTTGAGGACGTATCGTCTGCTTACAAGCCGGGACTTCCCTTCAATGGAAAGGTAATCATTAACAAAAAAAAAAAACACACATCTTGACTTTCTTTCTCAGTGTGAAAGATCACTAGAGTGAGTGATGTTTTATACAAGTAACATAATATCTATTGAACAAACCATACCAGTTTTTACTTATATGGTATTTGCTCTTTGCATTTCAACCCATCAACCATCCAGGGTGAACCAGCACCCATTTCTGGTTAGGATAGGTTACAGCAGCTCCCATAGGGATTAAGATAGATGAATGGATGGTGGGACTTAAGTCATGCCCTGGGAGAGCAGATGTACCACCCAATCCAACTTCTTCATGTGGAATGTCGTTCATATATCTTTGCGGTACGACCTATCCAGTTTTTCTAGATATACTTAAAAACGTAGTTTGGTGCAAAACCTTGTAGGGGAGCAGTCGACCTCTGATCGGAAGGTTTGATTCCCGCCATGTGTTGAAGTGTCCTTAAGGAAGACACTAAAACCCACCTTGTCTCTGGTGTGAAAGTGTGTGTACACGGGCGAATGGGTCTGTAACTTTAAAGTACTTTGGGTCTTCTAAGAGGGAATAAGTATATGTCATTTACCGTTCATCAGTGCTTTCTCCTCACTATATATATCTATTTTAATTTTGCAGATCAAAGTGGTTGGTGCAGACGGTAGTCCCGTTGTATTCCATGCAGTCTACCTATATATCAAAGACTCACTGGCGTACACCTTCTATACAGATCAGAACGGCATCGCTACCTTTTCTCTGGACACATCCTTGTGGTCAGAATCAGTCTCTCTCTCGGTAAGTGGCAAACCTTTGTGATAGCTTGTTGCTTTCACGACTAAACTAGTATTATCTGGTATTTTAAAACCTGACAGAAAGTAGGTTAGAGAAAAAAAAAAGTAGACGGTGTCTATTGAACCACAAACCTAGTGTTGGGTCTTAATGTCTTAACAGGCAACCACTACAATAAAAGAAACAAATCCAAAACCCTTTCGTGGACTGCGACTTCCTGACTATGGGACGGCCTACCACTACGTTAGAAGATTTCACTCCACGAGCAATAGCTATGTGGGGTTCAGCGGGGACAATGAGGACCTACCCTGTGACAAAGATGGATCCCTGTGGGCTCAGTACATCATCCAGGGGGAGGATGTGATGAGAGGACAGAGGTTTCTGAACTTCTATTATCTGGTGAGTCCTCGTGGACTTCAAAGTCCAAACATGTCATCAGATATCTTGAGATAAAAGGATCAATAACATCAAAACAATTCTTTTAGCATTAACATGAAAACCCTAAAAAATGGACAAACTTAAAGAAAAAATGTCTGAAATCAATGGTATAGTCTTCTTGCCTTACATGCCTTTGCTATCATTTTGCCAAGTGTAAGAATATAGTAATTTTCTCACATCTAGTACTTAAGAAAGTCAAACAAGACACCCAGAAACAAATGGGACCAATAGTTTTTATTTTTTTTGCCAAACTACTCCGGATACAAATCTTTTACATGTTGTAGGAACCAATTAGCTAATTCTCCAGTAGCTAATTTTACCCCCTCAATCTTTTGTAGGGGTGAACGATACTGGGAATTTGGGTATCGATTTTATACCAAGTATCACTCAAGCTCTTTTGGTATTTATTAAAGAAAAACGGCAACAAAATGATTGAAAATATCAATCTCGTTATTCCAGCATCAATACTTTACTTTGGCATGGATGCTATTGATACTCAGATCAATACGCCCACCCCTAGTCTTCTGTGTTCAACATGTTGCTGGGATTTTTAGTCTTACTTGCTGCTGATTACCTGGATCAGGTGTGTTCTACCAATTAGAAGCTTCAGTTGCAGTTTAATTGGAATCTACGTGAGTTTCACACCCCTCGTGTACGCTTTTTAGGGGCGGCCGTGGTGCAGTGGTAGGGCGGTTGACTCCTGATCAGAAGTGAGCGGGTTCGACTCCGCCTTGCCCGCCCATGTGTCGAAGTGTCCTTGGGCAAGACACTGAACCCCGAATTGCCTCTGGTGGGAGGTTGGCGCCAGTGTTCGGCAGCGGAGCCACCACCAGTGTATGAATGTGTGTGTGAATGGGTGAATGGGTCTGTGACTGTGAAGCGCTTTGGGCCCTTGAAGGAGGGTAAAAAGCGCTATACAAGTATACGCCATTTACCATTTACCATTTGCTAACCAGTCAGCGCCCCAGTCATCCGTTAGCCATATTTTTTTCTTGTATTTATGCAAAAACAGTATTTGTTTCCACTCGTATTCATGAAATCACAGATTGAGTTCCCACATTTAAACTTCAGTGTCTATCTTTAGCTGCTATGGGCCAAAGATAAAGAAGATTCCTTGATATTTAACACACCACCAGAGTAAGGGCTCAGTAACACAAACTCTTTAGCGTGTGTTTCCTGTATTTATCTTATGTTTTGAGTTCTTCTCATGAAAACGGTGAACTTGTTGTTCTTCTTTGTAGGTGGAGTCCAAAGGGTCAATTGTGCAACAAGGCGTTGTTCCTGGGCGGGTTCAATATGGAATTGGTATGGATTCAGTTCTTAGTGTGAATGATACATGTACTTGTCAACTTTCAAACAATATGCTATCATGAGTTTAAGCAACCTTTGACTGGTGAGGCTAGAATGGCTGTAAGCTCTATTGATAAGTCCATTTTAGATTGTGAGGACATTTTCATCTTTTATTGCAGTGAATTAGAAACTATATTTGTGTTTTGGTGCTTTATAGGAAAACCAAACTGAGAGTTTTTATGTTAAATAGTTCCATGAACATGTCTTAGCGCAGTAATCACATTTACATTATAGTATTGGGCAACACATTCTCACTCCCACGTCCTCACATATTAACGTTTGGTAATGGACACCTTTGCCTCAATTTTTGACACTTTGGTTGTCCCCAATTTGTCGTTTTTTGAAGTGCTTTGATGTCTTTTGACGTCATTTCATTAAATCAAGGGTCTCCAAGAAGAACCGGTCCAGTACTGTAATGTGGAGCCCACAGGTACCCAAACCTGGTAACGGTACGTTACTCTAAGTGGGCAGCAAACATGGTACTGGATGAGGTCCCAAACGTGGTACTGGACCTGAACCGGTACCAGATCTGGACACATCCTGAGGACTAGTCTGCATCCGATACCGCGTCTCAAAGTCTGTGGACCCTTGATTTTGCGAACAGCCAACATGTCGAAAATCTAGTAGTTGGGGACGCCAAAAACGTCAGAAAGTGACCTTAACCAAACGTCAATATGTGACAAGTTGGGAATGAGAATGTGTTGCATTACATTGTTTTTTACTGTTTCTCCAGTTAATAAGGGATATGTAAGAATCTCCCTCAAGAATGTGATGGACCTGGCTCCAGTGGCCCAGGTGGCGATTTACACAATTGTATCAAGCGGACAAATTGTGGCCGACAGCCGGGACTTCCCCGTTCAGCTTTGCCTCAAAAACAAGGTACTAAATTCAAAAACTAGACTTCTTAAAGTTAAGACTTCGTGTAATGTCCAACAAAGAACTTCTTATTGTGTCCTAACCAGCTTGTGTGCTTTGATGTCTCCTGTGCAGGTGTCCTTGGAGTTCTCAGCTACCCAGGAGCTTCCAGGAGCAAAGACCACGTTGACTCTGCAGGCTCAGCCCAGCTCCCTCTGCTCCGTCAGAGCCATTGACCAGAGCGTCCTCCTGCTCAAGTCTGAAAAGGAGCTCACAACCGACTATGTATGACTTTCCCCAACATGACATGTCTATCTGCACCTCTCAAGATTCATGGTCAGGGCTGTTTTCTCAGGTCTACAACCAGCTGCCCGTTCAGAAAATGTGGGGATACGACTACAGGATTGAAGACCGCATCTCCTGCTCTTCTAGACCATGGGAAATAGCACGTATTGGATGGAATGCAATCCACAGAGCCCGCCGTGATAGAAACTCACGCATGATTTTACCCATCCCTGAGGGGGATGACGTCCGCACTGTTTTTAAGGTAATTCGCTTTTTTAATCGAATTTGCCACAACTTAAATGAAAGGGACTTGCAGATACCTTTAGAGGGGCGGGTGATGAAATTTGAAAAGCCCAAATGTAACTCTTTATGACGACAACTTTCAGAATAGCAGACTGTATTATAGCAAACCATATCCCATCATTTTGTACTACTTCTCCAAGGTTGCCACAGCATGGTTACTTGTAGCTTCAACCTGACTGCACTTTCTGTCTTCTGGCTTGTTCTGAGATCTCAGATGTGGAAGTTAAAGCCTATTTGTAAAGGCACCTGATTACAAACGAAACCCGTTCAAGTTTTTAACACATCTGTGGTTTCATTTGAGTAAAGATATTGTCGTATTTGATGTAGAATTGCAGGACGTGGGCGGGAACCGTTGGGTGTGCACGAGCCAATGTATTCCCACTCCCAACTCGTCATATACGGACGCATGATTAAGGACCCTTCCGTGTCACTTTTTGACGTTTCGGGTGTCAACAAGTCATCTTTTTTTGATGTGCTGGATGTTCCCATTAAATCGGGGATCCAATCGGTACCGGTCCAAGGGCCGCTTGGTTCCACAGCACAGACGGAAATAAATTTGTATGCTAATCAGGGGTCTCCAACCATCTAGACGCAAACCGGTACCCAAAACCTAACCCGGTACTGCAACTACAGGGTTAGTACCCTGGCCTAGTACCCTAACCCGATACACTAATCTTGAGGTGTCAAACTCAATCGCACACCGGGGCCAAATTCCAAAACACACCTAAGGTTGGGGGCCAAACCGGATAAACATTTATTGGACAAACTAAAACTACATTTTTAGAACTTTAAAAAGTAACTTTTTAATGCGGACCAAACCTTGGGACACATCCAGTACCAGTATGCTAACGCTAACCCTAGCCTAGTCCGCATCTGGCACCGTGCCTGGAACCATTACTGATCCGCGAACGGTACTGGGTTAAGGTTAGGGTTGGAGGGACAAACGATCGGACCCTACCCTCCATCAGAGGGCGGGGTAAATGCACACTCCATACAGCCTCACCAGGGGCAGGGCCCCAGGACCACCCCATACTGGTGCAGGATACCGATGCAGTCCATGTCCCAGTACCGGTTTGCAACTCGGGGGTTATATTCATAATTACTATAGTTTGGGAGATTTGGAGCAGAACATTCCCCATAGAAAATAAATGAAAAACTGCTCAAATCTTTCACAAACTTTGTGTGCTTTGAAACTTGTGAACTTCTGCGTGCTTTCAACAAGAGATCCCAGTAAACTTTAAAATATTTGTCTGTGTTTCTTAGGGGAAATTGGAGTTTAGCTTTTAATTTAACAACATGCTAGCTGTTTTGGCCAATTTAGACATTTTTCCAGTTTTTTAGGCTAATTTGGAGCTTAGCTAATTCTTTCTCATTATGCCAGCTGTTTTGTCAAAGCTAGACTTCTAAGTTCTTTACGTTAATTTTGAGTTTAGCTAATATTTTAGCACTAGGTTAGCTGTTTCAGCAAAATTAGACTTTTTTTCAATTTTTGGCTAATTTAGCAATTAGCAATTGGCAAGCTTTTAGCTTGAGCTTTTTCAGTTATCAGCTTGAGCTTCTTTAGCTATCAGTTTCAGCGTTTTTTAGCCACCAGCTCTGGCATCTTTTGCAGCCACAATCACATTACAGCATTCACACTGGTGTTATCACAGGTAATGCTCTCGATCCGGTTACATTTTCTTTCTTCTTTTCTGCTTCACTTAGTCGCCACGTACTTCACAATTTTCACGACCCCTTCTAATCCACTCCTTTTCTCTTTTTTCAGAACATCGGGGTCAGAATATTGACAAACTCTGACGGGAGAGCATCAAGACGCTGCACTTCAAATTTTCTTGGTAAAAATATCTTTTTTATTTTCTAATAATGATAAAAAACAAATGTTCTTTTCTGAAATGTTGAGCTGGTCATTTTATTTGTCAATGTTTCTTGTGGTTAGTTGTAATAAGTTTTATAAATAGAGTAACATGTTTTTTCCATGTGGCCCTTCAGGTAAGCCTAGTAGTTTTGAGTCCATGCCAATGAAAGCACCAGCGTCACCCCCAGAAGGGCAGAAAACGGAGACCGTAAGGACATACTTCCCTGAAACCTGGATCTGGGACCTGGTTTCTGTGGGGTAAAACTGTTCTCTTTTTTCCAAATTGGCGTAAACTCGTATAGAATTTTTCTACCTTGCTTTACACTGTAAAAAGTGAAACAATAAATAGTTAACAAAAGTTTTGTAATTTGTTATATTTAATTTTTTGTTTTCTTCAAATTGAATGTACGCTGATGACATACCCAAAAATGTTGTTTATATTTCCTTTATTTATTTTTTTAATAACAAATACCCATAGCACAAAAACAAATCTATTCAATCTCACACATACAAAAACTTAAATTTCTCATTTAACTGATATCAAAATTGTAACTAAATGACAAAAATTACTTTGAAATTTCAGCTTTTCATTCATGCATTGTGACTGTAAAGTCTCTGAATTTGGTAGAACAAGGCAGCAATATTGAAATGTTACTGAAAAGCTCATTTCCTATTGAATAGCAGACTTTAAACAAGAGACATAAGATTTAATTTTTTTTGGCTTGGTACAGGTTTTTGTCAAAGCTATTTCAGTTCAAATTACAAATAATTGAGTTTAGCCTAATATTGAGTTTATGCAAGTTCTAAAGCCCAAATATAAACATTTTATTTTATAGCCACCTAAGTGTTCAGCAGGACAGCAGATTCCAGCCGTCACCGACACCAAATCCATCACAAGGCCACACAGAGACCGACAACCACACACGCTCACAACTCTGTCTACACAATCAACTTTATCACACACGCTTGTGGACCGCGAGAGGAAGCCTGAGTACCCAGGAAATGCATGCAAACTCCACACCAAAAGCCCGGGAGTCTTCTTTCACCGCCACAAAGCTCCTTACAACAGTCATACAATAGAAAAACAAGCGGAAACATCAACTCACTCATGATATAAAACACTAGCTTTAGTGGTGTATTAAAATCTTAAACATTCCATTGAAAATCTGTGAAAAAACAGTACAATCGTTTCAAAAATTCACATTTCCACCCCAAAAATATTTCAACAAGATTCTGGTTGCTTGAAATAAAGGGCAGAGACCCAAAAATGTTGTTTAATAAATTCTTTTTACAGAACTTTTGTCAATTGATCCAAAGTTTCATCGTTTACAGTGTAAGACCTAAAGTACTTTACAGTCACAGGGCCATTTATTTATGGACCCACACAATTGTGCAATGATAGCGGCTCCGCTGCCATACAACTTCAACCATGAGAAACAATGTGGGGTTCGTGTACTCCCCAAGGACAATGGGACACATGGCCTGGCAAGGCGGTAACCAAGCCTCGATCATGTCGATCATGGATCTATAGCTCCACCTCTGCACCACAGATGACCCAATATTCTGAATATAGTTGCTTTATCAAACTACATTAAAAAAGTATACGCAGTAAGGCATAGTGGTGGAGGAGTCATGGTATGGGGTTGCATCTTGATTCTTTTTTAGATTTTTCTGTGACAAGTGTGAAAGTATGAAAAGGTCATTAACAGGGTAATGAATTAAAAAAAAGATCATGTGACAAAATAATCATATAGGTCTTGGTAAAGTAGGGCTTTGTCAGTAAATAATTTATATATTGAAAGTAAGGATCCAGCAGAAGAGAAATGACTCTTTGATGTTTTCCTCAATGACAGGATTGTTTCTGGTTGTTTGCTGCAGATCCAGTGGATCCACCAGTCTGGAGAAGACCGTCCCTGACACCATCACTAAGTGGGCAGCTGGAGCTTTCTGCGTGTCTCCTGCTGGCTTTGGCGTTGCCCCCAACGTTGGACTAACAGCCTTCCAGCCTTTCTTTGTCAGCCTCACTCTGCCCTACTCCGTGGTCAGAGGCGAGGTGTTCACTCTCAAAGCCACCGTCTTCAACTACCTCCCCAAATGCATCATGGTAAACAGTTTCTCCACATCTGAACAAGCGTCTGTTTCTGTGGTAATCTTTTCTTGATCTGAGTTTTTCTGTCCTTTGCAGGTGAAGGTAACTCTGGCCAACTCTGATCAGTTCACCTTCCAGAACTGTGACGGCTGCGTCTACAGCAGTGTGTGTCTGTGTGCCGAGGAGAGCAAGACCTTCTCCTGGATCGTGACTCCAACTGCTCTAGGTAGTGCTGGACTAAAGAGTCTAAAGAGAGACCACCCTGTCTCTGAAACTGAGAAAATTACATTTATTTGTACCAACAGGTGATGTGAGTCTGAAGGTTAGCGCTGAGGCTGAGAGGAGCCTCAAGAGATGTGGCAAAGAGAAGGTCACAGTCCCTACTGAGGGTCGGATCGACACTGTGATTACCAACCTGCTGGTGGAGGTTAGTACGCCCCACAAGAGAACAATTTTTCTACCTAATAGTTCAACTATACGCATTGTTCATAACCAGGTACTTAATGTGTCTACTTCTTTATTCATGAACAACTGGATCCAGAATATGATAGTCATGTAAATTAAAAGTTACCTAATTCAATTGAAAAATATATAGTTTAAGAATCAAACACTTTAACTGAGGTTTGACTGTTTGTTCCTTCAGGCTGAAGGAGTTCCACAGATGGTCAGCTACAACGCTCTACTGTGTCCTGCAAGTAAGTGGAAAATAGAACAATTGGAACTTTTTTTTAATAAATGTTCAAATTTTTGACTATTTTGAGGGAAAATTCACATGTTTTTTAAAGTCCTCTGATGTCACTAATTTCAAATCTGAGGCTAACCTTGATCAAATTGGATCTTGTATTTCTTTTTCTCTCTCTTTTCATTGTTAGATGGACCAGTGAGTAAAAATATCTCTCTTGAGCTTCCTGAGGAGTTCGTGACCGGGTCCGAAAGAGCCTCTGTGTCTGTTCTGGGTCAGTACAACATCACTGAATGGAGAGAACCAGAACCAGTCTACGGATCTCTGACATCTCTTCTGGGTTTCACAGGTGATCTCATGGGCCGGGCCATGAAGAACCTGGACAAACTCTTGGCCATGCCGTACGGCTGTGGAGAACAAAACATGTTGCTGTTTGCTCCCAACATCTTTATCCTGGACTACCTGAAGAGCACCGGACAGCTGAAAGACTCCACTCTGAAGACGGCTGTAGGATACTTGGAGAGCGGTCAGACTCACCTCCTTCACATATTTTTATTAAAAAACTAGCAGGAAAGAGAGAATAAAAACAGAATTTTCATGTGTGTATTTTAGGATATCAGAGGGAGCTCAACTACAAGCACGATGACGGTTCCTACAGCGCTTTCGGAATGAGCGACGCGTCTGGAAACACCTGGTCAGGAAATCACTACGTTTACTACCTGTGGCTATTTTACTGTTTGACTGCATTCAAATATGTCGACTATCACGGCTCTGAAGACTGAACAGAACAGTAGAATGAAGTTACCGTTTAAATCCTGAGACACAATCAGCATTATAACTACAGGGTGTCCCATAAAACTCCATACATGGGAAAAATCAAACGTTTCTTGACATAAAACCAGACCCCCGGGCTGGAACAGGGATCACTTGGGTCACCTGCAGACAGAAAAAAAAAATACTTCCACTAATTTTGATTTTTTCCGTTAGTTTATTTTCTGATCCTAAAGGAACTTTTATTTTGGAAACCTGGCGGATTCTGTTCCCAACATCCTTCTTAGTCAAGCGACTAGCTGGATGGCTAGCTGGATTGCTAGCTAAAAAGCTAAGAAAAAATCTAACAATATTTGGAAAGGTAGTTAGGAAACTTAATTAGAACTTTAGATTTCAGAGAACAATAAAGCTGCTGTTTACAGACAGTTTTTTATTGATATACGGAAACATTGACACAGTTGTTCTCGTATAGCAGCTCTAGCTAACGCAACAAACAGACTTATCTCAACTGTTTCACACACCAAGATTATAAAGTTGGAGATATAGTGGATCCATGTTTCTATGAAATTTAGAAAACACCAGTTACAGCGATTGGGTCGTTTTTGTTTGCTTTATTTATTCATCCCACTTCAAAAGTCAGATGTAGTTGAAGTTAGCGTCAGGTTGCTAGCTTCAACTTTGAAAGGGAAAATCTTCATCACTAAGTCCAAAGCAGCTGCAATCATTTTACGGAGAATGAAGATTCAATCAAATAAAGTTGCTGGTTTGTGGAAACTTTTAAAAGGAACGTTTGATAATTTTCATACAGCAAGCCGGAATTAGGTAGACATCCATTCAGAAACTTAGCCACAGAAAATGGGATTTTGTGCTGAAAAAAATACCCAAAGAATGAGGATTAATGAAAAGACTAAATATGGTCAATCGTTTTGCCCTGAAAGATAATCAAAGCCTCAATTGAGGGTTAAAATGGGGGAAACAATTCATGTAATATTTCTTTTAGGGATCTCTTTTTTAAATCAGAAATGACTTTTACAAATAAACGACTTGGTTTCATTGGATCTCCATCATTTGTAGTAAAAAAAAAAAATCTACTGATATATTTGGACTCTTTTGTTAAACTACATTTATTGTAGTAACAAAAAAATAAGGATTTCAGAAACTAGAATCATAAAAAGGCCAACTACAACCCTGTTTGGACTAGTTTGTAAAAACATTGTCTTTTTCATGATCAGTTCAGGATCTAAGACGACCATATTTTCAGCTATACTTGCTCTCTACCTTAACTATTGTTCGTTTGCCGTATATTTGGACTCCTCCTTCTGTAGGCTTACCACTTTCGTCATGAAGTCCTTCAATGCTGCAAAATCGTACATCTTTGTGGACCAAAAGTACGTCCAAGACGCCAGAACTTGGCTGTCTGGACTCCAGAAGCCCGACGGCTGCATCCAGTCTGTCGGGAGACTCTTCCACAACGGCATGAAGGTTTGGAACTTTAGATCTGTCACAGTCATTTGTCTGTACGATTTAGGATTTGTTGAATGTATTACTCATAAACACTGAAGAATAAATAGTTGATGATGCTTTTCCTTTTTTCCAGGGGGGAGTGAGTGATGACGTGTCCCTGACGGCCTACGTTGCTGCTGCCATGCTGGAGCTGGACGGAAACGCCGACGTGAGACCTAACTCACTCAACTTTTGTTTTTTTATTCACTTCTGTCTTGACTTTGTTGAGATCAGAGATCCTTTGTCTATTTTAGTTTCATCTATAAATATTTTAATTTACCCTTTTTTTTAATATTTGTTAGAAAACATTGAAAAAATTGATCTTTAATTTTTCTATCAAGTTAAAAAAAATGTTATTCAGAATTGTAGTAACCCTATCAGGCGCTGAGACACCAGTAATCTCTTCTAGGGTTCTTTATTTTGCTCACTATAGGCCGTAACAAATGCCGTAGAGCCCAACAGACAGAAAAATGTTCCCCAAAGGTCTTAACTCCCTCGCTTCCGCACCAGCCCTCCCTATTTCTTCTATATGGCCATTTAGTCCAAACCCTTGACAACAGGTTGACAGAATCGAGGGCCAACCAGCGTCTCTGCCTCGTGAGTTTAGTCAACTCCAGTACTTAGAACGGGATCCACCCAGTCCAATTCAATGGGCTACAGCACGTTGAACCCAGTGAATAGTAGAGGTGTAGGGAACAAGTCAATTTGAATGTGTGGTTAAAAGCAACTTGTATATGAGCTGCAGTTACAGAACTTAATGTTGTGCTCATTGAACGAGAGGAATTTCACCATTTTAATAAAATCAAATTTGTACTAGTATCAGTTTTTCTCATCCTATTGAAAAAAAAAACCCACAAAACTTGTCCTGGTACAGTCTTGGGATATATTGAGATACATATCGTATAGTGAATAGTATTAATGTCCAAAAACAGATATTGATGACAACAGCAATAGCTGTGTGTGTTTGTAATACAAACCAAAAAAAGCAAAAAAAAAAAACAACACGTGTAGAAACAAAAATGGTGACAGACCAGAGTAACACAGATTACACTTACATAGGCTGGGGCAATTAACAGATGTTAAGATAGTTATGGATCATGACAATCCTGGAACTGGTGTGACTGACCAAGGTGACTTAGAACATGATCAAATATAATAAAATCCAAACTGAACCACACAATCCTCACAGTACCCCTCTCCAAAGGGCAGATTTCAGATGCCCAAAAAAACAAAACACTTGACAGGAGGGGATATAGGGGAGCAAAGCCACCCAAATGACCTAAATTATTTAGAACTCGCATTTTGCTGTCTTAAAAATGTTGTTTATTTCTTTATGTTTTTTTAAGGACACAATCTGTGGCAGATGAAAGTTACTATTAACCCCCACATGGGGCAGTTGCCCTGTTACACAACTGCATACGTTTGAGATTTTCTCATTTCTGAAGCTTTTCATGAATCAAATCTGTCCCCATCAGGTGTCCTGTAATTTTAGCCCTCTTTATTTAAAACGATAGAATGTCAGAGTTAAACTGTATTTGGTTCATCTGATGTTGAAGTTAAGCGAATGACATGAGATGCAAGTTGTCTACAGTTCATAATATACACATTTGTTTCAATAGACTGTGTTTTTGCTTTCATTTGTACCCAGGACCCTGTGGTTCAGAACTGTCTAAAGTGTCTGCAAAGTGCAGCAGAAGATAATATAACCAACCTGTACACCGTCGCCCTGATGTCCTACACCTTCACTCTGGCTGGAGACGAGGACATGAGGAGCAAACTCATCACTCAACTGGACGAGGAGTCCACAAACGAAGGTAAGACAAAAGACCAAGACTTACAAAGCTGCTTCAACTTAAAGGAATAACCAACAAGAAAAATGGTCACAGGTGTTACTCATCCTTGTAGAGCTCTATGGATGTTCTTTTCCAATAATACCTCAAATGAAAAAAAGAATAGTTGATATGACCCACATAAAACGTCAATGTGGTCAAAAATCATTTCTCTTTGGTTTCCAGGAGGTTCTATTCACTGGAAGAGAGACGGTGCTTCTGAAACAGACCTGGACTCCGTGGAGGTGGAGATGACGTCCTATGTGCTCTTGGCTCTGCTCTCCGGTCCGTCTCTGCCAGACTTTGGTTTGGATTACGCCGCCGGTATCGTGCGTTGGCTCGCTCAGCAGCAGAATCCGTTTGGCGGTTTCTCGTCCACACAGGTAGCTCCTCCTACAGTCATGTGACCCTAACATGGAGGCTTGAACATCAACCACACACTGTCACTTTCTGCTGCACAGGACACAGTGGTGGCTCTCCAAGCTCTGGCCAAGTATGCTAGTGCCACCTACAGTCCGGAGGGCAGTACTACAGTCACAGTGACTTCAGCTGGTGGTCTGAACAAACAGTTCACCATAAATAATGAAAACAGACTTCTTTACCAAGAGGAGAAACTGAGTGAGATTCCTGGAGAATACACAATCAAAGCTGAAGGTCAGAGCTGTGTTCTGGCACAGGTACGTAACAGTAGAGAACAGATGGAGTCCACGTGTTCAGAGAACGTGCTGCTGATGTTTAAATGTTGTCATTCCAGATCTCATTGTTCTACAACATCCCTCCTCCTTCTGACTTCTCCGCCTTTCAAATCTCCACTGACACCAGAGGTCGATGTGACCTTCCCCGACCTGAGTTCATGCTGTTTGTTCACGTCAAGTAAGCAGATATGAACTTTAAACACAAAGTGTATCATAGTGTCTGTCTGAGAGTTCTGCTGGCTTTGATTCCTGCAGGTTTCAGGGCAGACGAGAGGAAACCAACATGGTGGTGATCAACATTAAGCTGCTGTCTGGTTACATTCTGCAGGACGACTCTTTGAAAATGGTGACAGAACATCCTAGCATGTTAGCTAGTCCAGACCAACTCTTTTGTCAGGAAGTGGTGGTGGGCCCAAAAATGCCAGGCTCGGTGACAGGAGGATAAAACATTTAAAAAAAACATCACAAAAAAACCCAAGAAAGAACAAAAACAGTGACAAAACAGAGCAGCACAGATGGCACTAAAAGAGGCTGTAGATCATGGCTATCCTGAAACTGGTGTGACTGACAAGGGCGACTTAGAATATGACCAAATATAACAAAATCCAAACTAAACCACAGGATCCTCACAGTACCCCTCTCCAAAGGGCAGATTCCAGATGCCCAAAAAACAAAACACCTGTCAGGAGAGAACATGGAAGGGAAAAAAAGAACAACTTTCAGAAGTCCTGCAGCAAGACAGATGTGAGGGGTATCATAACCAGTCTTCAGGAACAGATGTGAAAAGGGGCGGTCCTTGCGACTCTCCCCAGGGACAGAACACATGAAGGGGAGCAGTCCCGGCAACCCTCAGCAGGAACAGGAAATGCAACCAAGTTGGGGGGATGAGGAGTGACACTCTACAAGAACAGGTAGGATGGCCCCAACGATCATCCTCAGGGGCGTATTAGGTGGTTGTGCCTGGACATGGCTTGAATTTGGCCGCAGGAAAACTCATCTGGCCTGGCATGGTGTGGTATGGCGTGGACGACAGTGGCAGAGAACCCTGCCACTTTGGCGAAAGTTCTCCTGCTGGGTCCAAGGTGGTCAGGTCATTCTGTCAGGAAACGGCGATGGAGGACCCAAAATGCAGGAGACCAGACTTGGTGATAGGAACTTAAAACATTTAATAAAAAACACCACGGAGAACCAAAAATGGTGCCAGAGCAGATGACTTGACAAGGAGTAACTAAAAACCAGACATTTAACTAAACTTAAGACAGCTGTGGATCATGAGAAACCAGAAACTGGTGGGACTGACCAGGGAAACTTAGAACATGACCAAATATAACAAAATCCAAACTAAACCACAGAATCCTCACATCTTCTGGTTTGTGTGTTGTTTGTGTCACAGCTGAAGGAAAACCGCTTGGTGAAGCGTGTGGACGTGGAGGAAGGTTTCATCAACATCTACCTGGACGGGGTATAAAGTCTTGAATCTTTGTGGTTCGTGAAGCATTTGTTTCATTTGATTCACATCTATGTGTCCCTGCTTGTATCTCGCAGTTAAAGAAGGATCAGGAGGAGACTTTGGATGTGACCCTGGAGGAGGATCAGCAGGTCGAAAACCTGAAACCAGCCGTGGTCAAAGTCTACGATTACTATCAGACAAGTAGGACTCTCTGCTGACTCCATATTTAACTATCTTGGGTTTGTTTCTGATGTTTTTTTGCTTTACATTACAGGTGATCAGGCCGTCACTGATTACACTTCTCCTTGCAAAAAGTAAGTAACGCTGCACTTATTATCAAATGTTAGAATCTTTCATCATCTGGACTGATAAATCAATCCTCCTGTCAGCTTCTTCATTCATTCAGTTATAATGTGTGTTTTTCCTGCAGGTGAAGACTTTGACATCCATCTTCTAACCAATGGGAGTTGTGGCACTGGATGAAGTTTTAAAACCAAAATATACAGAATATACAGAAATATAATGAAAAACATGTTGCTCTGTTCTTATTATTTAGTATTATAAAGTGGCAACAGCAGTAAAATAATCCAAATCTTGTTGAAGTGAACAGGGTGTGTTTTCCAATCTTGGGTTACTCTTGAATCCATGTTGTATACTACTGTTACTGTCATGTGACCTGCTTGGCATCTACACAGTGCAGGACTCAGAAACAGCACTTGGTGTCAAGTGTTAACATCATTCCCTTATTTGCTTTGTGGTAAAGATTTCTCTTTCTTCGGTTTTTTGGTGGTCGAACTTCATGATTCTGTGAAATTCTTTGAATAAAAACTTTTGAGCAAAGAGTGTTTTTATGTTATTTCTGGTATTTTCAGTCCATTTAGATATCTAGGAAGACGTAGACAAACAGTCTGTAAGATCTGCCATTCTGTGTTCATCTTTAGAGTCTTGTTTGGGTTGTTAATTCTTAAAAATGGGCAAACTTGTACAGAGTAAAATAAAGTCTTATTAGTTGTCACACAGATGGGTGGGAGAAATGTGTCATCCTCATTTGACCCATCCTCCTGGGGGACTGGTGAGTTCGGTGAATTCGGTGGTTTAACCCCCAATAAAACCTCTTAATACTGAGGGAGGGGTTGGGTCCCATTCTTAGCATCTTTGGATATGAACTCGCAGTCTTCTAGCTTCAAGACAGACACTATTCCAAGAGTTGGTCCAAGCAGGGCTCCACGTTAGGGAAAATAACCTCATTCTTAAACGTGATAGTCGGAGATTCCTTCCACCATACTAACAAAGGATACTAACAAAACGGGATAGCAAAGGCGAAATAGCAAGGGCATTGGATGCATTTCTTTTTTCCTACGAGCATACTGGTCATAGCAAACTAGAGTAATGGAGAAATAGGCATGTCCAACAGAGTTTTTTTCATTTCCTCCAATCCCGTGGACTGTGGAAGGGGCCCGTAAATGCTGTTTATGAGATTCTTCAACTCTTTTAGAATTGTGAAAAGATGATGTGTTTAAATGCTGATAGGATGCTGGGTCATCAAAGTTTTCTTATTAGCCACTTTGAACTTAGATTGGGAATAAAATCTAATAAAAACTGGACCCTTTTCAACTGTCTTAAACAGATAAAAAAGTCATAGAAATGCACATTTATATATATATATTTATATATATATCTTTAAAGAAGGTTTACCAGAACTCTTCGCTCCCAACATCACCTCCAGTACGGAGCTCTTCCTCAAGCTCTGGTTTCTAATCACTGTGATAGAAGGCAGCACCAGGTCCTCCTCGACACTCGGAGAGTGGAGAGACTCAATGTGGTTGACACAGAGACGCACTATTGCGAGATTCTTTATCTATATCTATAAGCATTTATAAGCATCTTCGCCTCCAGAATGCTGCCAGCTACATTTTCCAGATGTTTATAACACAACATGTTAATGTAGGTGCCAAATAATGAACCTTCAGATACTAAAATAGATGAAATGCAACCATAGAACCAGACAAACTATGCCTATCGCATCAACAGAGAAGTAATATTTTTGTTTCATACAAAATAATCAGTTAAACTTTTAAACTGTTGGTTTCCTTGAAGTGCATTCATTTAACCTAATACATCTCAGACTTCATGAATGGAAGTTAACTCTTGTTTGTTATCTATTGCAATTTCCCTAACTAAAGGGCTTTTATTTTGGTGGGTCTGAAGTCAGGACGCAGGTTTCTAGGATGATGAATTTAATCAACAAGTCAACAAGAGGAGCAGGAGTTACCTTTCCTGTTCTTGCTCACATCGTCAACATGTTTTTGTGTTTCTGTGACGAAAAGAGCTCTTTGACATGTTGAGCACTCAACCCCGGCGGTCAGGTTTACGGGAAGTTGTTGGTCTTGTCCTGATCTGGAACAAAGTTTTTCATGACAATAAAATATTTTGTGAAAACAAACAAAGTAAACAAGTAAACAAACTATAACTATCACAGTTTTACAATTATAATGAAAAACTCTAAAATAAGTTTTAAAATGTTTACTGACAAATACTCAATAATGAATAAAGGGCAGTATGGTTTTAGAAGAAAAAGAAGCAACAATGGCTAAAATCGAAGGCATAAAATAAAATTCAAAGGATTTAGACAACAAAAAACATGCACCTGGTATATTTTTTACCTTAAAAAAGCATTTAATACTATATATCACACAATACTACTTAATAAATTACAACAAATAAAGTTATTGGACTAGAAGAATTCATCATGTTAACACTGATCAATATGCTTCTAGTAGTGCTGAAATTACAAGTGGTGTGCCTCAGGGCTCTATATTAAGACCAAAACCATTATCTTGTATAAATTACATTTTTAATGTAACTAATTATTAAAACTAATTTTGTTTTCAGATGACAAACATATATTCTGTAGTGATGACAGTTATTCTAATCTTATTAAGATCATAAATGAAGAACTAAATATTATTTTAAAAATGGCCGGATTGCAGCAAATTATCATAGAAAACGTCTCCAAATGAAATTTAGTCAATTCAGTCGCCATTTTTTCACAATACCTGACCCTAGATATTGATAATGGTTGAGGGCCAAACCATGACAAAGCTTCACTTAGAGGTGATAAGTCCTCACAGATTGCTTCATTTCAGAAGCGAGGTCATACTCACCACCTCCTGGCTCATAAGTCCTGATTAGGCAGTCAAAGTAGTAAAACGTATTTCCATTTTCATTTTTTTTATGTAACAAAAGCCAACCAAATACTAACTTAACTTTTAACCCTCCTAAATAGTTCATGTATTACTCACCTGTTGTTGTAGTTAGCATTAGTCGACAGGTTGCTCATAGCGTGCATTGCTTGCCTTCTTGACCTCCTTTCTCCAAAATCGTGTAACTGGAAGGAGGAGCCCCCCGAAGGTCTCTTTTACAGAAAGTTGTTAGTCTCGCCTTGTCCTCCAGCACCAGCATTCATGGCACCTGCCTAAGGGGCTGCTGCCTCAAGGATACTCTCAGCTGCATTTTCCAGGTATCGTCCAAAAGACAAAAATGTGATTGCCCCAATTGAATGTTTAGACAGAAGATCACCATAGGAACCACCTAAACATCATGGTAAAAAATGTACTTTTTGACTTTAAAATAAAATAAATGCAAACACAAGTTGGATGGAAAATGTTTGTCTATCCCACCAAAAGAGAAATAATCTCTCTGTAAGTGATACAATGTACAATGGAGGAATTGATCCCTCACTGATTTAGTACTTAAAAAGAAATTGGCAGACAGTCAATGAAAGATTGAAAATAAAGAAATGGACTTTAAAGAATTTCTGTTAATTTATTTACATTTTATTATATTTGAACCCTCTTGCCAGAAAGACATTACTTCCTTGTTGTTGATGATCCTGCACATATCAGGAAGGATTTTGGTCCACTCGTCTTTGCAGACGACTTCTAAATCATTAGGATTTGGTGGCTGTTGCTTAGCAACACAGATCTTCAGCTATCTCTGTATGTCTTCTATAGGATTGAGGTCTCTGACTGATGGACTGATTCTGTGAACAGGTTTCTTCTATGTAGACGATTAGTTCAAACAGGTGTCTTCAGTTCAGGTTGATCAGGAAAGTCTAACTGGTCTTATGAACCTTAACTCTTCATGGCTACTAGAGGATCAAATGTTTATTTCTCTCTGTGAAACACAAATAAATTTATATGATTGCTTTTCAGTCAGGTTCTTGTTTTTCTTTTGGATTTTCTATGTTTCAACTGAATCTACCATTAGCTTGTCACTTTTTGTATTTGGAGAGGCCAGTATTGATACCCTGAACTCCTTAGTGATCTGATCACTGTTTGTCGGTCTTTCTGACAGTAAAGCTTTTATTTTGGTAGATCTGACATCAGGAAGCAGGGGTTTTAGAGACGATCAATTTAAAAATATAAACTGAAGAGATAAACAAGAGTTACCCCTCTAGCTCTCATTGTCAGCACTTTCCTTTCGTTGTCAACAAGAGCTCTGTGACATGCTGAGAACTCAACCTCCAAGGGAGGGCCACAGAAGGTCAGTGTTACGGGAAGTTGTTCGTCTAATCCTAACCTGGAGCAAACTTTTTCATGACAGTCAGAGGGTGGGGATCGTTACATTCGGCATTTAGTTGCATTTTTGGTTGAATGTGTTACTGTGTTGACAGATAGCCAGAGAAGCATTCCTTTATATTTGTTGGGTCCTTTTCTACATAGAATCTGATGTTTCATCTTTTCATCCGATTATCCGTTTGGAGAAGGATTGCAGGGGCAGAAGTCTCTGCAGACATGCATAGACCTCGTTTTCCATAGTAACATCCTTCAGTTCTGCTGGGGAACCCCAAAGTCTTCTAAGCTAAGAGGTGCAACCCTTCTGGTGAGTCCTGGGCCCTCCCCAGGGTATACCTCCTCTCAGCAGGACATGATTGGAATATCTCCTTATCTTTTTTAACTTTTTACCCTTTTTGGGTTGAGAACCTCCAGTTTGAAGGTACTAATTCTCAGTCTTCCATACTTAAAACTCCAAACCTCCCTATGGCAGAGTTAAAAGTCCTGGTTTAATGAATTCACTAGAACATCATTTGCAAAAAGGGGATCAATTTTTTTGGCCTAAAAATGTAAAGTTCTTTTGTGGACATTACTTGACTCAGTCTATTTATTTATTTGCAGATGATGAGGTGATTTTCATCAAACCACGACTTGAAGCTTTTGGTTTCCTGTGACATCTTTCACTAGTGTAGGAATGAGTTATTAAACCTAGTGAGAAACTTAGACGCATTTGACACTCCCTATCTTAAAGACCAAAAACTAAAATTTCTAAATAAAGCACTTTTCTTAAACCACAAAACTAAAAGCTGGATGTTTAGGCTTTGCTTTTATCATGTGACCTGCATTGGTCTTCTGACCTCCAAGCATCAGATATGAGACAAAAGAATCTCACAAATCCAGAAGACTCGAATCTAAAAGCAAAGAAACATCTCATGTTGGATTTACTACTATATACAATAATATATACATTTTAATCTTTTTTGATTAAAATAGTTTGAAGTCACGTTTTTTTCAGCTACATGCTAGCTCTTTTCATTTTTAGCTAATTTAGCTGACCATTTATATGGTTATCAGCTTCAAAGTTTTTAGCTATTAATTTCAGCATCTTCAACTATCAGCACTAGCATCTTTAGCAGCCAAATTCAGCTTACAGCATTCACACTTGCATCATCGTAGGTAATGCTATGTATGTAGTTCATAACTATGTAAAAAAGTTACAGTTTTAAAGTTTTTAAAATGTAGTTTTCGAGAGTTCAATAAATGTTTATGCTGTTCAGCCCGCGACCTAAAGTGTGTTTCGGATTTTGGCCTCTTGTTAGATTGAGTTTGCCTCCTCTGCTGTAGGGGGAAGGGGAGGTACACTCTGGACAATTCCCTAGTTCATCATAGATTCACACCTCAGCTCAATTGTTTGTACAAAATGAAAAAATAATTTGTCCCGGACCAAGACCGCTCGACGAGACATAGAAAAGCTTGTAAAAGTGTTTACAGCTTTGTTAAAATAAACTTTTTAAAAAGTCAACAGTTAGACCCTTTTCCCTCTGTAATAACAGGACAATCATTGCTTCACATTTGTACTGTTGCTTACTCCCTATTTTGTTTACATCATGTGACCATCGGCCACTGTGTCCATTTTGGTCCAGTTATTCCGCTCCGAGACCGGATCGGAACCAGGCCGAGGAATCTCAGACCAAACCAAAGTTCAGTCCGATTGGAAATGAACAGAGACCACCTTGAAAGATGGGTCGCAGAGTGGTTTCTAGTACTGGACCAGGGCCCACTCGCCTGAATTCAAACAAAAAAAATAGTTTCGAATTATGAGGGAAACGAACTCTGAATCATTTCAGGTGAACCAAGTGTGTCCAGTCTGAATACAACCTTAGTGTCACTGATAAAGCTGTAAACCCACCCATGCAATTGAGCATGTGCACTGATAGGATTCAAACCAGGGCCTTCTTGTTACTGTGCAGCCCCAAGTTGAGTTCCAAGGAAGCATTGATTTGGACCATTAATGATGAATCCTTGAGTGACTGAAAGTCCATGGTAAATCTGGGTTGATGCTTGGAAAGCACAACTAAACCAGAAAAACAGCCTCACAGTTCTTTGTCAAAGATTTAAGAAGAGCACATTATCATATCTTGTCTACCTGCAGCATAACAAGTGTCTCTATGGAGCCTGCAGGGCTTCTCCAACCTGTCCAGCTGAAACTCCGGGGTCATTGTGTCTCCAGACGTTGATCCCACCTTCATACTTTAGCGCCACTCCTTAGACAAACCTCTGCTTCTTAGAAACGATGCAAAGCCGCCAGGCTAAGGCGAGATTGGTTTTCTGGAATCGGTCTGAAGAAGTGGGCGGGGCCGAAGAGGGTAGAGTCAAAAAAGCTTGGCCTTATAAGAGGCCACTGTGGCTCCACAAGGCAGTGAGCATCCCTCATCGTCAGGGATCTCAGTCGTGAAAAGTGTCATCGGACTGCAACGAGGCTCCTGCAACCCCTGCTGTCATGAAACCTCTCCTGCTCGTGCTCGCTGCGTCCTACCTGCAGTGTGTGATGCCCGCCAAACTCAATGAAACGTGAGTAGTTTTCTTCTTGAAAGTCAACGAGATGACAGGTTCATTTCAACTGGTTTTATAGGTAGATAGAACAGAGTTTCATCCGTTTAGCAGCACACTTTAGTGCAGAAGTGTTGAAGAACTCTAATTATACAGAACAAAATACAGAGCCCTGTGGAACACCACTTTACTCTTTCCTCTGATTACAGAACCTATTTGGTGACCGTCAGCTCCCGTCTGACGGCAGGAAACCGGGAGACCCTGTGCGCTCTGATCCAAACCCCCACAGAGCCCGTCACCTTGACCATCACCTTGGATCTGGACTCTTCCAGTACCAAGATCGGGGAGCTGTCTTTAAAGAGTGAAACCTACCGATGCTTCCAGTTTATGGTTTGTTTTGAAATGTCTTTCTTGTTAAAGAAGTGACTATAGAGGCAAAAAACAAGATAAAAACTATTGTTAAAATATGGCTTTTTCGTAGTCCAGATTAGACTTTTTAATGTCCAGTTTTAATCTGGAGATTTAGGTCCAGTATCGGCATTCTTCAAGCTGCTGTAACTCTTCAAAGGTTAACTCCATTAATGTAATCCCATGTGTTGTATATAGGTTTCTCCGTTTCATTAATGACATCTCTAGACAGTTAAAGAGTTAGAGATGTTAGGAGAATGTTTGTTATTTCCTGTCACAGATGACAGCTCAGGTATTCAAGGGTTAAGCCCATATGAGTTCAGGTTCAAGATTCCCATCCAACATAAAAATTTGGTCTGTAATAACCAATTTGAAATGAAAAATCAGGAGAATGAAACAGATGTTTGCTGGTTTTGCAGGTCCCTATGGTGTCCAGTGCAACTGTGGCATCCATCAGTGTGAAGATTCAGGGTAGGGTAGACTCCCTGAACCAGGACACCAAAGTCCTGATTGAACCTCCGGCCTTCATCCACATCGTCCAGACAGACAAACCCATCTACAAACCTGGACAGACCGGTGAGTGTTGAGTTCTGGACTTTGAAAGTTTTGTGTTTTTAAATTTGCTGCATCGAACTTGAATGTAAACATCTGAGTGTGATAGCCAACCACTGTCAAGACTTCATCAAAGGCTATTGCATTGAAGCCCAATGATTGGCTTCCCACTGAAGTACAAATGAATGTCTTTCAAACCAATAAATAAAACTTTTATAGTTACAGCACCATCATACATTGAAAAATACAGCCCTATAAAACTTGCTTATGAGCAGTATTTTATTGATATTGATGATAATTATGTTCTTTTTCTTCTCTTCAAAGTTCAGTTTCGGATCGTCTCCATGGATACCAACTTCATTCCCGTCAACCGCATGGTGTGTTTTGAGCTTTTAGTTTGAGTGTTTCTTTTCGTAAATATGAGTCTTTGAGTGTTACTTCTGACCGGGGGGGTAGAACACTTTATTGCTTTATTGAGGGGGTGGGGGTGGGGGATTGGAAGGGTGGTAAAACAACAGAGTGGAAGGCCATTACAAAAGATAGGGTTGAAAATCCATTTTTCTAGCAGTTGGATGAACATTATTGTTTTCATTGTATTTAAAAATATTTCTTTTGATATTTTTGTGAAGCTTAGATTGATAGTTTCTCAATCTTTGTTAATAATGATACTTATATTGACAATAAAATTGTGTGTGTGTGTGTGT
>NC_050513.1:16486336-16521302 GCF_002922805.2 Oryzias melastigma | reverse complement strand
TCCCCACCCCCTTATAGCTCCGCCCCTGCTGCTGGCTGTAATCAGCTTCAGTCAACTTGATATAAAATCTTTACCGTTTAATGTTGTTTGTATCGATTGTAGGTATATATATATATAAAATGACTCATTTATTTCTTCTCTTTCAGTATAAAGAAGTGACAATTGAGGTAAGAAATTGAATCCATACATTAAAGCCATAACTGGAGAGTTATCTCCTATCATTCAAATAACTTGAAAAGACAAACTTGTTAAGATACTTAAACCAAAGTATCATCAGCATATGTGTGTACATTTCCTTCATGTTGTACTTTATAAATGATGTAAAATACTTCTCAGAAACTTATTTTGAATCACAGTTTAATTTGTTGTTGTTTACCCATGCTTAACAATGTGGCTACATACCTTTCTTGAGTACCAAGGTACCTTGTGGTTGATTTGTAATCTGTATTAGTTTTAGTTACTTTCATTTCTTAGCTTTCTTGAAGACGTTGTAGCTCGGTGTTGTCCTCTTGTGTTGGAGTTAGTCAAAAATAGACCAAAGAGTTCAATGCAACATTTGAAAATTAAAGACTTGAGATTGTTGATTGAACATATTTTTATAAGTATTAATGTCTTAAACCAGGATCCCAACACCAACCGCATCGCTCAATGGTTGGACAAGTCCATTAAAGGAGGCATTCTTGACCTTTCCCACCCCACCATTCCTGAAGCTGCTCAAGGAATCTACACGATCACTGCGGAGACGGACAAAGGCGAAGCGATTTCCTACAACTTTGAGATCAAAGAATATGGTAAAGACCATTGAGAGGTTTAAGCAAGGATTAAAAGACATATTTTTCTTCATTTCTAACTTTGAATTGACTTTGTCTCCTATATAGTTTTGCCAAAGTTTGAAGTAACTATAAACCTGCCCAGTGTGATCACCATCCTGGATGACGATGTTACGATGAAAATCTGTGGAAAGTGAGTGATTAGAAATGTTTACTAGGTTATTTGTCTTTATAGGTAATAATAAGAAAAAAATGACCATATAAAGGTGTTCCGAAAGTATGAAGTAATGACTGTGTTTATATTCCTGCAGATACACGTATGGGAAACCAGTCCTGGGCTCAGTCAAAGCCGAATTTTGCAGACGTACAAGCCCGTTTTTTTGGTTGTCGACTTCCAAACAGAAAGACATCTGCAAGACATTCAACCTCTCAGTGAGTATTTTGTACTTTATATAGCTTAATGTCCTCAAATGTCAGAAATCTTGGAAAGTCACCTTTTTGAAAAATGTTTCTGCAGACGGACAAAAACGGGTGCGCCACACAAACTATAGCCTTGGCCGGCTTTGCCATAAATGCATTCAACTATTTTGACTCGTTTGAGGTGACGGCTGAACTAGAGGAGTCTGGTACAGGTATGTCGTACCGGACCTGGGTGTCACTCTTGGTGTTACTATCCCTGGTTCCTAATAAGGTTTGATGTTGTCATGCAGGTGTCGTTCTTAAAGCCAGTGGAAGCGCCATCTTCACTTCTCAGGTCAGAACTATCACTTTTGAGGACGTGTCTTCTTCTTACAAGCCGGGCCTCCCACTTGAAGGAAAGGTAAGGTTTAGCATTTTGGAAATCATACTAGATGGCTTTATTTTGTCACATCTTACTAGAATATTTGGTACTTTGTACAAATGATATTGTTGATATTGTCCAAAAACCTACTAGTTGTCTCATACGTGAGAGTACCATCAACTATCCAGCATGTACCCTACCTTCGCCCAACAGTGGCTGAGAAAGGGTCCAGCAACCCCATGAACCCAAAGGGAATGACAATACTGACCTTTGACACATGGAATAATCATGGAGGCTTACATTTATATCCTCTCCCACTTTTAAGTGTATAGCAGGGGTATTCAAATCCAGGCCTCGAGGGCCGGTGTCCTACATGTTTTCCAACCAACCTTCCATTGAAGCTCCTTATTGGCTAAACATACCTGATCCTGGAAATTAGCAGCAGATAAGGCAGGATTTCTGGAAAACCTACAGGAAGCTGGCCCTCGAGGCCTGGATTTGGGCCTCTCTGCTGTAGGTTTTCCAGAAATCCTGCCTTATCTGCTGCTAATTTCCAGGATCAGGTATGTTTAGCCAATAAGGAGCTTCAATGGTTGGAAAACATGTAGGACACCGGCCCTCGAGGCCTGGATTTGAATACCCCTGCTGTATAGCCTCAAATAGTTCTGTCAAAGGAACCTCTTTTTTACCTTTAGCCAATATCTATTACTTTTTTATCTTTGCAGATCAAAGTGGTTGGTGCAGATGGCAGCCCCATTGCAAACCAAGCAGTCTACCTTTATGTTCAAGACTCACTGACGTTCACCCTCTCTACGGATCAGAACGGCCTCGCTACGTTTTCTCTGGACACATCCTCGTGGTCCGAATCAGTCTCTCTGTCGGTAAGTACAGACCTTTGACGGCAGGTCGCTGTTTCCAGCTCTGAAGTGGTGTCATGCTGGACGAATAACCCAACAAGAAGATAAAATAGGTTTGTTTTGAAGCATAACCCTGGTTTTGTATCTTATCATCGTAACAGGCGACCACCATTATGAAAGAAAAAAATGAACAAACGGTTCCTGGAGTTCGGTTTCCTGACTACGGGACGGCCTACCACTATGTGACAAGATTTTACTCCAAGAGCAAGAGCTTTGTGGGGTTCATAGGGGACAGAGTGGATCTACCGTGTGACAAAGATGGATCCCTGCAGGCTCAGTACATCATCCAGGGGGAGGATCTACAGAGAGGGCAAAGGTCTCTTAACTTCTTTTACATGGTAAGCTCATCTCAGTGATTTCATTTTAAAGTCCAACCAAGTTATCCAACATCGCATAATGTAATATAATGTAGAACCTTAGCTAAAAGGATATTGTAACCGCTACCATTAAAATATTAGTTATTTTTAATTTTTATTATATGTAACAAAATGGAAAATAAATACATAGGAAGGCTTGAAAATGGCTGAAAAATTAGGAATTTGAGAAGAAAAAAAATCCTTAAAAAAATAAATAATGATACTGGAGACTTGATCCTTGGTCCGCCCATTCCTGGGACATGTGAAACTTTATTCATGACACCCAGAAAAATGTGACATATTGAAATTCATGTGAATACTTTTACTTATCACCCAGTGATAGTGCGCTAGAGTTAAGTGAGTTTTGTATAAAAGGGCTAATAAAGCCCAAGAAATTTGAAAAACGTCTAACAAAGTAAACGGAAATTATTTTTGGATGTAATTGGTAAACATTGCTGGTCTACTGGTATTGTGTCTTAGGTGTATTGAATTATCAAATTATATTAGGGATTCCCTAACTAGTTGATTTAGCTAATTTACCTTCCCTCGGAATGTAATTTACTTTTAGTCCTTTTTCCTAACAAGTCAGTGTGGTAGCATGAGAATTGGACAGTTTTTCCACTACAGTCCTGCTACAGCTTCTTTGTGCCTAAGATGAACACAATTTCTTTACATTTACCACACCTACAGTGTTGACATTTACGTACTTTTTTGAAGAATGTGTCCGTCCTGACATTGAGTTTAGGGTGTATGCATGTTGTTTGTCTGTATCTCCAACTCGTCGTGTTGTTTTTCCTCGTAGGTGGAGTCCAAGGGTTCAGTTGTGCAACAGGGCACTGTCCCAGTGGCGGTGAAGCATAGAACAGGTATGTCAGTTTTGAGTCAAATATAGTATTCAGATTTACAAGCTAATGATACATACAAGCAATACTCAACTGACACATTTTTATACAATGTAATGACTTTACCAAGACATTTCAGACAAAAACTTAATTGAATGTTTTTGGTGTGAAATTGTGTGTAATAACGACATCATGGAAATGGGAGAGCTTAGATATATGGCTGTAACTATTTAAACTGTCTTTCTCCAGTCAATACAGGAAAGATAAACATACCCCTCACCAAGGTGATGGACCTGGCTCCAGTGGCCCAGGTGGTGGTTTACACCATGTTGTCAAGTGGAGAAATTGTGGCCGACAGCCGGGACTTCCCCATTCAGCTTTGCCTCAATAACAAGGTTCTACCTACTATTTTAAACTTCTTAGAAGTGGAACTTCATGGGATGTCCATCAAAGAACTTCTTACTGTGTCCTAACCAGCTTGTGTGCTTTGATGTCTCCTGGTCAGGTATCATTGAAGTTCTCAGCTACCCAGGAGCTTCCAGGAGCAAAGACCACGTTGACCCTTCAGGCTCGGTCTGGGTCCCTCTGCTCCGTTAGAGCCATCGACCAGAGCGTCCTCCTGCTCAAGTCAGAACAGGAGCTCACAACCGACTATGTATGACTTACCCTTTGACTTAAGAGTTACTACTGTTTTGTCCAGATTGATGGTCAAAGTCTTTTCCTTACAGGTCTACAACCAGCTGCCCATCCAGAAAATGTGGGGGTACGACTATCGGGTTGAGGACTTCTCCTTCAACCCCTGCTTTCCTAGACCATGGCCAAGACCAATTCCACTGGAGCCCAGAAGTCGTCGTGATAAGCGTTCACTCATTTTACCCTTCTCTGAGGGGGATGACGTCTACACCATCTTCAAGGTAAAGGAATTTACGTTTCCTATTAATTGCAGCAAACGTCACTACGGTTCAAGCACATTTTGTCCAATTATTTTGTAGTTTAATTGTATTCTCTGCCATTTTAGATGACGATTTTGCTTTGGGACTCTTTGCTTTTCTGCTGTTTGGCTTCTTGACTGTGTTATTCTGTTCATTTTAGAAACTAGAATTGATTATGTTGTATATGCAGCTTTGAATTCCATAACTTGTCTTTAATCCATTTACTCTCACTGATAACATTTGAGTTCTTCTGATAGAGCTGCTGTCTTTTTGATCAGATACTTCATATTCGCAGGTGTTTCATGACCCTTTCGATTTCTATTCTTTTGTCTTTTTTTTTTCAGAACACTGGGATCAAAATAATTACAAACTCTGATGTGAGAGCACCCAGACCTTGCTTTCTATTTGAACTTGGTAGGTGCATGCTTTTTTCTTTCTTTTATAATAATAGGGATAAGAAGTGTAATTCTTTAAAAAAGACAAAATATTTTTATTAATCAAAGATCTAATAAACAATCAAACACAAACAGTGTTGGTCGTCTTCTTTAAATAGGTTTATTGTTTCATTTTGTTTTTCTCATGTGTCCTTTCAGCAAGACCTGAAGCTCCTGATGGCATTAGGCCTGTACCGATGAATGAGCCGGCCCCGGCCAGAGAGACGCCGAAAACGGAGACCATAAGAACATATTTCCCTGAAACCTGGATCTGGGACTTGGTTTCTGTGGGGTAAAAAACGTTAAATTGTCCAAAATTGTGTACACTGTGTGTATTTTTTACTTAATTCATTAACTTGAAATAGCTCATAGCTAATAGCTTATAATAGCTAGGCATGGTGGTGGAGGATTCATGGAATGGGTTTGACTCCATATAGCCAATTAGCAGATCACAGCCAACTTTATGCCATCACATTCCTGCATTGAACCAAAAAAAGGTGTCACAAACAAGTTAATGAACATGTAGCTCTAATAGGAGTAGATTGATGCCTTGATGAAAGATTTTCTTCATTTAAGGAATATTTGACATGTTTCTGGTTCTTCGCTGCAGATCCAGTGGATCCACCAGTCTGCAGAAGACCGTCCCTGACACCATCACTAAGTGGGCAGCTGGAGCTTTCTGCGTGTCTCCTGCTGGCTTTGGCGTTGCCCCCAACGTTGGACTAACAGCCTTTCAGCCTTTCTTTGTCAGCCTCACTCTGCCCTACTCCGTGGTCAGAGGCGAGGTGTTCACTCTCAAAGCCACCGTCTTCAACTACCTCCCCAAGTGCATCATGGTAAACAGTTTCTCCACATCTGAACAAGCATCTGTTTCTATAGTAATATTTTCTTGATCTGAGTTTTTCTGTCCTTTGCAGGTGAAGGTAACTCTGGCCAACTCTGATCAGTTCACCTTCAAGAACTGTGACGGCTGCGTCTACAGCAGTGTGTGTCTGTGTGCCGAGGAGAGCAAGACCTTCTCCTGGATCGTGACTCCAACTGCTCTAGGTAGTGCTGGACTAAAGAGTCTAAAGAGAGACCACCCTGTCTCTGAAACTGAGAAAATTACATTTATTTGTACCAACAGGTGATGTGAGTCTGAAGGTTAGCGCTGAGGCTGAGAGGAGCAACAAGAGATGTGGAAATGAGAAGGTCACAGTCCCTACTGAGGGCCGGATCGACACTGTGATTACCAACCTGCTGGTGGAGGTTAGTACCTAATAGAAAGTATATAATCCTATTACTACAGTTCAATCGCGCATTGAATTTCTTAGTGTTTTTAGCATTGTCGACTTCCATGACAGTTTGACTGTTTATGCTCTCCTTCAGGCTGAAGGAGTCCCACAGATGATCAGCCACAACGCTCTACTGTGTCCTGCAAGTAAGTGGGAAATGGAACATTTTTATATTTTCATAAAAATGTCAAATTTTGGGAAAAAAAAAACTATAAACTCGATCAACATGTGAACACGTTTTTTGTCTTCTATCTGTTTGTTGTTAGAAAGACCAGTGAGCAAGAAAATCTCTCTTGAGCTTCCTGAGAAGTTCGTGACCGGGTCCGAAAGAGCCTCTGTGTCTGTTCTGGGTCAGTACAACATCACTGAATGGAGAGAACCAGAACCAGTCTACGGATCTCTGACATCTCTTCTGGGTTTCACAGGTGATCTGATGGGCCGGGCCATGAAGAACCTGGACAAACTCTTGGCCATGCCGTACGGCTGTGGAGAACAAAACATGTTGCTGTTTGCTCCAAACATCTTTATTCTGGACTACCTGAAGAGCACCGGACAGCTGAAAGACTCCACTCTGAAGACGGCTGTAGGATACTTGGAGAGCGGTCAGACTCACCTCCTTCACATGTTTTGATAAAACTAGAAGGAGAGAGAAAATAAAAACTGAATTTTCATGTGTGTATTTTAGGATATCAGAGGGAGCTCAACTACAAGCACGATGATGGTTCCTACAGCGCTTTTGGAATGAGCGACGCGTCTGGAAACACCTGGTCAGGATATTACTGTTTAGTTTTACTGACACGCGATTTTATCTTATGATTAAATTTAAATAATATAACCATCAAGGCTCTGAGGAAGAGGCAGTAAAGTAGAGTCGCGTTACATAAACAACAGGCATGTCAATATCGTGCTAACATGGGTTCTTGAACATGTATTTCCGTAAAATAGAAAAAGGCTTACGGTCTGTGTTCTCTATCAGTTCAGGATGTAAGACTATCATATTTTTTGCTCTACTTTTTAACCACCATGTGATATGATCTTTAAGTATTTGGACTTTTTTCCTGTAGGCTTACCACTTTCGTCATGAAGTCCTTCAATGCTGCAAAAGCGTACATCTTTGTGGACCAAAAGTACGTCCAAGAGGCCAGAACTTGGCTGTCTGGACTCCAGAAGCCCGACGGCTGCATCCAGTCTGTCGGGAAACTCTTCCACAACGGCATGAAGGTTTGGAACTCAACACTTAAACTGTCAAAGTTTTAGGTTAAAACAGTCATATCCGGAAAATGTTTCATAGGGTTTTTAAGTGGTAAGTGTATCAGTCATGTACACAGAATAATATGTTTGTCATCACATTGGTCCCTTTTCCAGGGGGGAGTGAGTGATGACGTGTCCCTGACGGCCTATGTTGCTGCTGCCATGCTGGAGCTGGACGGAAATGCCAGCGTGAGACACAACTCTATTTCCTGTCTTTGTCAGAGATCCTCGGTTACTATTTTATTTTACCCTGAAAAAAAGGGTCTTTGAAATATTTAATATGAAACTTGTAAAGCAATAATTTGTTTTCATTCTAGAAAAAGAGTTAGTTTTAGTACGTTAAGCCTGGTAAATAGTAACAGAGGGATAAAGGTTTATAATACACTGAGGCAAAACCTTAAACCGAAGTGTCAAATTATGTAGAGAAATCCAATTTAAGTGTTGTTTGTCTCATATTGGAGTTTTTGGAGAGACTGGCCTTTGACAGTCACTGTTCACTCTCACATGAGGCCTCTTATGCCTTTGCAGAAAGGATAGTACCATTCCTGAAACCTCACAAGGTTAAAATTGGTCCAATCAGGTGTTTAATGAAAGTCTTTTTGAACGATTGTTGTAATCTTAATCTTTAATTTAGGTAAGTAAATGTCTGTGTTTTGTTAATCTGGTGTTGATGTCAAGGGACTGACATGAATGAGATGCAAGTTGTCTATAGTTCATAGTACACAAATAGTTTTATTCATTATTGGTAATCTTGTTGGACTAAACTTCGTCTTTGTGTGTTCATTATTACCCAGAATCCTGTAGTCCAGAAGTGCCTGAAGTGTCTGAAGACTGCAGCGGCAAATAAAATCACCAACCTGTACACCGTCGCCCTGATGTCCTACACCTTCACTCTGGCTGGAGACAAGGATATGAGGAGCAAACTCATCACTCAACTGGACCAAAAGTCCACAAACGAAGGTAAGACAAAAGACTTTCAAGAGGCAACAACCTGCCTACTGGACATTCAAAAGAATGGTTAACAATCCTTGTGGAGCCCCACACATTTCAATTTATTTTTTTTTGTTTTTGAACACTATTACTTGAGTATTTTTCATTGGTTTCCAGGAGGTTCTATTCACTGGAAGAGAGACGGTGCTTCAGAAACAGACCTGGACTCCGTGGAGGTGGAGATGACGTCCTATGTGCTCTTGGCTCTGCTCTCCGGTCCATCTCTGCCTCGCTTTGGTTTGGATTACGCCGCCGGTATCGTGCGTTGGCTCGCTCAGCAGCAGAATCCGTTTGGCGGTTTCTCCTCCACACAGGTAGCTCCTCCTACAGTCATGTGACCCTACCATGGAGGCTTGAACATCAACCACACACTGTCACTTTCTGCTGCACAGGACACAGTGGTGGCTCTCCAAGCTCTGGCCAAGTATGCTAGTGCCACCTACAGTCCGGAGGGCAGTACTACAGTCACAGTGACTTCAGCTGGTGGTCTGAACAAACGCTTCACTGTGAATAAGGAGAACAGACTTCTTTACCAAGAGGAGAAACTGAGTGAGATTCCTGGAGAATACACAATCAAAGCTGAAGGTCAGAGCTGTGTGCTGGCACAGGTACGTAACAGTAGAGAACAGATGGAGTCCACGTGTTCAGAGAACGTGGTGCTGATGTTTAAATGTTGTCATTCCAGATCTCATTGTTCTACAACATCCCTCCTCCTTCTGACTTTTCCGCCTTTCAAATCTCCACTAACACCAGAGGTCAATGTGACCTTCCTCGACCTGAGTTCAAACTCTCTGTGCAAGTCAAGTAAGCAGATGTGAACTTTAAACATGAAGTATATCATAATGTCTGTCTGAGGGTTCTGCTGGCTTTGATTCCTGCAGGTTTCAGGGCAGACGAGAGGAAACCAACATGGTGGTGATCAACATTAAGCTGCTGTCTGGTTACATTCTGCAGGACGACTCTTTGAAAATGGTGACAGAACATCCTAGCATCTTAGCTAGTCCAGACAAGCTCTTCTGGTTTGTGTTATCAACATGTGTGTGTTGTTTGTGTCACAGCTGAAGGAAAACCGCTTGGTGAAGCGTGTAGACGTGGAGGAAGGTTTCATCAACATCTACCTGGACACGGTACGAAGCCTCGCAGCTTAGTGGTTCATGAAGCATCAGGTTATTCAGGATTCACATGCACGATTGTTTGTATCTTGCAGTTAAAGAAGGGTCAGAAAGAGACTTTTGATGTGACCCTGGAGGAGGATCAGCAGGTCGAAAACCTGAAACCAGCCGTGGTCAAAGTCTACGATTACTATCAGACAAGTACGACTCTCTGCTGACTCCATATTTAACTATTTTGGGTTTGTTTCTGATGTTTTTCACTTTACATTTCAGGTGATCAGGCCGTCACTGACTACAATTCTCCCTGCAAAAAGTAAGTAATACTGCATTTATTATTAAATGTAGAACCGCTCATATCTTGCCCGATTAATCTTTTGTCTTCTTAGCTTCTTTCTATATTCGTTCAGTGTTTTTTTTTTATTATTATTATTCATTATATTTTATACTTGTTCAGTGTTTTTATGAAAGTGTGTTTTCTTCTGCAGGTGAAAGCTCTGACGTCCATCTCCTGCTCAACTCCTCCGTGATTGGAATTGTGGGGCTAGTGGAGGTTTTAAGCAAAAATATACAAAACACAAAGAAATACTGTAAAAATCTGTTGCTCTGTTTTATGATTCAGTACGCCATGAAGTGATGACAGCAGGAAGAGTCAACATATTGTTGGAGTGAACAGGGTGTGTTCTTCAATCTAGGGTTGTTCTTTTAGTTCTTTTTCTTATTTTGTGAATTCCTTCTATTGTCTTTAGACAGACTCAGAACCAGCGTTTGGTGTCTGTTCATGCCTGGTAGAAAATGTGTCTCATCATTAACATCATTCCCTGATTGGCTTTGTGGTAAAGATTTCTCGTGCCTCCACATTTATGGTGGTTATGTGATTCTGTGGAATTCTTTGAATAAAAACTTCTGAACAAAACATTTTTTGGGTATTTTGAATCTGGCAAGACGTTGACAAACACCCTGCAAATCCTTCATTGGCCATCCTGCATTTATTTATTTATTTATTATTATTTTTTTTTGGGTTGTTAATGTCTATTGATTTTTCATAACAGCCCTTATGAGTGGATACCGGCATTTAGTGGGTAAGAAATTGGCAAGCCTAAAAAGGGTACGCAGGTGCCCTACACAAAAAAGTAAGGTCGTAGACCGCTTAGAGAGCCAGTGGAGTGATCATTTTGATGTATTAATTTTTCACGCGAGCGGGACTTGTGCATCACATGAAGGTGAAGTAGGTGAAATATCGGCACGTCGTATGGATTTTCATGGTTTTAATCCATGTGGACTATGCAAAGTGAGCCCAGAAGTGCTGTCCCTGTGAAAGGTGCATGCTCGTCGTAGTCCCTGTAAGATTTGACCATTTTATGCCTTCAGTTTTAACCCTTAACTACCCAAAAGAAAAAAAAAATAAATTCATCCAAAAAGTGTGTTGCTTATTACCCCTAAAGGTTCATCAAAATTTAAAAAAAGAAAACTTGGCAGTTAATTTTTTTTTTCTAAAAATACACAGGGATTCCGTAAACGTTTCTATCTTGTGCACACCAGTTACTAACCAAAAACAGATTTTTAGGAAAAGTTTATTTTTCTTTTTTTTTTTTCTTCCATGTCCCTTTAAGCCAGGGGTCAGCAACCTTTAACAGTAAAAGAGCCATTTGGACTATTCAAAACCTAGAATAGATTTACTTTAGCCTGTAAGAAATTTGGATATTTCATTACCGTTTTTTAAAATAATAAATATTAATTATTCCTATTTTTTTGGCACAATCAAAAGCAAAAATCTAAAAAGAAACTAGCATTTCTGAAAATATGATTTTTTTTTTCATTTTTACCTTTTAGTAGGTAAAAATTTGTAAAAATAGTAGATGCCAAATTAGCCAAAAAGCTAGCTCGTTGCTTATAGCTAAACTCCAAATTAGCCTAAAATTCCTCAGTAAACTATATCACTTAAAAATGTTAGCCTGTTGCTAAAATAGAAGCTAAACTCTAAATTAGCCTCAAAAATCTCAGTAGATAACAAATTACCCAAAAACTTTAGCTTATTGCTAAATTTTTAGAAAAAAGAAATTAGCCTAAAATTCCTTATTAAACTAGATAACAAAAGCCAGAGAGTCACCATGGAGAGATAAAAGCCACATGTGGCTCTGGAGCTGCAGGTTGTAGACCTCTGTTTTAGGCCATCCACATCTTGGGGAGTATTACACAGAATTGTAATATTTTTAAAGCATGTTTTCTAAATTGGCCACATCATTTGGTTGAGCAGGCAGTTGCAGGGTTTTTAATAAGGTCTCATCAATGACTAGTGCCCAAGAGCACTTTTGTATTACACTTACCATATCCACAGCAATCTTATCTTCTACTTTTAATAAGCACCAATGGGAACTGCAAAGGGCTGCACGGTGGCGCAGTGGTTAGCGCTCTCGCCTCACAGCGAGAAGGCCCTGGTTCAAATCCCGGCTGGGACCTTTCTGTGTGGAGTTTGCATGTTCTCCCCGTGCATGCGTGGGTTTTCACCGGGGACTCCGGCTTCCTCCCACCGTCCAAAAACATGCTTCATAGGTTCATTGGTGACTCTAAATTGCCCCTAGGTGTGAATGTGAGAGTGGATGTGTGTGTGAGATTGAGGCCCTGTGACAGACTGGCGACCTGTCCAGGGTGTACCCCGCCTTCGCCCTTCAGTAGCCGGGATAGGCTCCGGCACCCCCGCCCCTTTTTAAAGTGAAGGATGTTCAAATATAAGTTCCTCATTAACATTTAGAGAACATTCACATTAGAGACGTCACGTTTTCACCACGTAGAAACGAAAATGACATGTTCATTCATAGAGGATCACGTAGACAGGAGGCTGATTAATCCAGAGGAAATGTTATTTACGTCGGTAGAGGATTTGGAGGACACGAGTCAATTGACTGCAGTTTCCTGATTCATTTTTATTTCAGCGATATTATAGTGAGTTTTTCCAGGGACTCGCTATTAAAAATACAATTTTCTTTTCCTTATTTTAAACCCTTAACAATAGGAATCAAGGAATGTCAAACACCTGAGAACGATGTGGACTTATCCACCATCCGGGACTTGCGTCAGACATTAGCTCAATTGACAGCAACGCTGCCTCCCACTGCAAGGGTAGCGAGTTCGACTCCCGGCTATGGAAAGTTAATTTTACGTTTAAAAAAATTCGGCAAATATTTTTTAAGTCTTGAGAATTAAAATTAAATAAATGCTTTTTTAACAGGGATCCCCTTTATGTGAAACATTCAAATATAATTTTGTATGTTTTTACACTTTATACTGCAATGATATACTGTACAAATAAAAAAATTGAACTTTTATAATTTAAAACATTTCTCAACAGGCAGCTACAGTTTCTTTTTAGCGTGCAGTGATATCTGTGTGTGTAGGTGGTGGTGGTGGGGGGGGGGTTACGATCACGGAGATTACTTATTAGATTGGTAACAGATCAAAAACCACTCCTTACTCAACAAGAGACAAAATAACCTTCCTGACATTATTTATTCGTTATTAGAAATGCTTCAAATAACTGCAGATATTTTCTCTCTGTTCTACCGCTGCAGCTGTGTTGCTTTTCTTGCAGTAAATGTTCTCCTATAGTCGCATATGCTTGAAGGAACTTATCAATTTCCGTCGCCGGAAGTACGTAACTCAGATGTTTGTCCCCGTTGCCATGGTGAATCGTGCTGTCTTTGCTCCATTGATCGGGGCTTTTTATGGTCGCGACGCTCACACCTGATTCTGGTTCTGACAACTTCAAGTTGATTGAATCAAACATTTTCAGCTGTTCTGGAACCGAAAACCCTGAGTTTGAGAATTTAGAGTCCAGTGACTCTAAGTTCAGGTTTGAACTCTAAATTTGTTGAACCTGCTTCTTGAAACAGGCCCCAGGTGTCGTAAAGTCATAAACTTTACATTCCAAAGAAGTCTGCAATCGATCCTTCAGGGAGGCGGGACAGAGAGAATTAATTGAAGACGTTTTTGTATAAATCCCTGTTTCCGTAAATACTTCATAAGAGTTGCCTAGTGTTTTCCTTATCAAGAAATAGGGTTTGGGAGGGAACAGACGTTTTGGGCTCCACTTCACAGGTGGGCCTCTTACCATTCAAAGTGAAGCCAGATTTGCAAATGTCTTGATAAAATTTCCACAGAGGGTATTTTATGGCTTGGAATGTATTCTTGATTATAGTGGACTGCAGTTTTTCCTTAATTTGTCATCTTTTGAGATATGAAACAAGACAGAAAACATAGTAGCATGCTACAAATTCCTCAAACTTGGAACTCCCACTCTTCCGGAAGTTCTACTTTGATCCATCAAAAAGTTCTCTGATAGCAACAAAGCCTAGAACTATGTGCAGAGTCTGTTCATAGCTGTGATCGTATAGTGGTTAGTACTCTGCGTTGTGGCCGCAGCAACCCCGGTTCGAATCCGGGTCACAGCAATGTACTCATGATGTTGGTCTTAGATGGATATTTTAGTGGCCATAAATTATATCCTTGCATCTCAATGATGGCTATTGCGTTGTCATGGTCATGTCTTTGTTCAATTTTGCGGTTTCTCACATGTCCATATCCCTGAGTTTGTTATTCAAAGGGCAAAAAAAGTACTAACTGTGCAGACCTTTTTTCCCCCTACAAATATTAATATGCAAATGTTTCCTTCAAATCACCCTTTAGAGCCCTCGCAAGTGTTCAGAGACCAATGCCAAGTTAGTATTGAATAGAAATGTTTCTTATCTGACATTGAAAAAGCATTGTGAATAAAGTCCAGATGGGTCAACTGCCATGACTGTGAACCAAAGATGTGTTTTATTCTATAACTGTGTACGAATATATTAAACTTAGAACTCCTACTCTTCCTGAAGTTCTACTTTGTTCCAACAAAAAGTTCACTGATAGCAACAAAGCCTAGAACTATGTGCAGTCACTGTTCGTAGCTGTGATCGTATAGTGGTTAGTACTCTTCATTGTGGCCGCAGCAACCCCGGTTCGAATCCGGGTCACAGCAATATGTTTATTGTATTTGTTCTTCTGTTGGTCTTACATGACCATGTCTATAGCCATGAAATTGGTCTGTGTATCACCAGTATGTCTATTGCTTTGTCATGTCTTTGTTCAATTTAGCGGTTCCTCCCATGGTCGTTTCCCTGAGTTTGTTATTGAAGGAAAGAAGCCCTAATTGAGAACTAATTTTTACCCCTTAAAGTGTTAAAATACAAATGTTTTCTTCAAATCCCCCTTTTGAGCCCTTACAAGTGTTCAGAGACTAATGCCAAGTTAGTATTGAATAGAAATGTCTCTTATCTGACATTGAAAAAGCATTGTGAATAAAGTCCAGATGGGTCAACTGCCATGATTGTGAACCAAAGATGTGTTTTATTCTATAACTGTGTACGAATATATCAAACTTAGAACTCCAACTCTTCCTGAAGTTCTACTTTGATCCACCAAAAAGTTCACTGATAGCAACAAAGCCTAGAACTATGTGCAGTCCCTGTTCATAGCTGTGATCGTATAGTGGTTAGTACTCTGCGTTGTGGCCGCAGAAACCCCGGTTCGAATCTGGGTCACAGCAATATGCTCATGATATTTGTTGTTCAGTTGGTCTTACATGACCATGTCTATAGCCATGAAATTGGTCTGTGTATCACCAGTATGTCTACTGCTTTGTCATGTCTTTGTTCAATTTAGCGGTTCCTCCCATGGTCGTTTCCCTGAGTTTGTTATTGAAGGAAAGAAGCCCTAATTGAGAACTAATTTTTACCACTTAAAGTGTTAAAATACAAATGTTTTCTTCAAATCCCCCTTTTGAGCCCTTACAAGTGTTCAGAGACTAATGCCAAGTTAGTATTGAATAGAAATACCTTCTATCTGACATTGAAAAAGCATTGTGAATAAAGTCCAGATGGGTCAACTGCCATGACTGTGAACCAAAGATGTGTTTTATTCTATAACTGTGTACGAATAAATCAAACTTAGAACTCCTACTCTTCCTGAAGTTCTACTGTGTTCCAACAAAAAGGACACTGATAGCAACAAAGCCTAGAACTATGTGCAGAGTCTGTTCATAGCTGTGATCGTATAGTGGTTAGTACTCTGCGTTGTGGCCGCAGCAACCCCGGTTCGAATCCGGGTCACAGCAATGTACTCATGATGTTGGTCTTAGATGGATATTTTAGTGGCCAAAAAGTAGATCCTTGCCTTTCAATGATGTTTATTGTGTTGTCATGGTCATGTCTTTGTTCAATTTTGCGGTTCCTCACAAGTCCATGTCCCTGAGTTTGTTATTCAAAGGGTAATATAGTACTAACTGTGCAGACCTTTTTTCACCCTTCAAATGTTAAAATACAAATGTTTTCTTCAAATCCCCCTTTGAGCCCTTACAAGTGTTCAGAGACTAATGCCAAGTTAGTATTGAATAGAAATGTCTCTTATCTGACATTGAAAAAGCATTGTGAATAAAGTCCAGATGGGTCAACTGCCATGATTGTGAACCAAAGATGTGTTTTATTCTATAACTGTGTACGAATATATTAAACTTAGAACTCCAACTCTTCCTGAAGTTCTACTGTGTTCCAACAAAAAGGTCACTGATAGCAACAAAGCCTAGAACTATGTGCAGAGTCTGTTCATAGCTGTGATCGTATAGTGGTTAGTACTCTGCGTTGTGGCCGCAGCAACCCCGGTTCGAATCCGGGTCTCAGCAATATGTTCATGATATTTGTTCTTCAGTTGGTCTTACACGACCATGTCTATAGACATGAAAGTAGTCTGTGTATCACCAGTATGTCTATTGCTCTGTCATGTCTTTGTTCAATTTTGCGGTTCCTCCCATGGTCGTTTCCCTGAGTTTGTTATTGAAGGAAAGAAGCCCTAATTGAGATCTAATTTTTACCCCTTAAAGTGTTAAAATACAAATGTTTTCTTCAAGTCCCCCTTTTGAGCCCTTACAAGTGTTCAAAGGCTAATGCCAAGTTAGTATTGAATAGAAATATCTCTTATCTGACATTGAAAAAGCATTGTGAATAAAGTCCAGCTGGGTCAACTGCCAGGTTTGTGAACTAAAGATGTGTTTTATTCTATAACTGTGTACGAATAAATCAAACTTAGAACTCCTACTCTTCCTGAAGTTCTACTGTGTTCCAACAAAACGTTCTCTGATAGCAACAAAGCCTAGAACTATGTGCAGAGTCTGTTCGTAGCTGTGATCGTATAGTGGTTAGTACTCTGCGTTGTGGCCGCAGCAACCCCGGTTCGAATCCGGGTCACAGCAATATGTTTGTGGTATTTGTTCTTCTGTTGGTCTTACATGACCATGTCTATAGCCATGAAATTGGTCTGTGTATCACCAGTATGTCTATTGCTTTGTCATGTCTTTGTTCAATTTAGCGGTTCCTCCCATGGTCGTTTCCCTGAGTTTGTTATTGAAGGAAAGAAGCCCTAATTGAGAACTAATTTTTACCCCTTAAAGTGTTAACATACAAATGTTTTCTTCAAATCCCCTTTTGAGCCCTTACAAGTGTTCAAAGGCTAATGTCAAGTTAGTATTGAATAGAAATGTCTCTTATCTGACATTGAAAAAGCATTGTGGATAAAGTCCAGATGGGTCAACTGCCATGATTGTGAACCAAAGATGTGTTTTATTCTATAACTGTGTACGAATATATTATACTTAGAGCTCCTACTCTTTCTGAAGTTCTACTGTGTTCCAACAAAAAGGTCACTGATAGCAACAAAGCCTAGAACTATGTGCAGAGTCTGTTCGTAGCTGTGATCGTATAGTGGTTAGTACTCTGCGATGTGGCCGCAGCAACCCCGGTTCGAATCCGGGTCACAGCAATGTACTCATGATGTTGGTGTTAGATGCATATTTTAGTGGCCATAAAGTAGATCCTTGCATCTCAATGATGTCTATTGCGTTGTCATGGTCATGTCTTTGTTCAATTTTGCGGTTTCTCACAAGTCCATATCCCTGAGTTTGTTATTCAAAGGGCAAAAAAAGTACTAACTTTGCACACTTTTTTTCACCCTTCAAATGTTAAAATACAAATGTTTTCTTCAAGTCCCCCTTTTGAGCCCTTACAAGTGTTCAGAGACTAATGCCAAGTTTGTATTGAATAGAAATGTCTCTTATCTGACATTGAAAAAGCATTGTGAATAAAGTCCAGATGGGTCAACTGCCATGATTGTGAACCAAAGATGTGTTTTTTTCTATAACTGTGTAGGAATATATTAAACTTAGAACTCCTACTCTTCCTGAAGTTCTACTTTGATCCACCAAAAAGGTCACTGATAGCAACAAAGCCTAGAACTATGTGCAGAGTCTTTTCATAGCTGTGATCGTATAGTGGTTAGTACTCTGCGTTGTGGCCGCAGCAACCCCGGTACGAATCCGGGTCACAGCAATATGTTTGTGGTATTTGTTCTTCTGTTGGTCTTACATGACCATGTCTATAGCCATGAAATTGGTCTGTGTATCACCAGTATGTCTATTGCTTTGTCATGTCTTTGTTCAATTTAGCGGTTCCTCCCATGGTCGTTTCCCTGAGTTTGTTATTGAAGGAAAGAAGCCCTAATTGAGAACTAATTTTTACCCCTTAAAGTGTTAAAATACAAATGTTTTCTTCAAGTCCCCCTTTTGAGCCCTTACAAGTGTTCAAAGACTAATGCCAAGTTAGTATTGAATAGAAATGTCTCTTATCTGACATTGAAAAAGCATTGTGAATATAGTCCAGATGGGTCAACTGCCATGATTGTGAACCAAAGATGTGTTTTATTCTATAACTGTGTACAAACATATTAAACTTAGAACTCCTACTCTTCCTGAAGTTCTACTGTGTTCCAACATAAAGTTCACTGATAGCAACAAAGCCTAGAACTATGTGCAGAGTCTGTTCATAGCTGTGATCGTATAGTGGTTAGTACTCTGCGTTGTGGCCGCCGCAACCCTGGTTCGAATCTGGGTCACAGCAATGTGCTCATGATATTTGATATTCAGTTGTTCTTAAATGGCCAGTTTAAAAGCCAAAAAGTAGATCCTTTTATATTTATGACGTCTATTACGTAGTAATGTTAGTGTCCAATTTAGCGCTTCCTCCCAAGTCCATATCCCTGAGTTTGATATTGAAAGTGCAAAAAAAGTACTAACTGTGCAGACCTTTTTTCACCCTTCAAATGTTAACATACAAAAGTTTTCTTCAAGTCCCCCTTTTGAGCCCTTACAAGTGTTTAAAGGCTAATGCCAAGTTAGTATTGAATAGAAATGTCTCTTATCTGACATTGAAAAAGCATTGTGAATAAAGTCCAGATGGGTCAACTGATATGATTGTGAACCAAAGATGTGTTTTATTCTATAACTGTGTACGAATAAATCAAACTTAGAGCTCCTACTCTTCCTGAAGTTCTAATGTGTTCCAACAAAAAGGTCACTGATAGCAACAAAGCCTAGAACTATGTGCAGTGCCTGTTCATAGCTGTGATCGTATAGTGGTTAGTACTCTGCGTTGTGGCCGCAGCAACCCCGGTTCGAATCTGGGTCACAGCAATGTACTCATGATGTTGGTCTTAGATGGATATTTTAGTGGCCAAAAAGTAGATCCTTGCATCTCAATGATGTCTATTGCGTTGTCATGGTCATGTCTTTGTTCAATTTTGCGGTTGCTCACAAGTCCATATCCCTGAATTTGTTATTCAAAGCGAAAAAAAAGTACTAACCGTGCAGACCTTTTTTCACCCTTCAAATGTTAAAATACAAATGTTTTCTTCAAATCCCCCTTTTTAGCCCTTACAAGTGTTCAGAGACTAATGCCAAGTTAGTATTGAATAGAAATGTCTCTTATCTGACATTGAAAAAGCATTGTGAATAAAGTCCAGATGGGACAACTGCCATGATTGTGAACCAAAGATGTGTTTTATTTTATAAATCTGTACTAATATATTAAACTTAGAACTCCAACTTATCCTGAAGTTCTACTTTGATCCACCAAAAAGTTCACTGATAGCAACAAAGCCTAGAACTATGTGCAGTCCTTGTTCATAGCTGTGATCGTATAGTGGTTAGTACTCTGCGTTGTGGCCGCAGCAACCCCGGTTCGAATCCGGGTCACAGCAATGTACTCATGATATTTTTTCTTCAGTTAATGTTCTTCTTTCTTGTTTCTATGGTTTTCTCTGTAAGATGACTGATGTCAGATTTACATGTGGAGTCTGTCTGTCAACCATAAGTTAATTCAAAGACTCCGTTGTGAGTCCAGCCCATAACCCTTCCCCCTGGCCCCCAGGGGAGTGGCTTTTTCATTTCATCTCTGTGTATAGTAGTCCATCCAAAACTTTGCCCTCTTCTTCCTTACTGAGTCCTTGTAAATTGCATTTTTTTTGTCATAATGATTAATATTTTTGTATTTCCAACTTTTAATTTTCGGTGTTGGAAGCAAAAATGGAAATGATCTGGCGTGGTAACATTTGTTTTTGCAACACATTGTCTTAAAAATAAAAATGTAAACATTTTTTTGAGTGCCAAATAAAGTTTTCAGTTTTTCCAACTTTTTGCAGTAAATCGACCACTAAAATAGAACTGCTGGGTATAGTTTGAGTTGCAGGGGGATGGAAGTTGGAAGCAGGCATGAGGGAGGCGGCGATGTAAACAGTCCAAATTAATAATGAACATTCTATTTTTTGTGTGTAAATCCAACTAAGACACATTGCAGATGGACCAGTGTAATTCAGCCTTCACATTCTTTTAAAAACCAAAAGGCTAACCAGCGCCTCACCATGATCAACACAAGGAAGTCTTGTGTCTCCTCTCATCAGGCTTTAGAGCCAAAGGTGGACAGCGACACCTTGTGGTGTAGTTAACTCATCTAAAAAATTAATTCTATAAAATAATCTTCTCAATCATCAGAGCTTTTGTCAAATGATCCAATATTTCACTTTTCATTATGTATATTTTAAATAAATATATAAATTAACACTTCAAATAAAGTTATCTTTACTCTTTTACTCTTCCTTTATCATCATTTCTTCCAACCACTATCAGTTTGATACGTGGCCTATCCAGTCCTATTCTGCTCCTCATCCAGAACCTGTCTCTGGGGCTTTCCTCTTCCTAGTTTCCTCCTTTAGTTCCTCTGGTAGAATCTCGAGGGGTTCCTAAACAAGCTGAGAGAGGTCTCTCCAGCATGTCCTGGGGCTTCCCAACTCTGTCTTGAATCTCTCCTGTGTAGCTCCTCCCCAGCAGACATTTGGACCAGATTCCTGAGCTACTTCACTGAATTTTGTGTTGCTTTTCTAATTAAAACTCACACTACTGAGAGCTTGGGGGTAATATTTTAGGATAAAATGAATCAGCCATGTCAAAAGGCTCATCGATGTTCAATTTATGGTATAAAATGGCTTAAAAGCTTCAATGAAGTGACCCATGAGATGGGAGTCAGTGGAACCACAGGAAATAGGTCAGAGCTGTTTGCAGCAGCTGCTTTTTGTCAAATTTGTTCTGCAGACACAGCCTCACTTGAGCACATATTGGTAGTTTAGCACCCCTTAATCCTGAGTGTCAAGCAGGGAGGTATTGGATCTCATTTTTTAGTTTTTACATGGTTCTGTCTGGATTTGAACTCACACCCTTCCAGTCTCAGGGCAGACACTGTACCACAGGTCCATGATGTTTGATAAATATTAGGGCTGTGAATGCCAATGCATTGACTCGTGCGATTGATAAAGCCTAATTAATTAGCTAATATTAACCATTATTTATTTTTGAATGGGAACAGACATCAATTTTCCACAAAACTGCCTAAAAAATTAAGGAAACTCAGCCGTTATACGTGAAAGCCCCGCCCCCCCAACGCCACGTGAGGCGACAGTTACAGTTAAAGGAAAAGACAGACGCGCCCACACCTGTGAGCAGCCGACCTGAAATCCTGAAATCCAGCTGGATCAAACTTCTCCCAAACAGGTTGATTTATTATATTTCACAAGCATAGGAAAGTAAATATATGAGAAAAAAAGAAAAAAACACAATACTAGGAAACGTGTAAAATAAACAGCAATGTTTTTAGGAGAGAAATCACATTTTTCCAGAGAATTTTCAGTTTTTGCATAATTTTATGTCTAGTGTGTGAATACAAAGTGGAAAATAAAGGAGAATCACATTAAAAAAGAGTTTTAGAACCGAGGTTCCAAAGGAATAAAAAATAATTGTTCTAAACATACAAATTTGAGTGGGATTTCCTATTATGATTAATTTCAGATAAGTCTCTGGCAAATACTGTTACAACAAAAACAATAATACTAATGTCGATTAAGCACGATTAATTTTTTCTATATTTATGATTAATTATTTTTTTTCTTTTTTAAATGATTTCCGGTCCTAATAAAAAAATAAAATCCTCTCAACATTAGAATGTCGTGGACAGGTGTTGTCATTTCCTTAATTCCATTCAAAAAATGTAAAAATGTAGATTCAGGGCCCAGTGTTTACTTTATTTCAAGTGTTTATGAGCAAAAACAGGATTTTAGAATTCTCTGAAGAAACCTCCACCTGAGCTCCACCCCTCTCCCTGCCTTGATCACTTATCTGCTTCACCTGTTCTGCCGTCCTGCTCCTTCTGCCTCGTCTCTCCGGTCTTCCCCCGTCTGATTCTGATGTCCAGCTGTGAGTGTAATCATTGGCGCCCTGACCCGTCCATTTGGACTCCTGTTCTGCTCTGTCACCTTTTTGTTGCTCCCATTGTTTTTCTCACGTTTCAGTTCATGACATATTTTAAGGTCCTGCCAACAGGCCTGGTTTCCTGCACCAGTCTCTGACACACCATTTACTTCAGTTTTTTTTAAAGAAAATAAAGACAACTTTAAATCAAAATAAAGTATTTTTAAAATTGTAGATCAATCGTTAGTACTTCAATAGTATGGGCAGGGGCCAGTTTTCCCCTTTCTCCTCTTCTTTTTTTTTTCTTTTCATAGAAGTACTGGCATGAATCGGGTGTTCACAACTTCTCTGAAACATCCATCTGAATGGTTGAGCTTGTTCGGGGCATTTCTGTACCTTTCAAAAGAATAGATATGTTGGTGGAAGTCGCATCTCTATGCGAACAGGCATGTTGTGTGTGAATCACCTGTTCTTACGTCTGTTCTTCTCCCATCCATTTGCAAGGAAATGTTCCACATGCAACTTTTTTTGTGTCGCACGCTGCCGGACTGCTTTCAGCGCTCAAGCTAATCGAGAGAATCTGGTCGATTTTCAAAATAAAAGATTTTTGGGACTCAAAAAAAAAGGTATAGTTTATAAGCTTGCCCGTGGCCCAGTGACAAGGGATCCACGGAATTTTTTTTTTTTTTCCTTTCCCCTCTTTGTCCTCAGACGTTTTACACTGCTGGGTTTTGTTATTTTAGTTTGGGGTTGGACCTTGGTAGTCTTATTTCCTGGGCTTTATTTGTTTTCTTTAGGTAGTTTTGGTCAGGCGGCCTTTAGCAGGGAGCTGCTGACTCAGACGGTCGACATGGTTGAATCAGCAGTCTCCCTGACTTATTTTATTTTTGGTCAAGAAGCCACCATGGAGAGATAAAAGAGCAACTTGTGGATCTGGAGCTGCAGGTTGCAGACTCCAGGCCTAGTTGAAATGATTCCTCCGTTGACCCAGACTCGGAAGTTCATCTTCCAGAAGTGTCTGAACATCAAGGTTTTTGAAGCTGTTCTTCCATCTCATTCCACTCTTTCTAGAAGTCTCCCAGGTTCTTGAATCTTGTCCTTGTCCACTCAACCCAACGGTCGTCTCCTTCACTAGTGAATCTTCTCCTAAAACGTGTTGTCCTTCCGTTAGACTTTCCTTTGATGGACTTGGACACAATGCTCTTGACTTATGTGGCTTACCCATAAGATGAAGCGTATCAGTTATAATCTTATGTCTAGTCGTCAAGTCCGAACCCCTTCATCTTGATCCAAACCAAGACAATAGAACCAAACTGAACCATTTTACTGAAAATTGAAGAACCTGTGCAGGTGCTCTGAGTTTAGTGGATAATTAGTTGGTAAATTTTAACCGATTCTGATTTGTTGACATTTTTTCCTTTGGTTTTATGAACTGGAACCCCAATATATGTATAGAAATATGAGATATTTCCATACTTAAAGTGAATTAACAATGGGGTCTATTTTCTTTGAAAGTTTAATTTTTGAGTAGAATAATGGAAATCAAGACACTTCTCCATGATATTCTAACTTTTTTGAACCCTCCCCCCTATATCTCATTTGACCTCCATAGGAGAACACTAAGATGTCCCTAGGCCACCAGAGAAAATGAAGGTTTCCAGTATTCCAGCAGTACAAGACGTGTGTCTTATTGCAAAGTTTAATGAAGAATGATAAAAAATGGTTTGGAATCCATACTGCAAGGTTGAGTTACTTTTAAGTGGAGGTTTTAGACCAAGCAAACGAAAAACAAGTCTTGTTATGCAGCCTTCAAGGTCCCCTCCGAGCCGAATTGCTGTTTTTGACATCGGTGTTGTTGTCAGACCTGTCCAGCTGACACCAGATGCTGATCATTGCACCTTCATGCTTTTGTCCCACTCCTTAAACTAACCCCAGCTTTAGAGAAATTACGTAAAACCAGAGGGTTGGCCGCAGGCAAGGCGGTGACTCCTATTCCTGGTAAGGGTGGCTTACTGGAATGGGGCGGAATTGACTGAAAAGAGGGTTAGGGCGAAGGAGCTCGGCCTCATAAGTAGCCATAGTGTCGCTGCAGCACCAGTGAGCATCCCTCATCGGCAGGAGAAGGACCTCGCCTTTGTCTTCTGGAGTGCAGTGCGGTTCCTGCGGTCCTGCAGACATGACGCCTCACCTGCTGCTTGGTGCCATTGTGGCTGCTTCCCTCACGCATTTTGTGGCGCCGGCCAACTTCAATGAAACGTAAGTAAACAACTGAGCTTAAAAGGTAAAGGTAACAGAGTGAAGAAAGATTACCAAGGATTCAGGATGTATCCCTAAGATATACCGGTTAGCTGATTGGTTAGAACCGGTTTGTTAGAAAATATCATAGTATCATCTGCATAGTATCGGATTTTACTTAAAATGTCTACATATATAATGGGTTAAAAGAAGTGCAACATTAATTTCTGACTCTGGAGAAAACATAAGAATTGAATTTTAACCCCTTAACGTTCATAATAAAAAATTGACTCATGAAACTATGAGGTCATTGTCCTTAAACACATGCATCTATATTCTGTGTTGTTCTTGGAAACTTAATTTTTCCTTCTTCTTCTGGTTGCAGAATTTATTTTGTGACCGTCGGCTCCCGTCTGATGGCAGGAAACCAGGAGACCTTATGTGCTCTGATCCAAAACCCCACAGAGCCAATCACCCTAAACATCTCAATGGATCTGGACTCTTCCAGCGTCATGATCACAGAGGAGTCTGTCCAAAGTGACTACTACCGCTGCTTCCAGTTTCTGGTCTGTTTGATCATTTGAAAAACAGTTTTTATTTTAAATTCAAACCAATAACCCTCAATGTAAGATATTTTAGAATGCACTCAATCAAGAAACAGCGAGAAAGTATTTTGTATTATTGAAAATTGTTCCACCAGTTTAGACTTTGTTATGCATTTACTCCAAATATTTCAATGCAAATGAGGTTCGGCTGGGTATTCCTAGAAAAAAAGAGAAATATTTATAAAAAAATGTAAAAAAACAGCCTTTTGCTGTCCTTTGACTGTAAAAAAACAGGAAAACTGTGCACACCCCTTTAGGACAGATTGTCAAGCTGGTTTCAGTCACTCCCTTGCAGGTTTTACGTCGCCTACGGGCTGATCCGCTCATAAACATCCCACTGGGGTCTGCAGCCTGAGGCTATGTGGCTCCTATAGGTCTTCAGTCTGGCTCTTTGGTTTAAAAAAAATCAAATTGCCATAACTTCAATTACTAAAAGGTTTTTTTTTTTAGCATAAACTGTGTTGTGATAACTGCAAATAGACTCAGTGGGTCCATCCACTCGCAAGTCACAAAAAATGTGCCCATATTAACACAAAATTTGAGATGGAATAAAATCAACTTGACTAATTTATCCCCTCCCCCCACAATATAATCAAAGATAGGAAACATACTTTGGACATGCATTCCTAAATTCCCCAGAATTTATGTGTATTTACAACTTAGGATCAAAAATAAACAGAATCATGGTAATAAATCAAAACTGTTTTCTCTTCCACATTGTAAAGACTTTATGGCATCTGTGGATTTTGGTCAGACTAATTTTCAAAGAAATAGTTAAAAAGCTTTTTTTTTAATTATTCACCAGTCTCATGTTTCACATGTTTGCTGGTTTTGCAGGTCCCTATAGTGTCCATGGAAACTGTGGCATCCATCAGTGTGAGAATTCAAGGAGAGGAAGACTCAATGAGCCAGGACACCAAAGTCCTGATTGAACCTCCGGCCTTCATCCACATCGTCCAGACAGACAAACCCGTCTACAAACCTGGACAGACCGGTGAGTGTTGAGTTCTGGACTTCCAGTTTATCTACAAAATACCATGTTTTTGCATTTGGTAAACATCTCAGTATCAAGACCATGTGGATTCGCCTTTCACCTACTTTGACATTTTCACCAAATATTTAAATTTTTTTGTTTTATTCATGAGAAAAAAAACCAAAATGTTCCTATTAAGCACAAGCTTATATAAATTGTTAGTGTTTTATATTGATGTCACAAATTTTATTGTTTCTTTCTTTAAAGTTCAATTCCGCATTGTCTCCATGGACACCAGCTTCCTCCCCGTCAATCGCACGGTGGGTTTTCACTTGCCATTTTTGCTTGTCATTTGTAATTCACTCAAGTACTTTTATATTATTATGACCAATAAACATTATGTATTTGTGACAGTTGGGTTGAAATAAACTAGTTTATTTTTTTCTCTTTCAGTACACCGAAGTGACAATTGAGGTAAGCCGCCATTATTCCACTAACTTCCAACAAAATTTGCAAATCCAGCAGGTGGCAAAAACAACCCTGACTGTTGTGGAACACATTGACAATGATCTGTTAATCACATTGCCACACCCACTTTTTGGTGCAAGCTCCTGTTAAAAACATATAGTGAAACTGTCAGGTCCATAGAAATGACTACTGAGTACACCAGTGTTGACAATGAATCCAATTCAATAAGGAGAGATTTTAGGAATACGATCAAATATTCATTTGTGAAACAAAATGTGCATAAATTAGTCTATAGTCTACTGGTGGTTAGGCTCTGGGTAGATGATATCTTCATCCTGGTCTTTATCCTGGTGGGATAAGCTTGGACCATAGATATAAAATCCCCAGAGCCTTGATGCTGATGGTGGTAGAGGTCAGTCCAAGACATTACGGTTCAGGTGGAGAACAGGATCGTCGGAAAATCTGTCTGGAATGTAAAAAGAAAAACATCCATGAATTTAAAAGCAAAAGTGAGATTGACTGAGAAAAGAAGGCAGATAAATTGGGAATCCAGAAGTGAGGTAGACCTTCTTCATTGGAAGCTTTACTCATTGATAACTTTTGAAAATTTTCCATTTCATTCCACTTATGACTGCCTAAATGGTAGCTTTATGGAATTTAAATAGAAACCAGTTTGATTAATTTCACGAGTCCATATGTTGAACTGGAAAAAAGCATCAAATGGACCTAATTTATCTTTTATTATAGAAGATGTTTCACCTCTTCTCCTCCAGGCTTTCTCAGTTCTAAGAAATACAGATGTTAGAAATTCAGTTTATATAAAAGATGACGTTTAAGCAAAACATTATCATTCCCAAGTCGTCTCTTATCAGTGCATTAAGAACCCCTCTGCATCACTTTGAGATTTTGAGTGTCCAGAACTTGTCATTTCCCAATTGAATCAGGGTCCTCGGGACCCGGCTGGTTCTGGTACCCTAACCCAGAACTGATTTGCACCAAACCTGGTACCAGATGCAGACTGATACCAGGTCAATGTTAGGGTTTAAGAAATGACCCCTCATCCTTTAGGGTTAAGAGACTGATAAGAAAACATCCAAGTGGTTTAGTGTTGTTGAAAGTCCTTCAGTCCTTAGCTGGGGTGAGTGGGGGAGGCAGTCATTAGCATTCCACAGCCTCGTCTCCTTCAGGCAAATCCAGTTCGTTTGGTTTCAGTAAAGAAGCTTTATCATTGAAAAAGACAAACCTTCCCTGACCAGGAATGGTGGCTTCAGAACCAATCTTACATCTGTCTCCAAGCATCTCTTGAACCCTCACCTATAAAATGAGCGGTGTTGTCTATAAACCCATCTTCATAAAGCGATAGTAGTTTGTTTTTTATCTTTTATACTCGTGTTGACTAGAACTGCTGTTTATTTCTGTACTTTTGGGCCATTTTTCATTGGACTGACAGGACTTGGACTCGCTTGTGTAACAAGTCACTGTGGTTTCTTTGTGAACTGACCAGTCACTTATATTAAGCCTAATGTCAATGTTCAATGAGAATCTAGGTGTGCAATGTGATGTGCCTATTGTTTCAAAACCAGGATCCCAACTCCAACCGCATCGCTCAATGGTTGGACAAGTCCATCGACGGCGGCATTCTTGACCTTTCCCACCCCACCATTCCTGAAGCTGCACAAGGAATCTACACGATCACTGCGGAGACAGACAAAGGCGAAGCCATATCCTACAACTTTGAGATCAAAGAATATGGTAAGAGTGGTTTTATGAAGCGGTGGTATAATAGAAGTTTGCTTCTTTCTTTTCCTTTTTGAGTAATTAAGTTTGAATTTTTTAAAAGAAATGTGACGTTTTTATTATTTGATTTCTCTAGTTTTGCCAAAGTTTGAAGTAACTGTAAACCTGCCCAATGTGATCACCATCCTGGATAAGGAGGCAACGATGAAGATCTGTGGAAAGTGAGTGACTTAAAGCTTAATTCAATAGAAAAACAGAAAAACACGTCTGTATTCTTGTGCTTTGCCCCACAGATACACATATGGGAAACCAGTTCTGGGCTCAGTCAAGGCAGAATTCTGCAGACGTGCGTATCCATTTAACTGGTGGTCACCTACAGAGCTAAAAGACATCTGCGTAACTTTTAAGCTCACCGTGAGTATTTCACTTGAATACTAATCGGTTCTTTACCGTCTCTGCCTATCTTAAATATCGCCTTTCGAATGTTCCTGCAGACGGACAAAAGTGGATGCGCCACACAAACTGTAGATCTGGCAGACTTCGCCCTCGACCAAAACGGTTTTGAGGACAACTTTGAGGTGACGGCTGACTTGGAGGAGTTTGGCACAGGTACAGCGACTTCAACCTTGTTGTTGCCCAATGATTAACCAGCCTTTCATCCCTAATGACTTCACATCTGTCTGCTGTCATCCAGGTGTCATCCTGAAAGCCAGTGGAAGCGCTCGCTTCACCACTCAGATCAGAGGCGTCTCCTTTGAGGAAGTACCTTCTTCTTACAAGCCTGGACTCCCATTCGAGGGAAAGGTGATGATTTCAATCAAAATCACTCAGAAAATAAAATAATAATCTGATTTTGGAAATTGAATCAGATAATCTGAAGAATTTTAGTTGGAATCTCTGGTTTATTAAACTCAAAGCTTTTAAGAATTAAACATTTATTTTAATAGTATTACTTATTACATAATTTAACTTTGATTACTGCTGATTGCCCGTCCATAATGTAATGTACTATCAGGGAAAACATTATTTTAGAAGTCCTTTTCCTTTCTTTTCTACTGTACATTTCTATTTGACAAAAATCAACAAAATGTCCAAATTTTCTTTTTCCTAATACTTGTTTAGCCCTGTTGTTCCACACAGCCTGTATCGTTCCATCCTGTGTTTGTAGGCTTGGTGAAGTCATGGAATCTTTTAACCAGTTTTCATTCAGTTTAAAGGCATACAGGGATTGTGTTTCACCTCTAATTTCTAATTTTTTTTTTGAAAAAAGATACCCAATCGATTCATTTCATGGACTAAACCAACAAAATCTCAGGGATGATCCACCAATTGTACATTTATTTGAAGAAAAACTAGTTGTACTAAATGTAGTTTTGGAGCTACCGTTTCTTTTTGAAAAAAAAGCTGTCATTATTAATTCTATTGATCTTTAATACATGGAAATATAAGAACTAAATAACCATCAACTCTGTAAAGCCCATAAAACCAAATAATTGACAGAAAAATCCACTTGTGTGCAATTAAGATGTTTTTTTTAAACATTTGATTAAATCTACAACAAAAACTTGTGATCTAATTTTTTAATTAGATAAATAAATGACTAATTATGATATATTGGGTGATTTGATAAGTTTCTGCTCACATAATTGATTGTTCAGGAAAAAAGCGTCTCTCCTAAATTGGATCCACACATTTTTAAAATGGTGTCATAAAACATTATCAACACATTTTACGTTATTTAAATACATTCAGTAATCATTTACAAAAATAAGTTACAAAAACTATGTTATTCTCACTAAAAGTTGTGAAAATTTGCACCAAAAAATTCCCGCCAAAAGTGTTTTTGAGATTTCACGGAGGCAGCCATTTTGAAATGGGCTGGGAAACCCCTTCTACTGCCCCCAGTGGAACGGTGATGAACTACGGGGCAGAAAACACAGACCACTTTATACAGAATAGGTTTTAATGAAACTTTGGATCCTATAATGAGATGGTCTCAGAAATGGGATTATGAATGTAATATGAATGACAAACATCCAACATTTCTCACTTCTGCGTTCTTTAAAAATCAAGTATATAAGAACAAAGGAAAGAGCTCATTCTTTGAGGACCTTTAACCCATATTTTTTTTCCCAGATCAAAGTGGTTGGTGCAGATGACAGTCCCATTGCAAAGGAAACGGTCTACTTGTATATTGAAGACTCACTGAAATTCACTCTCAAAACGGATCGTAAAGGCTTCGCTGACTTTTCTCTGGACACATCCTCGTGGTCAGAATCGGTTTATCTTTTGGTAAGTAACAACCTTTTGTGGCAACTTGATGTTTTCAGGACTAAACTGATTATTATGTTAGAATTTTATTCCAATAGGAAGTAATAAACTGAAGCATAAACCTGATGTTGGGTGTTATTACCTCAACAGGCAACGACGAAGATAAGAGACACCAATGCAACACAGACTGATTTTCAAGTCCGGCTTCCTTACTATGGGGAGGCCAACTACTATGTTGCTAGATTTTACTCCAAGAGCAAGAGCTTTGTGGAGTTTGATCATGGCAGCATGGATCTGCCGTGTGACAAAGATGGATCCCTGATCGCCCGGTACATAATCCAGGGGGAGGATGTACAGAAAGGACAGAAGGTCCTAAACTTCTTCTACATGGTAAGTTCATATTAGCATTGAACACACTTAACTTTAGGTTTTTAGGACTATTGTAGTGATATGCAGACGAGCAGAGTTACGATGCAAGACTTGACTAATGATCTCTACCGGTTATGCTCTTTTAACTGGCTGTCAAAAGACATCTAATACAAAGTAAAGAAGTATAGACAAATTTCATCAAATAGTAGTAAAATGTAGCATTAGCCACATTATCCCCATTGATCCAAGTTATCTTGGAAGGTGCTAAAAACCTAAAATGAAACAATCCAGGACAATGAAACAGAAAAAAATGTTATTTTTGAAAACCACCATCTTGGTGAAGGTGTTTGAAATCTTGAGTGATTCCAGGAGCTAAGCTATCTGGGGCGAACCCCCCTGGTTGGGTCACCAATGGCAGATAGGACCAAGACAAAGAGTTGTTCAAAACACTTTTATGAGAACAAATATCATTCCAAGTCACTTGGACCTAGGGTTCACGCTGGGGCAAGACCTGGAGTTGGGGTCCCAGTCAGCCTCAGTCATGACAGCTGGTGCCCCAGTGGTCCAACCCTGGCTCGTGTAATTAGACTTTTGGTATTTTGAATATCACCTTTAGGTGAAAATACAATTATATAGCCCAATATCACAAAGAAAATTTGCCTCATTGGGCTTCATGCTGGTAATTTTACAGAGGCAGAAAATTAGACATAAAATATAAACAAACTAAAAGCTAAATAGACTAAATAAAACTGAAGAAAAAGTAAAAGGAGCCTGAGGTTCTGTGGGAGGCTGAGACAAACTAGTTAGATATACTCAGTCTCGCTTCTGTGCAGAGCCTGACCTTCGAAGCTTAATCCCTCTATCCTAATTCAAGAGGTGTTGCTACCATTCCAGATTACTCATGGTGAGAGACAGTAGGATGGTGTGGGTTTACTCTTGATCCCCTAGTAACAGGAGTGGATGAGAGTCATGTCTCTCCACCTTTGGGCAAGACATTGGTTAATAACTATGACTTTGGCCCACGGGTCGATCGGCAGTTCAGAGAAGCACCCCAATGGGGAATTCCATTGTCCTCCTGGTGGACTCCGATGGTGACTTGGTCAGAGTAACAGCAAGGAATGGCCTCCTTATCTGAACCTGATTGGTGTTGATCAATTATTGGACTTTTGACTAGACAATATACTTTATTAATCCCAAACAGTGAGATTAATAAAGTTGCCCACATGAGGGCAACTTAAACCAGGCACTGCTAAAGCCCAGAAAGGACTCATGAAGGAGTAAGGATATGTCAAAAATCAAGCATCTTTGACCCGTGTCACAGAAGAAATGGCATAGATTGAAGTACAAACAAAAATACATTGATATTTAAGCAACATTGATTCACAAGACGATAGATTGACGAGACAGTTCCCCATGTCAGACTGTTCAGACTGAAGACTCCAAATTAATATTCTTTCTTCTCTCTGACTTTGAGTAAAGTTGGAACTTTTGAACCCTATGTTCTATCTGAATCCCTTTTTGATCAATTCTTCTCATGAAAACAAGGATCTTAACCTGTTGTTTTTCTTTTGTAGGTGGAGTCCAAAGGTTCAGTTGTGCAGCAGGGCACTATCTCTGTCCGTGTTAAAGATCGAACTGGTACAAACTTCAGTTTTTTGCAAATGTGAAGAGTACATATAGTGTTCAGCATCCAAATGACTGATAGCTAATCATGGTTTAAAGCAGTGTTACTCATTCCAGGTCCTCGAGAGCCGCCACCCTGCCTGTTTTCCAGCTCTTTGTGATCTGCTTGCTGCTGATTACCTGGATCAGGTGTGTTCATTCAATCAGAATGAATCAGCAGCTGGTAGAACTTGGAGATCTGGAAAGCCGGCAGGGTGGCGGCTCTCGAGGACCTGGAGTGAAGAACACTGGTTTAAAGCAAAATTGGCAACAAGATGGCTGTAGAATAACCAAAAGGTTTTATTTGGTGCTTCTGCCTTTAACTGTGAGGAATTAAATTTATTAGGAAGCAAATTCCGTAACGTAATTTGTTACTCTAGTTTGGCCAATATTAAAACACAGGAGGCCTCTTTGAACTAAAAAGATCTGTAGTAAACTTACCATGGGCCACTTTCAGACCATGTCGTGCTTTGTGAAAATTCCGAGTTGAATGAGCATTTTCTATTTATTTTCCAGTCAACAAAGGAAAGCTAAAGATACCCCTCTCCAAGGTGATGGACCTGGCTCCAGTGGCCCAGGTGGTGGTTTACACCATGTTGTCAAGTGGAGAAGTTGTGGCCGACAGCCGGGACTTCCCCATTCAGCTGTGCCTCAATAACAAGGTATTGAATGAAACTGGACCAATCAAGGTCGCATAACAAACAACTTCCTACTTTCTTCAAACCAGTTTCTGTGCTTTGATGTGTCCTGGTCAGGTGTCATTGAAGTTCTCAGCTCTCCAAGAGCTCCCAGGAGCAAAGACCACATTGACTCTTCAGGCCCAGCCCAGCTCCCTCTGCTCCGTCAGAGCCATTGACCAGAGCGTCCTCCTGCTCAAGTCAGAGGAGGAACTCACAACCGACTATGTACGACTTCTCCCCCAATATGGCATGTTTTCTTTGACCTCAGGGGTATGGCTCCAGATTTACGGTCCAGGCTGTTTCCTTACAGGTCTACGGTCAGTTGCCCATTCAGAGAATGTGGGGGTACGACTACCGGGTTGATGACTACTTCTCCAAACCCTGCTTTCCTGATCCGTGGCTAAGGCCAGTTCCACTTCCAGAGGAGCCTGAACTTATCCCCAGAGGTCGCCGGGATAAACGCTCAATCATTTTACCCGCATATGGAGGGGTTGATGTCTACACCATCTTTAAGGTTAATTATTTGACTTTTTTCTATAAAACATTTTTAGATTTAAGTTTCAGCTCAAGGTGTGAGATTCTAATATAATGTTGTGTCTATTGTCTTGAACTAAATCTCCTAATTTGGCCTTTAGTGTTTTTCTACAAAATGCTGCATTTCAGTTTACTTTTTTTCAGTCATTTTCTGCCTTTCTATGTGTTTTGACTGTGTATTTTTCACATTTTTTACTTCTTTAAATAAAGAAAGCATGTTTTATGTTCTGAAAATATAATGGGATCAAGTTCTCAACATCTCCTTATCTTTATTTGTTATTTGTTTTCTTTATTCTATGACATTCCTGATTTTGACATACTTCAATTTGTTTTTTTCACTTCCTACACTTTACTCGCATTTGTTCTAATAATCTTTCACTGTGTTTTTCTCTACTTCCAGAACATTGGGATCAAAATCGTTACAAACTCTGAAGTGAGCAAACCCAGACCTTGCTTTTTCTTTAAATTTGGTAAGGGTATGTCATATTTTTTTATTTCTTTTTTATAAACTATTAACTCTAGAAATTTTTTTATTTTTTTTTGCTTTTTTTCTGTGAAGATTAAACTTAACCTATGAGGTGGTTGTTACGCTCTGAAAGAAAAGAGAAAAAAGTTAATGCTTTTTTCTTTTAGAACAGTTTTCATAAATCAATTTACATAAATTGCTTTTTTTTTTCTATCCCATGTGGTTTTGCATGTTGGCTCAAGCTGCTGCTGCCCCTGAGCAAATAGCTGTAAATACGGATGAGCAACCTTCAAATGAGCAGAAAACGGAGACTGTGAGGACATACTTTCCTGAAACCTGGATCTGGGACCTTGTTTCTGTGGGGTAATAAATTGTTTGCTTTTATTATGTTCTTTAAACATAATACTTTCTTTTTCTTTTTTACAATGAGCTTGTAAGCACTGGGATACAGTGGTGGAGCATTTATAGAATGGGCTCTGTTGTTGCAACAGCACCACCTCCAGTCAATAAACAGATCACTGTGCCATTTGTGACATGACATCATAAAATTATTTTTCAGTAAATGAATTTACACCTGCAGGGGAGCTCTGAAGGGGCCGGTGCATTGTGGTTTGGGTGGCAGTCGAAGGCGAGTGCCTCGGCGACCCAAACCCCGGTC
>NC_050513.1:16479226-16484155 GCF_002922805.2 Oryzias melastigma | reverse complement strand
AGCCATATAGATTAAGGTTTGTCTGTCTGTTCTTTCAGGCTGAAGGAGTGCCTCAGATGTTCAGCTACAATGCTCTACTGTGTCCTGCGGGTAAGAGGGAATTAGAACATTTGGACATTTTCAGAAAACTGTGGATAGTTTTGGGGATAACCATATAAAATAAAATACAAATGTGTTTTTTTGTTTTCTCTCTCTTCTCATTGTTAGATGGACCAGTGAGTAAAAATATCTCTCTTGAGCTTCCTGAAGAATTCGTGAATGGATCAGAAAGAGCCTCTGTGTCTGTTCTGGGTCAGTACAACATCACTGAATGGAGAGAACCAGAAGCAGTCTACGGATCTCTGACATCTCTTCTGGGTTTCACAGGTGATCTGATGGGCCGGGCCATGAAGAACTTGGACAAACTCTTGGCCATGCCGTACGGCTGTGGAGAACAAAACATGTTGCTGTTTGCTCCCAACATCTTTATCCTGGACTACCTGAAGAGCACCGGACAGCTGAAAGACTCCACTCTGAAGACGGCTGTAGGATACTTGGAGAGCGGTCAGAGTCACAAAAAAATTCTTGATACGTTTTTATGTTTTAAGAAGAATTTTCTTTAAAAAGTGTGTTTTCATGTGTGTGTATTTTAGGATATCAGAGGGAGCTCAACTACAAGCACGATGATGGTTCCTACAGCGCTTTTGGAATGAGCGACCCGTCTGGAAACACCTGGTCAGGAAATGACTGTTCACTTTCACCGTCGTAGTTTTGCTATGTGATTGCATAAAAAATAGTCAACCAGTAAAGCTCTAAACAACGGACAGGAAAATGGAACCAATTCACAGATTAAGGTTGTTGAAAATGACCCCACTCTTAAATTGAGGTGCTAACCCTTACATGACAAAGGTAGACAAGACTTCATGTCCATCATTGGACACCAGTAAAGATTGACAATCATTGAAAAATAAAAAGTTCAGCGCACTGTCTTCTGGGGCCCAGATGACCCCACTTTTAATGTAAAAGCCTAGAAGAGAGGAAGGGTTAATACAACATTCTAATGCCAACATAAACCATCTGAATCATCTTTGAAAATAATAAAAGGACAAGTGTGGTAACAACAGTACCAATTACAACAAAAACATACTGGTGCCTTACACGAAGCCTTGTGGGACTCCGCAATGTAATCTGTTACATATATTGTAAATAAAACCATTAATGACTATAAAAATAATTCCAACTAGATTAAAAAATGTAATTAAAGATCCTTTAGTTTTACATTTTTCTATAGTTTCGTTTTTGTCCATGTTTATTGGTTTTTTGGTGTATCTGCTTTTTCTTAGGGGAAAAAAACAAAAACTGTCATTATTCTTTTTGCTCGTTATCATTATGGAATTTTCTCTGTACTTGAACCACCTCTCGTTTGATGTGTATTTGGACTTCTCTTTCTGTAGGCTTACCGCTTTCGTCATGAAGTCCTTCAACGCTGCAAAGAAGTACATCTTTGTGGACCCAAGGAACATCGAGGACGCCAGAACTTGGCTGTCTGGACTCCAGAAGCCTAACGGCTGCATCCAGTCTGTCGGGAAACTCTTTCACAACGGCATGAAGGTTTGGAACTCAACACTTAAATATAAATGTTTAGATTCACAACCGTCATATAGAAAACATTTCTTATTTGCTCCGTAGGATTTTTACGTATTAGATTTATTATGTACACTGAAAAGTATGTATTTCATCAAGCCAATCTTTTTTCCAGGGGGGAGTGAGTGATGACGTATCCCTGACGGCCTACGTTGCTGCTGCCATGCTTGAATTGGACGGAAACGCCACTGTGAGCGCCAACTCACCCATTCACTGTCTTTTGTTTTGTTTTCTTTTAAAAATCGTTGGTGTTAGTATGTTTAACCCAATAAATAATATTCTTATTGGGCATTTATGACTACATTAATGGGTCTATAATGTTTACAACACATTGGTGCAAAACCTCTCGCCCAAAGTAGACATATCTCTATAATTATCATGTATAAGCTATTATGCATTATAGTTGATTTCACCTTTTTGCTTTCATTTGTACCCAGGACCCTGTGGTTCAGAACTGCCTGAAGTGTCTGGAAACTGCACAACCAGGTAATATAACCAACCTGTACACCGTCGCCCTGATGTCCTACACCTTCACTCTGGCTGGAGACGAGGACATGAGGAGCAAACTCATCACTCAACTGGACCAGCAGTCCACAAACGAGGGTAAGCCTTTGTAGATACACTTGAATGGGTACTGTGGGTTTTTGGGTTGTTTGGACACACGGAGGGTTGTAGAAAAGAGTGGCCTCATCTTAAAGGAAGCGTAGATGTGTCTTGTGGTTCCCTTGATGCTCTCCGGCCACCTCTAGAGACATCATGAAAATGGAACGTACCATTGTCGTGAGTGGTAAGTGTTTTGTGAACTATCCGTAAAGCTAATGGAAGTTCTACGCTCTAATAATGTGTGGGTGCTGTTGTACGATGCCTTTACGCCACACACAAAGTTATACTAAGGTGAGAGTGGCTGTTCCTTACTGATCACGCAATTAAAAACTATGCTCTGATTCTCTCATTTCAGCAAGCACAGAGTTCAGTTTTGCTAGCTTGTCAACTAAAATGCTTTTACTAACATTGTGTTGGTTTCCAGGAGGTTCTATTCACTGGAAGAGAGACGGTGCTTCAGAAACAGACCTGGACTCCGTGGAGGTGGAGATGACGTCCTATGTGCTCTTGGCTCTGCTCTCCGGTCCGTCTCTGCCAGACTTTGGTTTGGATTACGCCGCCGGTATCGTGCGTTGGCTCGCTCAGCAGCAGAATCCGTTTGGCGGTTTCTCGTCCACACAGGTAGCTCCTCCTACAGTCATGTGACCCTATCATGGAGGCTTGAACATCAACCACACACTGTTACTTTCTGCTGCACAGGACACAGTGGTGGCTCTCCAAGCTCTGGCCAAGTATGCTAGTGCCACCTACAGTCCGGAGGGCAGTACTACAGTCACAGTGACTTCAGCTGGTGGTCTGAACAAACACTTCACTGTGAATAAGGAGAACAGACTTCTTTACCAAGAGGAGAAACTGAGTGAGATTCCTGGAGAATACACAATCAAAGCTGAAGGTCGGAGCTGTGTGCTGGCACAGGTACGTAACAGTAGAGAACAGATGGTCCATGTGTTCAGAGAACGTGCTGCTGATGTTTCAATGTTGTCATTCCAGATCTCATTGTTCTACAACATCCCTCCTCCTTCTGACTTCTCCGCCTTTCAAATCTCCACTAACACCAGCGGTCGATGTGACCTTCCCCGACCTGAGTTCATGCTGTTTGTTCACGTCAAGTAAGCAGATGTGAACTTTAAACACAAAGTGTGTGAAAAGGATAATGCCTCTTTAGGTGTTCTGGTTCTAACAGTTCTGCTGGCTTTGATTCCTGCAGGTTTCAGGGCAGACGAGAGGAAACCAACATGGTGGTGATCAACATTAAGCTGCTGTCTGGTTACATTCTGCAGGACGACTCTTTGAAAATGGTGACAGAACATCCTAGCATCCTAGCTAGTCCAGATTAGCTCTTCTGGTTTGTGTTATCAATATGTGTGTTGTTTCTGTCTCAGCTGAAGGAAAACCGCTTGGTGAAGCGTGTGGACGTGGAGGAAGGTTTCATCAACATCTACCTGGACGAGGTACGAAGCTTTTAAGCTTTGAGGTTCATGAAGCATCAGGTTATTTAGGATTCACGTGTGTGCCCCTGTTTGTAAATTGCAGCTACAAAATGGTCAGGAGGAGACTTTGGATGTGACCCTGGAGGAGGATCAGCCGGTCCAAAACCTTAAACCAGCCGTGGTCAAAGTCTACGATTACTATCAGACAAGTACGACTCTCTGCTGACTCCATCTTTAACTATTTTGGGTTTGTTTCTGATGTTTTTCACTTTACAAAACAGGTGATCAGGCCGTCACCGACTACAATTCTCCCTGCAAAAAGTAAGTAATACGGCATTTACAGTCAAATGTAGAACCTCATCATCTTTCTTGATAAGTCTTCTGTCATGTCAGATTCTTCGTTCATTCAGTGTTAATGTAAATGTGCTTTTCTTTTTGCAGGTGAAAGCTCTGACATCCATCTCTTTGTCAGACATGATGGGAATTGCGACCAGGAAATACTAGGAAAAGTGAAACCTCATAGCCATTTAATAATATCTTGTCCTGTTTTCATTTTTCTGTTTTATTAGGCAGTAAAAATGTTAAAATCTCGTTTCAGTGAGCAGGATGTGTATTTTAATCTGGGTTGAGGGTCTTAAGATGTTTCCTATGCTGTTTGCCAAAGTTGTTTTTCTTCTCACATGAGGACTCGATAGTTTTGATAGGTGAATAATTTTGTTGTTTTGTGACCCCTTTACAATACACAGGGATCAGAACCAGTTGGTGGTTTTTATTGCATGTCATCACAAAGTGTCTGTGAAGTTTCTCATCATAAACATCAATCTCTGATTTTCTTTCAAGTTATTATTTTTTTTTGGCAGCAGATTCTACTGTTAAACTTCATGGGTTTCTTTTGAATACTTGGAAATAAAAACTTATAAGCAAAAATGTTTGTGTTTTTCTATGTTTCTCCTTGGTACGTTCAGTCCAGTCGGACGAGTTCTACATCAATCTGGTTTCTTTTTAAGAGCTTTTCCCCAAATGTTAAAATGAAGCAGCAATGCAAAATTCTGTCCAATCCCTATTTTTGTATGTGTTCTGTCACAAATCTTCAAAGTTGGTGAGTCATCCCATTTTAAACTGTTTTTTTATGTTTGAAAACAAGACTGAAGTTCTATTTACTGACAAAACTAAATATAATATGTATTAAGTTTAATACATCCGATAAAAAGACAGCAACTCTTCAAACATACACCAAATAGTAAGAATGGTGGTTCGATCTGTAAATCGTTAA
>NC_050513.1:16470426-16478034 GCF_002922805.2 Oryzias melastigma | reverse complement strand
TTTTGAATACTTGGAAATAAAAACTTATAAGCAAAAATGTTTGTGTTTTTCTATGTTTCTCCTTGGTACGTTCAGTCCAGTCGGACGGGTTCTACACCAGTCATTCTGGTTTCTTTTTTAGAGCTTTTCCCTAAATGTTAAAATGATGCAGCAATGCAAAACCAACCCCTATTTTTGCATCTGTTCTGTCACAAATCTTTAAAGTTGATGAGTCATCCCATTTTAAACTATTGTGTTTTTTTTAATGTAGTTGAAAACGAGACTGAAGTTCTATAACAAAACTAAATGTAATATATATGTTTTAAGTTTAATACATCCGATAAAAAGACAGCAACTCTTCAAACATACACCAAATAGTAAGAATGGTGGTTCGATCTGTAAATCGTTAAGCTTGATTCATGAATCAAATCGGATCACCAACCAAGTTACAATATATACTAAAATTAAAGGAGCACTTTAAAGAAACACATTAGCTACATCAGATCTCAATATGAAGTTGGATATCTATACAAATAACGACAGGACAGTGTCTTATGAACAAAAGGATGCCAAGTCTTTTAATGGAAATAAAAGTTTTCAGCCTACAGAGGCTCAATTGTGTAGACACCATAAAATCAGAGTGAAATGAAGATGTGGCAGGCTTGTCCATTTTTCCAAAACTTAATTTCTGCAACTCAAAATGCTTTTAAGTATCATGTGTGGCCCCCACAGGCTTATATGCATGCTTGACAACGTCGCGGCATGCTCCTAATGAGACGACGGATGGTGTCTTGTGGCATTTCCTCCCAGATCTGTGTGAGGGCGTCCCTGAGCTGTTGTACAGTCTGAGGAGCAACCTGGCGGCGCCTAATGGACCCAAACATAATGTCCCAGAGATGTTCTATTGGGTTTAAGTCAGGGGATCGTGAAGGCCATTCAATTGTTTCAATTCCTTCATCCTCCAGGTACTGCCTGCATACTCTTGACACGTGAGGCCGGGCATTGTCGTGCATTAGGAGGAAACCAGGATCTACTGCACCAGCGTAGGGTCTGACAATGGGTTCAAGGATTTCATCTGGATACCTTATGGCAGTCAGAGCACCATTTCCTAGGCAGTAGAGGTCTGTGCGTCCCTCCATGGATATGGCTCCCCAGACCATCACTGACCCACCACCAAACCTGTCATGTTGAACGATGTTGCAGGCAGCATAACGTTCTCCTGGTCTTCTCCAGACTCTTTCACGTCTATCACAGGTGCTCAGGGTGAACCTGATCTTGTCTGTGAAAAGTACAGGGCGCCAGTGGCGGACTTGAAAATTCTGGTGTTCTTGGGCAAATGCCAGTGGAGCTCCACGGTGCTGGGCAGTGAGCACAGGGCCCACTACAGGACTTCAGGCCCTCAGGCCACCTTCATGAAGTCTGTTCCTGATTGTTTGGGTAGAGACATTCACACCAGTGGCCCTCTGGAGGTCATTCTAAATAAAGTCAATACAATCTCCCTTTTGTTGTTTTTTGCTATACTGACCCCCCCATGTTGGAGCCAGATGACATCAGTGAGCAGTGATTTTAGTCCGGGTCGGTCTTAATCCATGTTTCTATGGCAACTACCTTCACCTATCAGGGGTGAGCTTGTTGGAAGTCCACACACCTATCACTTAAAGACAAACTCAGGAGAATCTATCAATAAAATGCTTTGAAACATTCCACGTAATGCCACATACTTTTATCGATGCCTCTGATTGGTCAGTTTATGACTTTAAAAACTTTCTAGACAGAAAAATATAAAAAATGTCGAAGTTGCAAGAACATGTTTGAAAAAGTATTGTGATCAGTAGAGTAACTGAATAATGGCTGTTTGTGTCTCTATAGAAGTCTATGGGGATTTTGGTTTCTTGGAGCCAACAGGTACTTCCTGTTTGGAACGCCGGGGGGGAGGGGTCACTCTGTCCAGTTTTCTTAGTGCAGTCAATGGTGTTTAAGTGGGGGTGGGGTTTTTAACCCACTGGTGACCCAGGACATGATTGACATCAGAGCTGGTGCTGCAAGACCTGAGAAATGTGCCCCAGGTGAACCTGGGGGTCCTTCTGTTCTGGAGCGCTCTTATTTTGAAACACAGTTCCAATTTAACTCATACTGGCAGGCTAAGCTTTTATTTTGGAGGCTTCTGTATGGGTTTTATTTGGACTTCTTCTATTTTGCTCAAAATCAGTGAGTGCTCTGATATACTGAACTCAAGAGTAGTTTTTTGTGCACTCTTGAGTGTTTGCAGCTTCAAAATGTTCTTTCAACCTGCGTTCTTGTTCTGATTTTGAAGAACGGTAATAGTCTGAAGGAGAACATTTTAGGAAAAAAACAACACTGCTGGAAAAAAGTTGAATATTTATTGAAGAAATAAAAAGTTTACGTAACAACTGAGTATTTAAGCTCAGTATGAACATATTTGAGTCACTGTCGAGCAGAGGTGTCAAACTCAATCACACGAGGGGCCAAAATCCAAAACACACCATAGGTCGTGGGCCGAACAGGATAAACATTGATTGAACACTCTAAAATTACATTTTTAAAATTTCAAAACCATAACTTTTTAACATGCCCTGCGACAGACTGGCGACCTGTCCAGGGTGTACCCCGCCTTCGCCCTTCAGTAGCCGGGATAGGCTCCGGCACCCCCGCGACCCCGAAAGGGAAGAAGCGGTGAAGAAAATGGATGGATGGATGGATGGAACTTTTTAACATAATCATGAACTATAACCTGTGATAATGCTAGTTTGAATGCTATAAGCTGAAGATGCTGAAATTGATAGCTAAAAAGACTGATAGCTGAAATCACTGAAGCTAATAGCTGAAAATGGTGATGTTGATAGCCAGCTAAAATGCTAGCTAAATGCCAAATTAGCCTAAAAAGAAATAGGTTAGCCATAACAGCTAGCTGAAAAAAATAGCTAAACTTCAAAGTAGCCTAAAAATTGAAAAAAAAAAAAATGAATTAGTTTAAACAGCTGGAGTGTAAATATTAGCCTTACTCCAAAAAGGCCTAAAAACTAAAAAAAGAAAATTAACTAGCCAAAACAGCTAGCATGTAGCTGAAGTATTAGTAAACTCAAAAAAAAGGATAAATGCCAAAATAGTCCAAAAAGCTAGCATATCGCCAATTTTAAAAACTTAAAAACCGGAACTTTTTAACATAATTTTTAATAATAAAAAGGCATGAATAATATTCCAGAATAAATCAACCTAAACCTTAAATAACTTTCAATATTTTAATCACCATAAAAATATTTTTTGTCAAAATTCTACAAGTTAAAAATAAGCACAAGATAATATCTGGCCATTATAATGATAAAATAAATCTGTAGGGCCGGATAGAATTACCCAGAGGGCCAGATCCGGCCCCTGGGCCTTGACTTTGACACGTGCTGTCGAGAAATGAGGTCAGTGTTTCAATTATAACAGAGACCAGGATTAGTATTAGTAAAGTCATCCTCTCTTCCCGTCTTTCTCAAACACTTCCAGCTAAGCGTCGAGGGTGGGGTTGACACGTTGCAGCCTGCTGGGAGTGGTATGGCGTTTTTCAGGTGTTGCAAAGAATGTGCAAGCGTTTGCGAAACGCCGCCGTCTGCCTGCACATGAATCTGCAGAAACCACATGTGCGAGGTCCTGTCGGTCTGCAGACAAATTTGTGTCGGATTGCACAAATCGTCGTAGGTCTCAGCTACAGAAGGGTGTCTGGACCTGGGGGCGCCCCTCCTGGCTCCGGTGTGTCCCTAAAGGAAGATCTGTGGACGAGCTGAGACGCTCGAGCTCGGAGCCTCTGCAGTTTGGGTCTCATGCTGCTGAACGAGGACCTCCTCCGAAGAAACACCGACCCCCTTAGTTGGGCCCCCCTGTCCATATAGCTGCTGTGAGGCCTAGCGGGGTGCCCGCTCTCGCCCGTGGGGGCGTCAGGGGCCTCGTCGTCCGCGATGATGTCTTGGATGTCCCCCCCTGTGCTTTTGTTGAGGTAGTGGCAGGCCTTGCGGCCGCTGAAGTCCCTGACGTTCACGTCGGCGTTGTAGGCCCCCACCAGCAGCTTCAGCACGTCCAGGTGTCCCTGCATGGCGGCCAGGTGAAGCGGGGTGTAGCCAGCACTGGTGCGGCCGTTCACGCTGACGTCGATGCAGTGCCGCTCGGCCGCGGTCAGGATTTGGACCAGCAGCTCGGGCCGGCCGTGCTTGGCGGCCCAGTGCAGGCAGGTGAAGCCGGTGACGAAGTCCTTCCTCTGGATGAGGTGGGGGTCCTGGTCCAGCAGCCTGGTTAGGTTGTCCCACTCCCCGTCGGAGGAGCACATCATCCACTCGTGCTCCAGGGGGTCCAACGCCGCCGGCGTCCTCTCCTCTTCACCTAAAGAGTCGTGGTCGGAGTCGGCCCTGGGGGGCAGTATGGTCAGGCCGCGGCGCACCTGCAGGGAGCTGTCCTTCATCACCTGCAGGAAGCGTACGCGGCTGCACCTGACCGAGCCGCCATCCTCGCTGCCAGTCTGGCTCCGCCCTTCGTCGGAGTCGTCCTGATGCCACGCCACATCCAAGACTGCCAGGTTAGAGGGGACCGATTGGGATCCAGGTTTGACACCGGTTTCCATGAGTCCAGTGTGAATCTGGGATCCAGATTTGGTACCAGGTGTCTCAGGTAGGGTGCAGGCTCCATCTTCAAGCTCGGGCGAGACTTGGATCGTGGGGATCTCATTCTCCCCCCCTTCCTCGACCCTCACTCTGCTGTCCCTGTTCCCCATGGCGCGTGAGCTCTGCTCCCCTCCGCCCGCGTGCTGGCCTGGCTCTCCCTGCGCGGTGCGGGAACGCGGAACCTCATCATTTCCTGAACCTGAGCGCTCAGGTGTGGCCATCCTCCTGACGCGAGGGCACGCCCCCCTCTGAACTCGCTTTAACGCCGAGCGTCCCTCCCGAGCACGCGCATGTTTCCCACCCGTCGTCACTAAAGCCGCGCGCCCCACGTGGGCTTCAAAGGAGTTACGAGCGGCTCCGACGCTGCTTTGAAGTCGGGGCTTTGGAGTTCGGACAGCAAAGCGCAGCCATACCCGTCCGAACCTGGACCGGGTCAGGGTCAAGCTGCTAAAACACAACTTCACTCGACGGAGAATGACCGGGCTAATCCTTTAATGTTCTTTGTATCCTAGCAACGGAGGAAATCAGGTCTGCACGTGACCTCAAACCCGCATTAAGACGTTTATTTTATACTTTACTAATCATGAAAGATTGGGTTATATAGAGGCCGAATCTACATTTTTACGTGTTTGTCTTTCAGTCAGCCTGTACCAGTAGTAAATATTGGAATATTTTTAATGTCACACCTGAACTAAATTAAATAAAAACTTGTTCTTGTGATATTTTCTCATTATGGAGGACATAAATAAGGAAATATCGATTAAAAAAGCTTTTTTGAGTATTTTTTTTTCATTCAAAACAATGTGAATCAGGACCAGTCCAAAAAAAGTCTTTAATTTGCTTTGTTTAAAGTTTTAAGTTTTGATCATATTTGGGTTGATGGTTTACTCAACTCAAAAATGTCATTTAATAAATAATATATATATTTTTTTTAAATGTAAATTTTGTCAATTGATCCAATGTTTGACTTTTTACAGTACCGTAGACACTACTAAGTCGAGCTCCCTCCTATTGTAAAATAGATCCATGTACATCTTTGTTTTCCTCTGCTTCTCTAATATTACCCTCCATGTTTGTTGCTAATGTAAAGGCCATGTGGGCCACTACGTACAATTTGTAATTTGTCTTTCATGATAATTGTGTAAATATTTTTTTATGAGAAAAATGCCTCAAAAAACATGTTAAAAACCCAAAAAAGAAAATGTTCATTGGAGTGGGTCTTTAAGCGTCACAAAAACGATATTTTTAAACTATATAAAACGATGGTAACAAAACCGTATTTTTGATCTTATTTGCAATGGCCTCTCTTTGTTGTTCTTATTTGCCACCGTGGGACAAAGTCGTATCATTTTTGTACAAAACTCAGTTTTTTTTTTCTTTTTTTGCTCTCATCTGTTGAGTCTACATCCACTTTGTTTATCAGGCACACCTAGATACTCACCTCCAGTCCACCACAGTATTTGCAAAGGGAGCCACACAAAGTCAGAGGTCATTCTGTCCCCATCAGAGATGGTTCGTTTCTCTAATTGGTTTAAGCCAGGAAATGGGCTTTGTGTATGTCTGTTGTTGAATTACATAGACACTTTTCTTTAATATATAAATAAATAACTTGAATCACTTTTTATTTTTTGAGAAATTGGTTCCACTCTAGATAAGTTTGTACATATTGCCACTAAATTAAAGAAAATATGTCAGTATTTGAATTTCTTCACATTTCAGGTCTGATCCTAAATGGGAGGAAGAAACCAACCACTAATCCTGGCAACTGAATCACAACCATCTGTTATTTATCCTTTTTTTTTTTTTAGAAATTTATCAGCTTTTCAGAAGATTCTTCAAGGTTTTTACTATGAAAATAAAATTACAAACAGAAAAGTAAGTAAAGACACATTTGTGAAAACGTTCTTTTTAATCTGGACATTCAGTATAAAAGCAAGCTTCTTTCTCAAGTTCCATAAATGTTCTCATGACCGTCTCAAACATCAGATCTAGTCACACAGTAAACGACAAGTCTCATTGAAAGTGTAAAGCAGTCCAGTCTGACAGAATCAGACACATCCTCACAGACGACCGAAACTCCTGTATGAAATGGCAGATTTCTTCTTCTTCTTCTTCAAAAAAAAAACTTTGGCTGAAATCTTTTTCCATTTAAGCTGGCTAGCAACCACTGAACAAACAGTCATGGATGAGTTCCAGTGTTTAGTCAGAAAAGCGACCATGAAGCTCGGCAGGATCCTAGTACCAGTTCTGTTTGGGCCAAAAATGAACTCTTTAGTCGTGTTCTAGCACCAGGACAGCAGTTCGTTTGCATAGATGAGAACGTGTGAAGTGAAATAAAAGACAAACTCCAATAAAAGTCTGGAGCGAAAGTCACGAGATTTGCACCGTTTTGACATTTCGCAACAAGACTCCGTAGGTGGCAGACGTGCACTAGTGAACAGTAGAGAAAAAAGAGAAAAAAAAAAAAAACAGAAGAAGCCCCTCCCTGCTTGTCCAGTGTGAACACCATGAGCTACACTTACATACCAGAACCCGCATTTAGTCATATCTCCGGTGTGAACGTAGTATCGGAGTTACAGCAAACAATTCTTATGTTTTTCAAATGTAAAAATCTTTTAGTAGATAAATATTAAATTCAGGTGACTAAAAAAGAAACTGAAAAGTGACAATACAAAAAATAATTTAGTAAAAAAAAAAACCTATAAAAATTCAGGGTATCGTCTTGACAATTTTGTTACTGGATACATTTTCCGACAAACTCGTTTAAAAAAACTGTTTTTATCAATGTTAAAATATTTAACATGAGGTTCAATTATCTGACTGGTTTTCCATCTTCAAGTAAGTTCTTGTAAATAAAAAAAACAAACCTTATTAGCCCTTTTTCTGGGTCACACCTGCGTCTGAATTCACTCCCTGCTCACTACTTGTAAACTATAAAGGCCGTTTACCATTTTTTTTTTTTTTTTTTTTT
>NC_050513.1:16458331-16470405 GCF_002922805.2 Oryzias melastigma | reverse complement strand
GTCTCAGCGATAAACTAAACTAAGATTGTGTCCGAATCCCCCCCAATCACTATATAGTGTGTTCGCCATTTTCAGTGCTGTCCGAATGTAATAATTCCAAAACCGAGGGTACTTGAAATTTCCCACAAGTCATTGCAAAAAAACTAGCGTACATCGATGTTCACTAGATTAGCTAATATAGACCACAATGCATTGCGGTTGAAAAATTTCGAACAAAAAAAAAAGTGTTTAAATGTAATATTTGAATAAACCATCCATATTTTCACCATCAGAACACAGTGGAGTCATAAATAAATGTCGTGAAATGTTCGTATTTATTCGGTTTTTACTTCCTGAAATCTGTGACGTCATATCTGGTGTTTAGAGAAATGAAAGAAAAGTAGTAAGCATCGTGTCTGAATTACCTTTAAAATCCAGGGCACTATATAGTTTTTTAGTAGTTAGGGATTAAGGGAGGGGATTCGGACACAACCTAATGTTCACTAGAATATAGACCACAATGCATTGCGCTGGAATGATTTGCTATTTGAAGAATTGTATTTAAAATTTCTAATATATCAACCAAGTTTTAATCATCAGAACATATAGGGTTCATAAATATAGTCTTTATCTAAATGAGGTTTAGGCAAACGGATGATGTCATATTTGCTGTTAAAAGTAAACGTTTTAAAAAGTAGAGACGAATTACGCTAAAATCTGGGGTACTGACAGCGCTACGTCGTCATTTAGATGTTTGGGAGTAGTGAGGGAATTCAGACTCAGCATACGTCATGGCGTGATGCGTTTGTGGCCATGGGAACTCTTAGTTGCCGCATCCGATCTCTTCCTTGTAGCGGCTCGTGAGCGTGTTGGCTTTGTGCGTGAGCTTGGACAGAACGGCGTGCAGTCCGTCCAGATGGAAGTGGAGCGCCTTCTGCAGGTCGTCCTCCTCCCCCTCCACCGCGCGGGCGTCCTCCATCCCACCCCGCACCCCCCCCCACTCAATGTCATGGCGGATGGACTTGAGGAGGACGTAGGAGCCGTACATATCCGGCTGGAGGTAGCCGCCGCCGTCACCTGTGGCGGTCGCCCTCAGGTCGCCGCCGCCCTCCTGCGGGAAGTCCCGCAGCAAGCTGGGCAGCATGACGGTCTGGTCCATGTTGTTGACGGCGCCGATGAAGCGGCTCATGGCGCTGAAGAGCGAGTTCTTCTGCTGGTAGGATTCGCTCACCTGCATGGTGCGTCAGAGAGCGCCCGATTCGGACTCCTAAGAGGATTAGAACTCCGGTTCTGGCTCGCTTCTAATTCAGCCGTGGTCTGAGAGGAACTCAACAACCCTTACAGGAGTCCAGAACCACCGTCCCAAAAGAAATTCAACACATCCAGCAGGAGTGCCTGGAAAACAAGCACAAGGTCAACATCCTCAGTAGGGTTCTGATCCTACAGGTCAGAGAGGTCCCACCCTGCGCCCATTATCGGACAGTGCTTTCATTTCCTTTAATACATTTATTAGTATTTTATTTTTTAAAACTATTTAATACAAACTACTAAAACGACGGTTTGCTTTTTTTTTTTTTTTTTTTTTTATGGAATCGGAAAATTCACGACACCCAAACAGGAAGCAGGCGGCCCCCTAAACATAACGCCACATTCAGTAGCCCCACTTCCGGGTCTGGCCGTCGGGCTCAGCTGCCTCCAAAACCCCCCAAACGAGAAGCGCGGACGTGTACCTGAGCTCCGGTCCCGGGACGAACACCTGGACGCCACGCGGCCGCTCGATCGATCATCAAGGCCGGCGAGCTGCAGCGGGTCTCCGGCGAGGCGGCAGTAAAGCCGGGAGGAGAGGAAGGCGGGTCTGCAGGAGCACGTGACAGCCAACAGCCAATCAGAGCGCAGCGCCGCACGCACCTCTTCCGGGTTTTTAGCCTCGCAAATTTATCGTTTGGTTTAATTATCGCAGAAGACTGAAATCTGGGGCTCTTTATGACAAAAAATAACATTAATAATAAATTAAAATAATATTTTTTGAAAGACTTGTAGTTTTTTAATATTTAATTTATGCTTTCTCTTTTTGTTGTGCCAAAAAGCTAAGCAAAATAAGATTTTTTTTAAAAAAGTTTAATTTCTTTCAGTGGCTTATTATTGTTTTATTTATTCAATTTTAGAATTAAATGTATTTATTTATTTAACTGAATTCTACATCAACATGATTATAAAGCATAGTTAAAAGGAAAATTTTTTTTGAATGTGCAGCAATGACAAGTTTATAGAAAAATCTTGTGTTTTGCTTTCTTGTTTGCCTAATTCTGCTGCAGGAAGATTTTATTAGAGACAGGGTGTATTTTATTTTGAAAGGAATTTATAAGTGCTGCTTTCAAAACAAACAAAAAAAAGAATAATTATTGTACATGGAAAAATATAATTTTTTTATGAATGAAAGGCTGAATGGCCACAAAACAGTTTATTTTTCCATCAAAAGTTGCAGATCCCTTGATTAATTTTAAGCAATGAAAATATATATATATATATATATATATATATATATATATATATATATATATATATATATATATATATATGTATATGCAGATATTTGTGACAGAAGGTTCACCTGAGGTCAATTTGCCGTTTTTAACTCATCCAACTTCCAATAAAATCCCAACAAAATAAGCTCTTTGCTCTTCTCTACACGCTCAATGACAGAACGCTGAACAATTTTATTACAACTATTCTTTATAAGCTTAGTTCTTTATTTGGCTAGATTTCAGAATAACATTTAATTTAGACTTTAAATACTCTCTCCGATTAAAGTCGTGTTCTTGTGGCATTTTTATCATGATTGTGGACATTTATTAAGAAAATTAGGCTCAAAACAGCATTTTTTTAGTTATTCTTTATTCAAATTGTTGTGAATTGCGAGCAAATGAAAAAAATGTTAATTAAAAAAGGGTTGCAGGCGAGTCACGACCTCCACGCTCCGAATTAACCCTTTAACACTGGAGATGTCATCTAAATAACACGCTTTCTGACAGAAAATGCTGCATATCAGCGCAAATGTTAAACAATGCAGCGAAAAAATGACACATTTCTAATGCACTCCTGCCTCTCTGCAGAAACTATGTCTAAAAAGTTTTTTGATTGTGGCTAAAAACAGCATAATCATAATTAAAAAACCACTGAGGACACTTTTATAATGATCAATAGATCATCTGAGTAGAGGCTGTAAGTTGATGTTAAGTAAACATTACTCCTTTTTGTTATGGATTTTCTTGAAGAAGAAATTCACAAAAATAAAACATGAGGATCTGCTCTGAATCGTCTAAAAGGCCTAAGCGGCTCATTTTTCTTTGAATTACTGCATCACCATGTCTAAAATTTGGGCAAACGTTCGTCCCCTTTTATCAAATATTCCTCTGGTTGCCATGGTGATAGCACAGCGATAAAGTTGGAGATGTGAGCCCACTTGAGTGAATGTCTGGACTTTAAACGGTCTCTGGACTCTTCAAAACTAGTCTTAGTCAGACTTTTAATCTCTCACCTCCTAGTGGGAGAAAAGTGAACCAATCCGGAACAGAAATCCACCACTCGAAAACACGTTTATTATCCAACATAAACAGATTGTTTCAGTTTGGATCTGCTCAAGTCCAGGAAGTGAGGACGTCCTCTGCTGGTCTGTTATGTACCATCCAGTAGGCGTTCTGGTCAGAGGAGAATTATTACCAAAAGAAAGAAGAAACAAACTCTTAAAAGAAACAGGAAATGATGACACCAGCATGTGGGTTCAAGTGACCCAAATCAGGATGTTTTCTGCAAGACAAAAACAAACCAAAAGAGGTCAGACGGTGATGCAAACGGATGAAAACTCAGAACAATAACTCTAGCATACCCGTCACACCATCTCATACTGGTACGAGCTGATGAAGTGGGAGAGGCAGCAGGCCAGACACATCCCCACCACCTGAATCACACAAAACACGTTTTCTCCCAGAAGTATTCACAGAGGAATTCTGTCCAGCAGCGTCTATACCTGAGAGAAGGCGATGCCGAAAGTGACTCCAGCGATGATTCCAACGTTGTTCTCAAGGAAGGAGACCACCAGCTCGAAACAACCCTGAAGAAACAGAACAGCCGCTATATCTACTAAACTTCACCTTTACCGCTGTAGTAAGTGTGTGTTCCTCCTGACCTGCTTGTGGACTTTTCCTGCAGCCAGCGTCGCGTTCTTCAAGTCCTCCTTGTTGCAGTTGGAGAAGCTAATGCAGCAGCTGGTTGGAATGCCGCTGACAGAAAAATACAGAGTGCTGAACCAGCTGGTGTAGTTAGACACTCCACAACAGTGCAGCTGCAGACATACAGACACAATCAGACCTTAAGAACATATCAGAATGTGGAGGGTCCCAGTATTGAACCAAGAGGAACACCATACACATCAAATTGGTAGAATTGTTGGCTCAAATGTTGACTCACTTTGCGCTGAACATCATCCACAGCGACGCTCTTGTCGTCACGACCATCGTATCTGATCACCGCCTCTCTGAATGTGATGAAGAAGGTCTCTTTAACCTGAAAGCAGGCGGACATTCAGATACATTTGTACCTTAGGGGGTCAAAGATGGACATATATATTAGTGTTTTCACCTCATGACGAAATACAAATCCGGAGATTCCCGCGGTGAGCTCGATTATGAACACGAGAGACAAAAGAGCGGCGTACTGAAGAGAAAGGACGGGTCAGAAGCGTCCACAACACATAATATAAAGAGAAAGTCATTGAGATCATCAGAGAACTCACCAATTTCAGCATCCAGGGGCGCCCCCTGCAGGTGGCAAAGCAGCCAAACAGTCCGAACAGCACGATGGCGGCGCCGGCGCCCGTGAGCATGTAGGGAGCGTTGGACGGGCCATTGGAGATCAGCAGGGTGTAGGGACCCAACATGAACTTCCACCACAGACCCACCGACAGCAAGACCATGCCTGTCACCTGAGGGGGCGGAGCCGCAGAAAAGGAAGTCGGTCAATGAAAATAGAAAAAGAAAAATTGAAAAAACGATGGTCATGAAAAAAAAAAAAGGCTGAAAATTGTTAGTAAGTGATAGTCTTTCAAAGTGATTAAGATTATACTATTTGCAGAATGGTTGAAAATGTACTATTATTTTTATATTTGGAAAAACAAAAACATGAAACACACTTTTGTAATGAACATTGACTTAGATATTCATTACTCATGTGCAAGCAGGCAATACAACAGTTGCACCAAATGAAAATTGAAAAGCATTACCTGCAATAATGCTTGTGTAAATGCTTTTTTACTCACAGTAGTCACAGAAGATGCTGATGGGATTTGCTAAAAATGCATGGCTATTTCCAAAATGTGCTAAAATTTGCTAAAAGACAGGAAATTGTGTTAAAGAACTAAGAAAGAGCGCTGAAGTTGACCTAAATTTCTGTAAAATTGATTAGAAATCCTTAATACATGCCTATTTTGCAAAAACATGTAGTGTGTTGCTTAAATACAAGTAAAACTCCAAATTACCCCCCATAAAAACTTTAGTAGAAGCCAAATTAGCCAAAAAAGCTAGCTTATTGATCAAATATTAGCTAAATTCAAAATAGCCTGAAATACATCAGAAAACTAAATTAGTCAAAATTGTTAGCCTGTTGCTAAAATAGAAGCCAAATTCTAAATTATCCTATAAATATCTCAGTAGATAACAAATTAATCAAAAATGTTAGCATGTTGCTGAAATATTAGCTAAACTCCAAATTAGCATAAAAACCTCAGTAGATGCCAAATAAGCCAAAAAAGCTAGCTTAATGCTTAAATACTAGCTAAACTCCAGAATAGCCTAAGATACCTTGGTAAACTATATTAGTCAAAAACATTAGTATGTTGCTAAAATAGAAGCTAAACTCTAAATTAGCCCACAAATATCTCGGTAGATAACAAATTAGCCCAAAATGCTAGCATGTTGCTAAAATATTAGCTAAACTCGAAATTAGCATAAAAACCCCTTAGTAAGTGTCAAATTAGCCAAAAAAGCTAATTATAAAGAAAATATTGGGTAATTTTTTCAGTTTTTTTGAAAATGACTGTAAAAGATGAAATCATAGCCCATATATATATATATATATAAATATATATATTTAAAGGCTTTTTGCTAATCTACTTAAAATTTTGAAATTTTAAGACTTTTTCATTCATTTCCTACGGTGCATATTTAGCTCAATATTTCAAAAACTATAAAGTTTATGAATAGCAAAAATACAAGCAGTAATGTCCTGAAGAAACAAACAATAGAAACAAAATGTTGCAAGAACAACTATATTTTTTTTACACATACACTTAATGTTTCCCAAAGAGCATCTGAAAAAAATGTGGTTCAATAGAAACCTAGAATTAGCATTTTGGCTGAAAGTCCAAGAACTATTTTAACACAGAAAGAACAAGATGCTCATAATAAAGCATGGTGGTGGCACCATCATGGTTTGGTTTGGTTTTTATTTTTTTAGTTTGAAGGGTTCCAAACACCAGTCAGTGTTGACCCTTCAGGGTTCTACTAGAAATCTATAGATAAAGAGGAACTTCGCCTTTCACGATGACCACGGCGCATATCCACATCAACAAAATCAAGAAAAGACTCGAGCAGAATAGAATTCAATTGAATTTAACAGAAAATCTGTTGAATTAAAAAAAACATAAGAAATATTTTTTTATAGCCTAGAATTTTTAAAATAAAAATTCTTGGGAGATTTTTCTGCTTATTTTAAAGAAAAGCTAAAGACACAAAAGGAACGCTCAGGATTTCTAGGCAATACTTCTCAAGGAGCAAACCCCAAACAGGGCTGATGATGGAAAGAGCTGGTGATGATGTGAAGAGAGAATGTTGATGGAAGAGGACATAGAAGAGGAGGTTAACACTCCGGAGAGAGCTCCCTCTGGTGGTCGGAGGTGGAATTACAAGACAGAATGTTATGATTATTGTTACTCTACTAAGAAGTTTTATTTGTACTGTCAAAACACAAAATCTCACCAATTATTTTTGTCATGTTTTTAGTATTTTTTTTATACTTGATATAAGACTAAACTAACTTTTCCAGTAAAATGGAACAGCTTGTTTTGAGACAATTCATCTTGAATATCTTGAGTCATTTGAGCTTGAAAACATCCTATTTCAAGCAATATCTCTAAAAAATTTTTTTTTTTTTAAACTTTACATAGTGTTTTTTTGTCATGATCTTCTTTCAAGAAACATACTTGCTAGATTTAGAAAAAAATGTTATTGGACATATAATTTTTAAAACAAATTTACTTTTTAGTGCTTAAAAAAGGAACTATTTTTGGAGAAAAATGTATAAATTGACATACTTTAAAGAGATTAAACAATGTTTACATGCTTATTTTGAGACTTCATTTCAATTACCAGAGACATAGACCTCAATATAAATGCTTATAGGTCATTTTAAGCTTTAATTTAGTCTTAGAAGGGCGGGGCGTCACAACTTATTTGAACAAATCCTACCAAGACTAATTCTGCTGGTTCCATTTGTAGATTTTTAACTCATAACAAGAGAAAAAAACTTAGTTTTCTACACTTTTAACTTGGTGAACTTGCTACTTCCACAGGTTTGCTTACACTTTTTTATTTTCACTTTGATTTAGACTAAAAAATAAATTAAAAATGATGGAAAGTTCTAGTTCTGTTGACAGTGGATCAATGGGTTCTGTTAAATGAATGCGTCACATGACCAGATGAAAAACAGAAAAACATCTCTCCTCACTGGTCTTGTGATTCTATCTGGTTCTTGTCAGTTTCTTGTTTTATATCAGGTCAGGTCAGGTGGATCAGAACCCATCCGGTCTATTCTAAAGGAGGTGTTGTTTTTGGGTTTGTTCACGGTGCTGCTGGAGCGTCTTCATTGTCATACTGGTGTCATCCTCATTCCTCAGAGTCCAGTCATGAACCCCTGACCCGTTTAGTGCTCACTCCTTAGACTCACAGCTGCAGATCTTATGAAATATCCATTCATTTTTATTCATCTGAGTGAACGGACTCTAAGGAACATCAGGTTTAAGGAACTGGACCATCTTTCATACACACAAATCCAAACCCACGTTGAGTTTCTCACCCAGAAGACGAAGGAGTAGAGCAGCAGCAGCGTCTTCATGCACACGATCGCCGGTTTGGTTTCCATCCTCCGGGGAGCCATCCTCGTCTGACTGAGTTCCACTCTCTCCTTTAACTTTCCTTAAAAGCCGAGAAGCCAACCTGACTAGAGTGAACGCCGCCCCCTATTGGTGGAATAAGTTTCTGCGTCTTTTCAAGGAGCCAAAAACCCGATCAGCACTTTATAATGTGTATCCTGATGGAGAGGAGGTCGGGGTCATTTTGGTGTCAAATCCGAGCATTTTCGGTCCTGCCGGATGAAAGGAGAGCAGGTCACAGGATAATCGGAAAGTGATGAACCGGAGCGGTGGGCGGAGCCATCGCCTGCTTGTTAACTGTGTGGTCAGAGTGTGAAGTATGAGTCACATGGCTGTGGCAGCACGTCTGCAGAAAAACCCACGGATGAACACAACACAAGGGAAGATGAAACTTTGGGGGGAAACTTCTGAAGTTTTGGTCCGTTTATATACACTGTAAAAAGTGAAACCATAGATCAGTTAACAAAAGCTCTGTTTTTTTAAGTATATATTTGAAAATATTTGTTTTTATCAAATTACATTTTAAGTTGAACTCAACATTTTAATTTTATAAAAACTATTATTTAAAATGTAACAATTTATAAAAGTTTTGTTAATTGATCCATAATATGGGGTCAAATCAGGATCAGCTTAAAGTGAAGGAAAAAACTGATTGAAACTTTAAAAGTAGACATTGTAACTGAATTTTTTTTTGAAAATTCAAAACTGAAAAAAGTTGAAAATTTGAAAACAAGACGTAAATAAAAAAAAACGTCAAATTAAAAAAAAGATGTTTTGAAAATTAAAAAAAATTGAAAATTTAAAGAAAAACGTTTTTCGAAAATTTAAAAAAAACCCTGAAAACTTGAAATAAGTCTTGAAATTTTGAAAAAAGGAGAAACCTGAAATAAAAAAAACTATAAATGTAAAAATTACTGATAGAAAAAAAATCTATTGGTAACAGCTGCTGTTTTAAATTTTCTTTTTTTTCTGAATTTTCACTTTTAGTCCTCAGTTTTGCAGTTTCAGCTCTGATTTTCAGGTTTTCACTGCTGAGCTGAGCCTAATTTTACATGCTTTGAGCTTAGTGGCTCCCCAAAAATGAATCCCATGATTCAGAATGAAAAATAAAAAGAAAATTCAAAACAGGAGCTGTTACTAATAGATACTTTTTTTTCAATCAGTAATTTTTACATTTAGAGCTTTTTTTATTTCCTATTTTCAGGGTTTTTTAATTAAAAAAAACTTTATTTTTTCAAATTTTCAGTTTTTTTTCAAATTTTCAAAACATTATTTATTTTTTTTTATTTTTCTGTTATTTTTTATTTACAATGTCTTGTTATTCAAATGTTCACATTTTTTTCAGTTACAATGTCTTTTTCTCAAGTTTTCATTTTTTTGTTCTCTTTAAGCTGATCCTGATTTGACCCCATACCAGTGTTTCACTTCTTACAGTGTAGGTAAATCACTACATTAAATAAAGAATAACAGGGGTGTACATTAATATATTAACAGCTGAAAACAAAAGACTTGTTTTTCCTAATAAATGTCAATTATTTAAAAGATAATTCAGGCAAGAACAATGAGCTTCAGTCTATATCTGGTTGTTCTCCACAAGAAAGGAGCGAGGAAACCATTATAAGCATGTTTACAGAGAAATTACAAATTTGTTTTTAAATTGTTATAACGATGCTGAATCCAAGCATCTAGATGAAAGAGAAACATTTCACTGTAAGGATTATTTTTTCAGAAAATAGGGACAATAAGTTTTATGAAGCTTCTATAAGATGAAAGGTCAAAAATTCTCCACCACAACAGAGGTTTGACTTACTTGACCTTTGCTTTTCCTCATTTATTCACATTCACATGCAGAACAAGAGTACATTTGATCGTCAGTTTTAAAGAACAAAAACAGAAGTGTTGGTCTCCGGTTCAAATCAACATCAAATCAAATCTTTCTGACACAAACACAAAAAACTTTTCATTATTTTCATTTTCACCTCAGCGTTTCCAACTTTAGCCTCTAAAAAGCAGCTAGACCGACTTCCTGCAGGACCTCCCACATGATGGTCACATGATCCACTCATTTGACTGTGGAGTCATAATTGAAGCCAAAACTGCTAAGATGCTCGAGCAAGAGTAGGGCTCCCCCTCCTGGCAGGTGTGATTCATGACCAGGGATCCACCACATCGGTGACTGATATCCTCAGGGTTGTTGCCATGGGGATCTCACAGGTCTGGCTTCTTGCTTTGGTAGGGGATTCCTGTGGTATCACCCTCTATGAATATGGTGTGTGTGGGGGTGTGTTTGTGTAGGTGCATAGTGAGGACAGGTCCCCAAAATGTTGTTTTTGTTCTTAAGTATCAGCCTGGATTTCTATTTCTACTAATTTACAAATTGTTTGATGCTCTGTTATGTTGTGGGGTAGGTGGGGGGATTGTGGGTTATGTTTCAAGTTTTTGGTATAAAATTCATTGTTTTGATTTTTAAATTGGAAAATGCTTTTACTATGTATGAAATTTGATTTGATCTGAATAGATTTGATTCGATCAGCATTTTATGGATAAAGATTTGGAAAAAAAACACTCGGACACAAGGACATTACCGAACGGTGAGACCAAGAAACTATAAACGTTTTTTATTATTTGGTTTAGATCAGAAAATATATCGAACTGACCCCTTCTTGATTTATTTCATCTTAAAGGGTAACCAAACCCTAAATCGACTTAATTTGTCTGTTGACCTCTATAAATGGGGCCTTAAAAGTGCTGTCTGTTGGTCATTACCAAAAAATGAACATGTTTATTTATTGAAAATATAGTCAAAAACCGTATGTGTGCTGCCCCCTTCAGGTTAAATTTAGGTACTACAGTTGAATTTTGTGATGGTCAAACCATATACGTTTCAGAAGTCTGACATCATGATTTGATAAAAGTCCTGCCCCCAAGCCCCACCCCTATGACTGGATTCTCACATTTCGGCTGTGGGTGGAGTCAACCTCCAACTTCACTGTTTGGTTACCCTTTAAAGTTCATGAATGTAGATATCTTTGGGTTGCCTTTGACCACCCTGGTTCTTCAAGTGTTTTTTTTTAGCTGAACTCTTGTGAGGCAGATGTTGCGTTTCACAGGTCCATAATTGGATTCTCCTTTTACACCTGAACGGACCAGGGGTTATAGGTTCCTGGCTCTGCAGGAGGACACTGCAATGAAAGCCAGACATAAGGACATAAGCCAAATTTAGATTAACATATAAACTTCTTTTTAGTTTTCATGGAGGCGGTTTTACCAGTTTTGTGAAGTGGTCAACGCATGCGTTGCGGATCCTCTCGGCAGATGCAGGACTGTCCAGCTTGAATGGTCCTTTGATGCCTGATTCTGCCCGGGCGGCGCTGATGGCATCTTTGATGGCGTAAAAAACAGATGAGGCCAGGAAGAGCGGAGGCTCACCCACAGCCTGAAAGGAGAGCATAGGTGTATAGATGTATTTTTGCAGTTGTGTTCAAACCATTGACAGAGTGAGAGGTTTTACCTTGGAGGCAAAGATGGCTTTATCATTGGGGGCATCACGAAGGAGGGACACAGTCAGCTGCGCAGGAATATCACCGAAGGCTGGAATCTTGTAGGAACCAGGACCGCGAGTGAGGAGGACACCTGCAGGTGAGTAGTGAAGCTCCTCTAGGGTGAAGAGACCCAACCCCTGAATGAATCCCCCCTCGACCTATAGACACGAGGATGTTCAGAAACCTGGTGGTAAAAATATCCCTGTCTGCAGATGATGATATTACTCGCCTGTCCAATGTCAATCGCTGGATTCAGACTGCTACCAACATCCATCACTATTGTGGTGCTCAAGTTCTGCAATACAAAACATAGGTATAACCAGATTCAATTGGGCTTCATGAACGACCTG
>NC_050513.1:16441174-16457777 GCF_002922805.2 Oryzias melastigma | reverse complement strand
CTTGTAGGGTTCCAGGCGCTTCAGCAGCGTCTCGCAGGCCACCTGAACGGCAGCGCCGTTGAGGTCGGAGGACGCGGAGGCAGCAGTGGGACTGGTGTTGGGAACTGTGTTGGTGCTGGTCTCTGAGATGTAGATCTTCGACGAGTTGATACCTAGAACTCTGCTGGCGACCTGGAATTACAGTCCACCGAGACGTGGAAGTTTCACCTCGTGTCTTAAAGCAGTTCAGCTTTTTTACTTTACTTTCCACTAATTCTGTTGACCTTGAAATTCATTAATGAGTCTTCGTGCAAAATTACAATTTATAGTTTCAATTTCAAGAATAACATAATTTAGTTCTACCAATAATAACAGTTTGGTGTAACATACAACTAAAGTCAACAGGTACAGAATTATTGACATTAAAACATGTCAAAATAGAGGAAGTTGTGCTTTGTTTGGTTGCTGTACCTGGACCATCTTGGTGTGAAGGCCCTGACCCATTTCAGTTCCTCCATGAGTCAGCAGTACAGAACCATCAGTGTAGATATGAGCCAGAGCCCCAGCCTGGAGATGACATACATCTTAAAAAAGTCCTTTCAGGTCTTGAAGATTCTTGATATCCATCATCTCATGTGAGGGTAGAATATACCTGGTTCAGGAAAGCAGCTGTGAAGCTGATACCGAATTTGGTGGGAACAACAGCAATGCCCCGTTTGGTCCATCGGTTCTGTCTAAGTAAGCGCAGAAACATTTTTATGGTCAAATTTCCAAAGTAAGCTTTATTTCCATTAAAGATTAAAAGCTTTAGTCAGAATATCTGAACAGTAATAAACAATGGTCAGTAGGGTTGCATAATACTATGTATTCAGTATTGGTATTGGTTGATATGAAGAAGGCTCCAACATGTTCGCCATTTTGTGATCAACTGTCAGTTTATCTGCCTCTAACTATTATCTGTAGCACTGAAATTCACCCACTGTTCCCACAAAACATCTGTCCAACTACTGAAGGATTGCCCTTAAATCTATTATGTTTGGAACTGAACGTCATTCTTGCGTTTTCTGGTGTTGTTCTTTTTGGTGAATCCCAGTTTTCTGGCTTCTTATGACATTGTTAGAAAATGAGAGCAAAGGTTTAAAATATCAAATATTAGAATGAACTAAAGTGTGTAACCCTTGTGCTAGCCTATGTATGTTGACGTTGGGAGTGGGGTCATCTGGACCCCACAAAACAGTGTGCAAAACTTTTTTTTCAATTACTTTTGATTTTCACTGGTGTCCATGGCGAACATGAAATCCTGTCCACCTACGTCCACATTTGTCATGGGATAGACAACACGTCAATGTAAGGGTAGGGTCATCTGGATCCCATGAGATAACACAAGGGTTAAATACACTTGCATTTTGGAATCCAGAAAAAAATCAACAGAGCATATAGTGCATTGCAAACAACCACATGCCTGCCGTACAGAGGTTGTCCCAAACGGGGCCTTAGGGTTTTTGGGATATCAGGGTCCTTGTACAACACATTCTCATTCCCAAGTAGTCACATTCTGATGCATGGTTAAGGGCCTGTCCACGTATCATTTGGAGTTTTTGGTGTCCCCACCTAGTAATTTTTAAAAATAATAATAATAATGGATTAGATTTATCTGCACTTTTCCAGACACTCAAAGCACTTACATTGTGTATCCATTATTCATTCAGACCTCATTCATACCTGGTATGGCAGCTGTGGCTACTACTGTTGCCACAGTTGCCTGGGTCAGGCTGACAGAGACGTGGCTGCCAGTACCCCTCTGACCATCACCGGAACATTCATACACATTCACACACCAGTGGAGCCACACTGGAGGCAAGTAGGTTAAGTGCCTTGCCCAAGGACACAACGACATTTGGCTGGCAGGAGTGGGAATCGAACCGCCTATCCTATTATCATTGGCCGACCCGGTCTACCGCCTGAGCTACTGTCGCCCTCAATGTGCTGACGTTCCAATTAAATCAAGGGTCTGGGGGTTTTGTCCTTGGGATGTGGCCAGTACACTAACCCTGACCTGATATCCTAACCTGGTCTGCAAACCGGTATCACGTCCAGTAGAGGACGTGTACGGTTCCAGTCCTTTCCCAGGTTAAGTTTAGGGTGACAGTGTGGTCTGCGTCCCAATACCAGACTAGACCAGTTAGCGTCCCTGAGGAGGTTTGGTAGGCCTTATTTAATTGGAGCAGCCACCAAGTCAAAAAAGGACAAGTTGGAGACACCCAAAATGTCAATTTTTGTCGCAGAAGGATTCCTTAATCCATCCATCCATCCATTTTCTTGACCGCTTCTTCCCTTTCGGGGTCGCGGGGTGCCGGAGCCTATCCCGGCTACTGAAGGGCGAAGGCGGGGTACACCCTGGACAGGTTGCCAGTCTGTCGCAGGGCCTCAATCACACACCCATTCACTCTCACATTCACACCTAGGGGCAATTTAGAGTCACCAATTAACCTATGAAGCATGTTTTTGGACAGTGGGAGGAAGCCGGAGTCCCCGGTGAAAACCCACGCATGCACGGGGAGAACATGCAAACTCCACACAGAAAGGTCCCAGCCGGGATTCGAACCGGGGCCTTCTCGCTGTGAGGCGAGAGCGCTAACCACTGCGCCACCGTGCAGCCCTAGGATTCCTTAATCATGCATCAATATGTGTGACAACTTGGGAATGAGAATGTCTTGCCTTGAAGGTTCATAGAGCGGAACAGCTTCTTTAAGGCACATCTTCAGAAGAATGTTGGGGTGCCAACTCAGTGGCCTTGTGGTAAAGTGTCTGCCCTGAGACTGGTAGGTCATAAGTTCAAATCCATGGTTGAGTCACACCAAAGACATTAAAAATAAGACCCAAATGCTTCCCTGCTTGACACTCAACATGAAGGGGGTGGGAGACTAAGTCACCTACTGGTTCCCCACTGCAACTAAGACTACAGCTCGCCGTTACCCCAAGGGATGGGTCAAATGTGAAGAGCAAATTCCACACATCTAGGTGTGACAACTAACAGGGCAAAGGTTAATATTAGTACTCAAAGGATAATGTTAGTTCCTTGCACTGTTGGTGTATAGGTGACTGTCATAGTGTGACCTTGAGCTATACTCTAGTCATTAGTCAAGCCTTAGTCACAAGTGCCCTTACCGGTGGATACGGGTTCTATGCTAGCAAAAAATGGTGCCACGCAGGAAGCCATCACTTATCACATGAACAGGACTTATGGGCCCCTTGCACAGTCTGTAGGAGGGTGACCAAAAATTGAAAAATCCTTTGAACACCTCTGCATCTCACCTAATTCACAATCACTTTACTTATGCATGTTGTCAACGACCTGTTGATGAGGGTTTTCCCATAGAAAAAAAAAAATCTCGTTATATAAGCTCACTGGGCGGTCCTTTACTCTGATATTTTGTACAGGCAACCTGGGGAGGTTTGGTGTGTACAAGTGTCCCCATTTTTTACTTACAGACAATCCATATCAAACCTTGAAGTTACCCAAATCAACACTTTTGACACCAATAACGTGACAATCCATCAACCATCAACCACAACTTACTCAGCAGACCTCAGAACCTCTAGTCCAGTCTTACTTGTTGAAGAAGTCAGCCGCAGCTCGTTTTTCTTCATATCTGGACTGTGACAGACACTCGTTCCAGCATCGATCCAAGGTAAGTCCATGCAGGATCTGGTTGTATGGCGTTTTCTCCCCCTCCATGTACAGGTTAATCCTTCGCACCTGCAATAGTACGCTGCAGATTGTCCTACCCTCAAGAATGTTGGATGGCGATAATGTCTTTAGCACTGTAACTGCCCACAAACCTCCTCAGCTGGACGGCCCAGGCTCTGAGCCACATCGGTTATCCAGCTTTCAGCAATCATCATGCCTTGTGGTCCTCCGAACCCTCTGAAAGCGGTGTTGGATGGCAGATTGGTGCGGCACAGGAAGCCACGGCCACGCACATTTGGTATCCTGTAGGAGTTCTCCATGTGAAACAGAGCGCGCTCCATAATCTGAAAGAGGATTGCATCATCAGCGTTTCGTGACACACCACATTGAAAAATTTTAAAGGGAAAACTCACTGATAGAGAAAGATCCTGTGAGTTTCCAGCATTGCTGTAATAGGACACATCCAAGGCTACGACTTTCCCACTGTTTAAAAAACCAACCTGCAGAGGTAGAGACCATCCAGAACTGAAATATTACTAATCTTAACTGTATTTCTACAGCTGTAGCTGGAGTTGTCATCATACTTTATATTTCCCAAAGAAAGGGTGTCGTCCACCAGTGATGAGCATGTCCTCATCTCTGTCCAGCATACACCTGACAGGCCTCTTCAGCCTAAACACACAGACATAAAAAGTCTTAGAGTTAAGAAGATTTTGTTTATTAAACTGCAGTGTTTTAAAAAGCTCCTACTTGTTCGCTGCCACTGCAACAACAGTTGACAACACTGTGGAACGACTTTCTTTTCCCCCAAAACCACCACCCAACCGCTTCACCCGGACCAAGACCCTGTTAGCTGGGACACCGAGGACCTTAGCCACATGAGACTGAAATACAAACACGTGCCAATACCGTTTATAAAATATATTTTTGAAAATTTGTTTCTAACAAAACAATCCAGTTCCCACAATGTCCTTACTTGTGAGTCATTGGGGGACTGCGAGGAAACAAAAAGCTCCATCTCTCCATCTTCTTTGGGTACGGCCAGAGTAACGTGAGTCTCCAGGTAAAAATGCTCTTGACCTCCAATGTGCATCTCACCTGTGATGCAATCCATTTGTCAATAATATGGATTATGTGGAGTCTGACTCTGACATCACAGAGACCGTCCTACCCTCAACGACGCGGTCAGCCTGTTTAAACCCCATCTCAAGGTCTCCACTCTGCAGGGTTCGGATCGGCTCATAGAAGGACTGAGCGGCGATGGCTTCCTGTCAGGTAGGCAAACAAATTGGGTATTTCATCTTCAGAGATATGATTAAAATTGAAAAGCACATGAGGATGTCTCACCTGGATGGTTATGACTGGCTGCAGCTCTTCGTATTCAATTTTCACCGCCTTGGCAGCTCTTTGCGCATGAGGCTGACTGTTGGCCACCACCGCCCCGATGATGTGACCCACGCACGTTACCTGAAAAGTAGATCGATTTTTCTTATCTAGAGCTCCATGAAGCCTGATCAACCAAATTGAAAAGAAGCCCACCTGTCTGTCAGCAAATACGGTTTCATCCTGTTTGATTCCTGTGACGTTGCTTCCAGGGACAGAGTCGGCAAACAGGCAGCAAACAATGCCCGGCAAACACTCAGCTGCAGATGCATCTATAGAACTGCAACACACACCTTGTTCTGTTTTATGTGTAATTTACAAACTTATATGTGCATACAGGTAGATATGTGTCATAAAGAGCTATTGTACAGGTGTGTGGCGTATATTAAAAGGTTACATGTGCCCTTACACTATCCGAGCATGAGCCTTGGTGCTGGTGATAAGGGCCAGGTAAAGCTCGTTCTCATACAGAGGCACATCGTCACAGTAAACCGCTTCGCCCGTGGCCTGTTTGATGGCCGACAGATGCATCATGGGACGTCCCAACACATCGTCTTGCTTCTGCCCCTTTGGGACTGCCTAAAGGAGAAGCAATGATTGACTGCAACACATCCACTGTATGTTGTAGAGTTCTGAAGACAATGTACTATAATAGCTGTACCTGGTAGACTTGAACACTGGATGGCGTGGTGGGATTATAAATCTCTGTAGCGCTCAAATACTTTGAGTCAACCTCATGCGTCAAAACACCCTGTCGGAATAGTCACGATATGTTCACATACCTCAATTTATCTGGACTCACTGCTCATGCAATGATACACCCTGTCAGAACATTTGCGAAAAATCTCAATTTATTTTTGACTTAATGTCTTCTCTTCTTAAATGTCTCTCTACTCGTCTATTTTCATCTGAGTGAGGGTGAGTTCAAGCCCCACATAGATCCTACACATTTCTCTTATTAAACTATCTCACTGAACGTTTCAAGAAGAGAACATGTATGTCTACATGTCATGACTCAATTTAAAGACAGTATGACCTGGATGAAGGAGAATCTTCATTAACCGACCTGGAGGTGGAGCTTCTGCAGCACTCTCAAGTAGAATTTGTAGAAAAGACTCAGGGTCAGTGTTCGCCGGTAGGTCACCATGCCGCCCGGTGCAGAGGGGTCAAGGTTCATCTCTTCAGCCAATGAGGAACAGGCTTCTTGCAGAAGTTCCTCCCCCCATTTCCTGTATGATGGCATTACAGGTAGAAGTCAACGTTAAGCTACATTCCCACCACCCTCGACAATGCATGTTCAAGTGTTTACTTCCTTCAAAAAGTCTATGTAAACACATATTTTAGGCTTCCGTGTTCAAAACTATTATGTACTGTAGCTACGCAAGTTTTTATGACCAATTTAAGGCTCTACATACAAAAGACGATGCCATTGATCGCAGGTTTCCAGTTAAACCAGGTTGAAGTTTGATCAATCAGAGACTCGGATTTGGTTGTAACGTATGGATTTGGTTTAGTTGGTGAACATAGACAAGACGAGAAGCCTGACAGCATCTGCTTTTGTTTTTCAAATAAAGATAAACCAAGGCCACACTCCTGACATGATAGCTATCTATTTCCACCATTGCAAGGACCCTAGCGATGAACCAAACTGTTTCTGATTGTTGCCCAAACCGTGAGATTTGCACCACTTTGACAGGTGGCGGACATGCACCAGTAAACAGTAGGGAAAAAAGAAAGAAGAAGCCCCTCCCTGCTTGTTCAGTTTGAACACCATGAGATAAATGCGTGTTTAGCCCAGTAGGTATGTACTAGCTTAACAATGTTTACTTGTTCCATTTCATTATAAATAAATGCTCTGCATGACAGTGAGGAGTTAGGTCTATGGCAACTCATGTGACTTCAACTGTAATCTATGAGTCAATTATATACAGGATCAGAAAGTGCCATGTCATCACCAAACTTGAGGTTCAGCTTAAAAACTCAAGTCTAACTCACCGTCCCTGCAGACGGCTTGCTGTCTTCTTGGCCAGCACGGTGGTCGGCGCCATACCTCCAAAGCTCAGCTTTAGATCGTCCACCACGTCAGTGCCAGGGGTGAAGGTGACGCTCATGCCGGCGGTGACGATGCTAATATCGTCCTCGCGGCGAGGGGATTGTTTGAAGGCGCAGACGAACTGAGTCTGAGGAGAAGAACAAAAACAGTTAGTTGGCTGTGGATGGTGGACAGGAGATGCTTCCAGGTCAAGTGAACGCTGGCACATCTTGGCTACCGCTTCTCCCCTAGACTCGTTCAGACTGGCCTACTCCTCATGACTGCAATACATCTGTCTTTTTTATTTATTTATTTTTTTACTTTTAAGCTTAACCTAACACCAGCGTTTTTGTATTTTCATATTTATGCTTTTATCCTTGCTCGGTGACCTTAAGTTCCATGAAAGGCGGCTGATAAATAAAATGTATTATTATTATTATTATTATTATTATAGCAGATACCTGCAGAGGTGGTTGTTGATAAGTAACATAGTTTTGACAAATTTGTTAAAATGTGTCACATTAAGCACTGTTTAATGTTCAATAGAGGTTACTAGAGAGTTTGTGATGGTAGGATCCCTGCCACACTGATAAAACATTAAGCTTCATCCCTTAGTCACATGCATCCATACACAATGCCATTATACCACACTGCAGTCATTAGTGAGGAACACAAACTGGCTCCTTACTGACTTATTTAATGACAGCAAATGCTGTACACCAGGGGGGGAGGGAATGTCATATGTCACCACCATGAAATGCTAGTAAAATACACACTCAAACTAATTTCCTCATATTTAACAGCCAGGAAAATTCAATTCAACTCAATTCAATCATTGGAAAAGCACTAATAGACTCCCTACGCACTGTGTAGAGTTGGGTAGGTTGAACAACTGAAAAATTTGTATGACATCTACTTTTCCTTTAATTACCCTTAGTGTTTGCAACAACCTGTCGCCCGCAGCATGCCCGTAGAAAAAATTACATGAATATTTTTACGCTACAGGTTCACCTTACTAGCGACTAGCAAGTGTGGCAAAAGGGCATCGAACGGCAGCTTCATCCAAGTGCGAGACACTTGCATACGCCTTACAAATACTCAACGATACACTTATCACACACACAGCACACGTACACACAACCGAAGGGCTGAACATGACGTCAAATATACAGAATACACAGAAAATAACGAAACAATAAAATACAATAAAAGAAACAATAACAATAAAAAAACATAGAGGCAATGAAACAATTAAAGCAATAAAACAATAAAAGTTTACAAGAGGACCCACTAAATCTGCTCACTGGAGTTAAAAAGATAGGTCTATAAAAGTGACTTAAAATCATTGAGAGAGCTGACAGAGCTCACAGAAAGGGGGAGAGCACTCCAGGTAAAAAACACAATCCTCAAGAGAACCGGAAGACACACCTGCGCAACTCTCAGTGATCCTTCAGAGGCCCAGACAACCCCAAAAACCAAGTTAAAAATAAGCACAAGATAACGTCAGGCCATTTATAACAACAAAATAAATGATCCGGAGGGCCGGATCCGGCCCCCAGGCCTTGACTTTGACACATGTGCTCTAGACATTGATGAAAACTCTCCATCGTCCAGGACGTCTCTTGAAATTGAGTCACGGAATCTGGACGCATTTCTTTTTCTTCTTGGAACTTTTTATCACTCATCCAAGTAACTTCATCAGACTTCCAATAACAATGAGCAACAATCAGCTGTTTTGTATTTCTTACTTTTTTGCTGTAAGGGATGTGTATGGAGAGCAGGATCTCCTGCGGTCGTACGACTGTCTTCCTGTAACCTGTGAAGAACCCATCGTCCATCTGAACCACACGACTGCCATCTGTTCAAATGGAAAAAGATCTAAATGAAGTCCCATGACAGTGGAAAGAACATACAGAACTAAACCTCAGGTGTCATAGGGTCGTCATGTCAATGGTCCCTACCAGCGTCAGGAAATCTTATCAGAGATGAGTTCTTTACAAGCTGTTTTACAGGCAGAAAACTCTGAAATACTGTTTGGACCGCTGACTGAAGGTCACTTAAAGCAAGCAAACAAGTAGTTCTGTCAAAAGTCGGGTCACCAACCCTTGTCCATCAGAGTGAGTTTACAGCCGGCAGCCATTAGGACGGGGTTCAGGTCTGATATGGGGCTGGCTGTCATGATGTTTCCTCCCACCGCCTGAGAACACACACAGTTACACAAAAGTACACCAAGTTATTTTGTTTTTTTAGTCTGCTGAAGCAGAATTCTAACAATGATTGTCGACTCTAACAATCATTGTCACTGTCGAGCAATCTATTGGTCAAGGATCAGAGAGATCAGATGACTTACTGCTACGTTTCGTATCTGCTGTCCAGCAAACCATCGCAGCTGCTCCAGAATAGAAAGGAAAACTTCCGTCTGGTGTGGAGGTAAAGTCTCCACCGCTTGCCTCAGCACTTCTCCCATGTGGCTTAGGGTGCAGGCTGCACCAAACATGATACCTGAACACACAAATGCTCTTTCAAACACATGAGAATTCCTTGTAACATCGGCAAAGGTTCTACGGTTCGGATGGCCTTACCGTCCTCTTTGTGAGTCACCGCATTCAGCTCTTGGATGAAGGCTGGAGCCAGGATGACCGGGTAGACCATGTTCTTGAACTTCACCTCGATCCCTTCACAGACAGAACGACCGACTGAGATCGTCTCAGGAGGAAAAAGTGGGCACTTTAGAGTCAGACTGACCTACTTCGGTGTTTCCCACCACCACCCGGGCCTCCGGGTGCTCCCACTTCCGGCGCAAGAACTGGTCCAGGGTAGTGGGCTGCAACCACGTTGTGCGTTCGCCACGGAAACATAGAGGGAGTGACCCCTCGTTCTTACACAGGATCTATGACAGGATGGAGTGAAAGATTGGAGAGGTCTTGGTTTGACAATGGTCTATAGGACTTGGCCAAGGACCACTTGGGTCAAAATGATATATTGCTCATACACTCATGATGAAACAAGAGTTGATGAGACATTCACCATGAGTTCAGGAGGGAAGATTACTTCCTGGGTGGGGTCGTAAGGGGTGAAGTCTGCCGTGTTAAACAGCGATGTGCCTTCCTACGGGACAGTACAGTTTTAAGTCAGGAAAGACCCTCCTTCCTGATACCTTTAAAGTTCTAAATCAGACTCACATCCTCCTCAGAGCTTCCTAAACCCGTGCTACCATTGGTCTTACAGCAGCCTCCATTCACCCCTCTGCCTCCACAGCAACCCCCCTCCTTAGTGAAGGTCTTGTAGCCCTCCAAAATAGGTCTGTACCCGGTACAGCGGCACAGGTTTCCTGATGGAAACAAACAGTTAAACTTCTGAATATTCAACCTCACAATGAAAACCTTGGTATATCTGTACCATGGAAGGCCTCCTCCACATCAGCCATGGTGGGGGTGGGCTTGTTTCTTAACAGAGCGTACATGGACATGACTATTCCCGGCGTGCAGAACCCACACTGGGAACCGTGGGACTTTGCGATCCGCTCCTGGACATCAAAGCAGAGTTAAGGTCATGAAAGATCAATAAAGTCTGAGATGTTACAAACTCATGAATATAAATTTTAAAAGTTTTTAGGGTAGAATACAAAAACTCCAAGTTTTTCAAAGGATTAATTTAGCCAGCTGTTTGTTGTTTTAGGAAAACAAAAGAAACAAGTGCAAAATGTATTTGATCGGATCAAAGATCGGGTTAGAGTTGAAGACCCTAAAAAACTTTATCCGATTGTAACAAACGTTTACATATGGCACATGTTTGATCGGAATAAATCAGTTGGACACAGAACTATCTAAAATACCCGGAAACAACCGTAGAAGAAGAAACCTTTAGGGACGTAGTATCCATCAGATTATATTAGTGATATCATTGATGTGATGACTTTACCTGAACAGGGTGTAGTTTTGTGGCCATGCTTCCAATTCCTTCAATCGTGGTCACCGCTTGCATGTGCAGAGAGCAGAGCGGAGCGAGACAGGCGTTGATGGCGATGTGACTGGTTTGAGGTTAAGGAGATGCTGTGAAACAGTTCTGTTTGAATGACGAGCAGAAGCTCAGCTGGCCATGACCCAGGAAAGGATACAGCAGCTCTCCGGAGTGCGGCTGGTATCGGGACAGCAGGACGGTGCAGGCACCACAACCACCTTCAGCACAGCCCAGCTTTGTTCCTGTCAAACCCACTGAAAACAAACGTAGATAGTTAAAATTATTATTTTTTTTAAATATCCTTGATGATAGGAAGATCAAAGCATTTTTAAGACCCAGTCTGAGGAAAATTGTCATGTTTGTCTGGCAGTTTTTTCTTCATGATTGAGGACGTATTTAAATAAAATTAATATTAAAATTGCACTTCTGAGTATTTCTATCAAGCTGTTGTCAATTGAGTCAGTAGTGGAAGAAAAAGTGCAGTTTGAAAAATCTAACAATAAAAACTACAATCAGCAGGTCACAAAGTCTAGACTAGAAACTAGATCCGTGTATGTCTTTTGCTATCCTCGTCAAACTGTATGGCTTCATAGCTCAAATATTCCTCACCATTTTTGTTGCCCTGGTAATGTTAACTAGAGGTTGTGAGGGGCTGTAAGCTAGCGGGAGAGTCTGAACAAATGGGTAATGGGAAATCAAGATAGGCTTACACCAAGACACAATTAGGAGGCAGATTTTCTAACAAAATCCTGCCACTCTGCAGAAGCTATGTCCTAGAAAATGTGTTTTTTTTTTTGTGGCTAAAAACAGCATAATTATACTTAAAAGACCACTGAGAACGCTTTTACAGAAGATCAAAAGATAGTCGGAGTGGGACTTCAAACAGATAAATGAAAGAAGACTGGATTCTAGATAAATGATAGAAGACCAGATTCTAGATAAATGAATGAAGAATGAATTCTGGATAAATGATAGAAGACTAGATTCTGGATATTCAATAGAAGACCAGATTCTAGATAAGTGATAGACAACTGGGTTCTAGATTAATGATTAAAAGATAGATTCTGGATAGATGATAGAAGACCAGATTCTGGAAATTTGATATACGACTAGATACTGGATAAATGATAGAAGACCAGATTCTGGACATTTGATATACGACTAGATACTGGATAAATGAAAGAAGACCAGATTCTAGATAAATTATAGCAAACCAGATTTTGGATATTTGATTGAAGAGTAGATTCTAGATAAATGATAAAAGACCAGGTTCTGGATATTTGATATAAGACCAGATTCTACATAATTGAAAGAAGACCAGATTCTAGATAATTGAAAGAAGACCAGATACTAGATAAATGATAGAAAACTAGAAATCCTGGATATTTGATAGAACAGTAGATTCTAGATAAATGATAGCAACCAGATTCTAGATAAGCGATAGACAATTGGGTTCTAGATAAATGACTAAAAACAGATTCTGGATAAATGACAGAATACATGATTATGTATAAATGATACAAAACCAGATTCTGGATACAGTGTAGAAGACTGGATTCTGGATAAATGTTTGTGTGTATGAGTTGGACTTTGATTGCAGCAAAAACCGGTCAGTGACACCACAACCAGACTAAACTTTTCTATTTCCAACCTGTGACATCTTTGTTTTTACTCACTATCACAGATAAAACATTTTACATATAAATACACCAACAACAGTTTTTAAATTATGAAATTAAATATCAAATCAAAGACCTGAACATTGAAGTTGTGAAAGAGGAAGCTGGCAGGTGTCACAAAGAAAACAGTCGTCAAGGACATCCAGTTGAACAAACTGCAGAAGGGGAGGGCACGCGCAGACACGGACACAAACATTGAAAGGTCGATCAACTGTTGGAGCTCTTACGTTTTCTTCTTAGAAAAGTCAGAAGTGTCATCTCTGGGTCGGGGTTTTCCTCCACAACCTGAAACAGGAAAAACACCAGCAAAACTGTCTTTTTACATGAGAAACTTTTCCATCGCGCAAAAACAAATGATTAAAAAAATATGAAAGTATCCAAAAGATGTAATTATTGCATAATCTTGAATTTAATACTTTTTTTTACTTAACATTTTTTTTTCTGAATGTTAATTATTTTTAATGAGCTGAACATTTATCTCCCATCATCCCTGAAAAGCACCTTTGCTGTTCAATCAAAGCAGATCTTTGGTTTTTAAGACTTCCAAAACTGAATCTTGAGAAAAAACACTTTTGTTTCAAGGAAAAAAAATGATTAATTTTCTTGTCTTGCAAAAAAAAAAATAATCTTATCAAAGGTTCTCAGCAGCAAAATAGTTTTAGCTTGAGAAAGCATCTCATACAGACTATATATATATATATATATATATATATATATATATATATATATATATATAAAGTTCCTATCCACCTCTCTGGTGCATGGTGGTCACTATAATGGACAGCTACTGAAAAGTTTATCTCTATTTATTGCATTGGTTTCTGATAAGGATAAAAAATCTTGACCAAAGCTTTCATAATGCATCAAAGCGTTGAGATATTTTTTCTTACTCCGTTGGCAGATTTTTTTTTTTTTTTTTTGCTTATTTACATAAATTCTGACTTGGGGTTGTAATTTTTGACTTATTTCTAGGGGACATGTTTTTGCAGATCATTTTTTATTTTTTGATCAATACTTTTCTCATGTTGAAGAATCTAAATGTCAGAATCTCAATGTTTCCCCCATCAAATATAAACTCCATCCTTTCTTACCTTCTTGCCATTGACAAATAAGACCAGTTTGTTGGACCAGGTCGGTCCGGTCTCATCCTCGTTCTCGCCCTTCATGTTGGCGTTGGATCGTTCAGCTGCAGAACTTCTTCTTCTTCTTCTTCTTGAGGAAAAAGCAGTCCTCCTGGTGTCTGGACTGGCTCCTCCTCCTCCAACTCCTCCTCACAGGAGATCCGAGGACCGCCTAAGGTCAGGGTCACGGTGCGTTCCGAAGCAGAAAGGACCTCTAGTTCTTCTGAATCGGCAACGGTCACGCTGTGATGCGTCTGACTGGTGGAGGATCTACAGTACAGTGACCTTTGATCATCACAATTCTGCGGCTCTTTCTGCTAATTATTCACAGCTTCAAGCTGTTGGTCGAAGGTCAGCAATACAGTAAGGGCGAGGAAACGTCAGGCATCTCATAAAAATGATCAAATCTACTGAATTTGTAAGATTTCAGACGAATAAAATAAAGAACTGTAGAAGTTTTAGTGGCGACACAAAGAAGTGAAGTTGGGACAGTTTTATGGATCCGTTTTGGTCTACTCAAATCTCCAATTCACTGTGACTCAGACAGAAAATATCTCCACCCCCCCTCACAACCCCAATTTTCACCACATTAATGCATCTGAAATCGTGAAGGGTCATGTGCTGCAAACGCTCAAAGACTTCCATTTATTGAGGACGACTTCAACCACTAACAACCAGCAAAGGTTTTTCCAGATATGAAGAGAAAACTGATGAAGAGACAAAGATCAAACATTTTCTTTTCAAAGACTCAAACTCTTTCAGCTCCTTTTTTATTTCATAAATCATCAAGTTTCTCTTTATTTAATCATTCAACTGAACACAGTGACAGCTCCTCCTAGTGGTCAGGACACGTAAAAACAGTAGATTGTAACTTTCATTGACCTTAGAAGAATGTTGATCAAAAAGTCTCACATATTTGTAAAAAAATTATACTTATAGTAAATGGCGTATACTTTGTATAGCGCTTTCTACCGTCCTTTGAGGGGCCAAAGCACTTCACAGTCACAGACCCATTCACCCATATTCACACACTGGTGGTGGCTCTGCTGCCAAACACTGGCGCCAACCTTCCACCAGAGGCAATTCGGGGTTCAGTGTCTTGCCCAAGGACGCATGGGCGGGCAAGGTGGGAATCAAACCCACAATCTTCCGATCACGAGTTGGCCGGCCCCGTATTTATGGTTCAAAACTGTTGTTTTCACAGAACTCTTAATAAAGTTGATCTTTTGCACTATATAGATGAGACAATAGTAGTTAAAAGAAGCCCCTCCCTGCTTGTCCAGTGTGAACACGAGGGCTAAACTTAAGTTCCAAAACACCAGTTTAGCATATTTTTGGCGTCCTAAACGTAACTCTTCAACTGTTCACGCAATTAACGTAATTCCAACAAATACTCAAGTATCTTCACGCTAATATGCAGCACTGCACAGTAGAGAATTGCAATCAACGAAAACAATTTCTGTTGATAATATGTTCCATAACGGTGCCAAACCAACAGGAAAAGCTGCTTTTCTCCACGGCAACATCAGCTGATTCATGTTTATCCCATAAACCATGGGTGCCCAAAGTGGGGCCCGTGGGCCAAATTTGGCCCACCAAAGGTAATCCTTTGGCCCACCAAGTCATGGCCACTATGCAAGTGTTTAGTCAAAACCTCTTTACTGTATGGCGTTCCAAAACTCTATCAGGCCAACATTGAGACACTGATAAAGTCAAAAGACCAGCTCCACACCTATCATTATATGTGTTACCTTAGTGAATACAGAATCAAAATGATCAAATAAACCATATTCTTTATTTTTAAGCTTTTATTTCATAACATGCAAAAAAATTATTGTATTTGGCCCGTGGACCGAGATCCCATCTTGATTTTGGCCCATTGAGCGAAAAAGTTTGGATATCTCTGCCGTAAATTGTCATAACTTTACAGTTTGTCAAAGAGTGTGTGTTATTTAGCTGTCGCCGGAGACATCTCAGATGTGAAAAGGTTAACATACAAACCTGTCTGTCAGAAGAAGACTTCTAGTTATGCTCCACCATCACCAAATTAGGAGAAGTCTTTTCAAGAGACGAAGCACCTACTTCCTGTGCTTGACCTTGGCGCTAACGCCTTCCTTCTTCTCCTACGATGCTTCCACCAGGTGGAAGCCTCCGTTTTCCTCCCTCAGCTTCTCCCTCTTCCTGGCTTGGACCAGACTATAGACCACAGCCCCCAGGGTGTTCCTGTTCTGAGCAGGCCCCCGTCCTCCGCCACGCTCAACGAAGCTCGACCGCTCATCTCTGCTGCTCACGAAGAAGGTTCTGACCTGAGGAAGGATACATTCAGACCTAAGGAACCTTAGTGAGGTTCTGTAAACTAGTCAAGCTTTGTGACAACTCACTTTTCCTTGGCGTTCACTGATCCCTTTAACATAAATGTCTCCTCTCAGCTGCCGTAGGAAGCCTCGCTCCACCAAAACACAACTCGTGGCCTCAGGGACCTGAAAAAAAAGGAGGGGGCATGAATACGCGAAAAGATCAAAACTCCGCCCAAGGACGGGTGAGCTCACATGAATCCTCCCGTTCACGCCCGTGGTTTCCATCCTGCTCGCCAGGTTCACCGTCGCACCCCAAATGTCGTACTGCGGTTTGGTGGCTCCAATCACGCCAGCAATCACCGGGCCGTGGGCAATGCCTGGAGAGGACACAGCAGGTCAGCGTGGGTCACTTCAGGTCAACATAAATGGAAAACGTTTAATCGTTTAGAAAAATATGTTAA
>NC_050513.1:16440647-16440968 GCF_002922805.2 Oryzias melastigma | reverse complement strand
AGTACGGGTGAGCTCACATGAATCCTCCCGTTCACGCCCGTGGTTTCCATCCTGCTCGCCAGGTTCACAGTCGCACCCCAAATGTCGTACTGCGGTTTGGTGGCTCCAATCACGCCAGCAATCACCGGGCCGTGGGCGATGCCTGGAGAGGACGCAGCAGGTCAGCGTGGGGTCACTTCAGATCGTGAACGGAAAAGGTTTAATCGTTTAGAAAAATATGGGAAAAAAACAAAAAAAATTTATTTAAAAAAAAATACATAAATATAATGATAAAAAATAATGATATATAAAACAATCATAAAAATGATAAGAAGCAGGGAA
>NC_050513.1:16408023-16440612 GCF_002922805.2 Oryzias melastigma | reverse complement strand
AAAAAAAAAATATATATATATATATATATATATATATATATATATATATATATATATATATATAAATATATATTTACAGAATATATTTATATATATATATAAACATACATATATATATTATATAAATATATACTGTATATATATATTATATACATATATACAGTATATATTTATATATACAGTATATATATATAGTATATATTTAGATACACACATATATTTATGTATATATACATAAATATATGTGCGTGTATATAAATACGTATTGTCTATATAAATATATATGTAGCTTTCTCTCTCTATATATAGATATACATATAATTTATATATATACAGATATATAGACATGTTTTTTTTTCCTTAAAATTATATGTATATATATATACACATAAAAAAAATATATCATTTTTAGCTTTTGTAATTTTCTGGTTGTATTGACTCCTTTACTGAAGGGTTTTTTTGGTCCTCCATGGCTGGCGGGTGGATCTTACCAACTCTCAGCTGAAAGTGGTTCCCAGAGAAACTGTTGATGTGCTTCAGTGTCTCCTGCATGGCCAGAGCGAACAGAACCAACTCGCTCAGGTGGTTCCAGCTGTCTTCGCTCTCCTGGACACACAAACTATAGTGAGCTGCTGTCGTTCAGGTGGGATGTTCAGAACCCTGGGATCGACCGGGCTCACCTCTGGGTCAGGTGACAGCCCAGACGCTGCCATGTAGGAGCTGCCGATGGTTTTGATCTTTTCCACTTCCTGGAAGTAGCATTCATCCAGAAGCTGCAAATGGACACACAATTTAACACATCTGCACATCATTTGTGATATTTTTGGGGGGGTGGAGTGAATGTGTGTGACCTCATCAAAGTCGCTGATGATGCGGTTCAGGAGGCGGAGACACTCGACTTGCTGGTGAACGAGTTCTTTCTGCTCGTAGAAGTCGGAAAAGCCAGGCAGGGAAGCAAACAGGACGCCGACGTGGGAGTACGACTGCGAGTACAACTCCTGACACACACAAACACGTGATTGTGTGAGTCTCAAATGTCAGAAGCACACAAGACGTTTTAAACACAAGGTGATAGAGACAGATGGTGGTAAAACCTCCTTTTTCTAAAAAAATAAATAAATAAATAAATAAATAAAAAATCGCACTTATTGAAAAAAAGCTCTTGCCCTTCGAGGAGGTGGTTTTCGAGGTGTATTGAAAGTGACATATTTTGAGAAACCTACAAAAGGAAGGTTGAAACTGTCAGCTGATTTTTTGCGATAGACAATATTTTACATATCGAAATTGACATATTTTGCCGAACTGCAATGGAAACACTTTTTTCATTCAATGGGTAATGTGACCAATACCCAGATAAAACAGTGGATGCCATAGGACAGGGGTCTGAGTTTTTAGGCTAATTTAGTGTTTAGCTTTTATTTTAGCAACATGCTAACATTTTTGGCTGATTTAATTTACTGAGGAATTTCATCCTAATTTGGAGTTCAGCTAGTAATTAGATAATGAGCTATCTTTTTCGCTAATTAGGCATCAACTAAAGGTAAAAATGTTTTAAAAAAATCCCATTTTGAGAAATGCTAGTTTCTTTTTATAGTTTTGCTTTTGTTTATGCCAAAAAAAAATAGACATAATTGGCTCTTTTGCTGTTAAAGGTTGCCGACCTCTGCCACAGGAGGTCCCACAGGATCATCCAGCTCATCCAAAGTTGAGCGTGTCATGCAGAGTTGTTGGATCTTTAGCTGCTCTGTAAAAATCACTAACCCTGATTTCCCGTTATTGCAGACTCAAGGCTTGAATAAGATGCCGACATCTCCTTTGATAGATGACGATGAGCGCTAGTACAGTGACAGAAATGTGAACGTACCTGCTCTAAATCAAAGTATTGGTCACATTTGTCACAGTGAATTTGAATGACTTATCGCGTGAGTTGGTTTATTTGCAAAATCAATATTTACTGGAAACAGTATAATTGCAAAATTTTGTTTTTCAACTTCAATAAAGTTTTGTGCATATGTGTAATGGAAACACAGCTAGCGGCAGCTTTCTGAAGCCGTCCTGGGTCAGTTTGATGCTGATCTGTTCTGGTAACAATCAGCTGCTGGTCACCTCGTTGTCGGTGTCCCTTTGCAGGAAGTGCTGCGCGACGTGGGCGGGCAGGATGTTCAGCAGCAGACACTCGTTGTGCTCCCGCTGCTCCTTCATGTCCTCCACCTCCTTCCTCGCCTGCAGACGCCACAGGAAGTCTAGGCGTGCTGTTGCCTCCAGCTACCGAGAAGGAAAAATGAAATGAGAAAACGGGAATGAAAAGATAAATAGTCCGGAATGTGGAAATGTAAACATTTTGGCACTGAGCAAACTTAAAAATGTGGGCGTGTTTTTCATCACCTGTCTACTGTTATAGAGCACAGCTACCACAAAGATGGCCATGAGGATGATGCACACACCCCTTTTGCACAGGTGATGGGAGTTGAGAATGCTGCAGGGGAAACACACCGTTTGAGTTTGTTCCCACATCACCTGAAGGCAGCATTTCCCCGGCAGGAGCCTCACCTGTACGACTCCACCAGCAAACCGGCAAAAGCGGCCGCCAGCAGCATGAAGGCCAGCTGCAGCACGCAGCTCAGCCTGAGGAAGACCGCACAGGTAACCATAGCGACCACTGCGCTCAGCATCACGTACTGTAGATGGGAAACAAAGATGTCAATGGCGCAGGAAACGGTAGGATGGGACTTGTGGAAAATGTTTAGTCACCTCTGGATGGGTGCAGATGTTCACGTCAGGCGGAGAAGATGAGGAGGAAGTCAACTCACCGACCGCAGACAAATCACACCACAACTAAAGAGGTAACGGCACAAGAGGTAGTAAGAAGTTATGGAGAAGACACAAAGGGAGAGGACACGGATAGGTAGGTCAAATTCAAAGACAGAAAACAAGAATGAGACATAAAGACAAAAGGAGAGACACCTAGACAAATATCCCACGATGTCACCACGTACTGACTTAAATGCAACTTTTTTCTTTAGCAAATTTGGCAAGTAGATGTGTGGCGGAATTTTTAAGTGGGAGGCGGAATTTGGATTTTTATAAGCCATGTGATGACAAAACAATTTTTCTCTAAAAGTTGACATCTGGCAGATTACCAAATCAAGCAACAGCTGGGTGACCAGCTAGAATGACCAGTCAGCAGAACCTCTGATTGGAGGATTTGTAAATGTCTCCAGTCGTTGGCCGTCCAAATGAAATGCTACCGACATGCCAGTAGCCCAGTGGTGAGTATAAAAGGTAAAAAAAAAAACATTTTTTCAAAATGGCGGCTTTTCTATTGATTTTATCTCCATAGCAACCATTTTAATTTTGGATTGCCTGGGGGTAACGAACAGGTCTATGTAATTTTTAGAAGAATTGGTAAAAGTAAATTTTTAGATTTCCTTGACAACAGAGGTTTTTTGTTAACCAGATTTCCTAATATGTTCATATCGTATGTTATATTGTTTTGTTCACTTTGAGCTAACAATTCATGTATTACATTTACACAATATTCTGGTAAAAGAAAAAATAATTAAATAAAGTTCCATTGTTAAAGAGGAATGCCACTTTTGCAAGCTTCCAACACAAACCTCAAATTCCAATATTTTTTCGCCGAGTAGCTCCCCAACGATGCTCAAGGATAGATTGAAATCTCTTGGCTGAGTTTTAGTTTGTAGAAGACACCAAAGTAGATTTCTTTAAAATTCAAGATGGGGACCTCTTACTGAGGTCAAAGGTCAACAAAAATCTGTTTATGGTTCCGACTTAACCTGGTGTGTGTGTGTTAAATTTTGACAAAAGTTTTTTTTTCCCATATTGTGCAAAAATATATTTCACAAAATGGCCGCTAAGCCGTGTGCCCATCCCATAATAATTTTAAATCATCCTTTATGTTTTGGTTTCTTTACTTTATTTTGAAGTATTTTTGAGCCCTATAAGAGAGTTTGGTCACATGATGTTTTTGATGGTTCCTCCTTCTGTGATGTCATCCTTTGTTGGGGGTGGTCCATGACTTTGTCAAAAAATAATTTAATCTAGGTAGATGTATAAACTTTGTTGAGTTTTAAAAAAATAAGATTTGAGAAAATAATGTGGTCCATGGAGTCCAGAACTGCTCCAGGTTAAATTACACTGTAAAAAGTGACACATTTACCAAAAGTTCTGGAATGTATTGCATTTAAAATTAATAATTTTCATCGAATACAAATTTTGTGTTGTTGGTTTACTCAACTGAAAAATGTAATTTGATAAATTTGGTAAGAACTTTTGTTAATTGATTCAATGTTTAATTTTTTACAGTGTAGTAGAATTCATAACTTGGTACAAATTTATATTTTTGGACTGTTGCTACAAAAGCGGTTCGTATAAACACAAAAAAACAAATAAACAAAGAAAGTAAGTCTAAAAATCTTTCTAACTTACGATGTCTACTGAGGCGACCCCAAAGTTGACGGTGATGGCAGTGAGCATCAGCACTGTGCGTGCATTTTTGGTTTCGTGCACCCAGCAGCAAATGGACTGCAGTCGGGCGGGGCAACACTTAAACTCCTCCCCCAGAGTGAGCAGCAGCAGCAGGAAGTAAACAAAGCCGCCACACAGGAACTGCAGCAACATGGGACAGAGTCTAGAAAAAAAACAACAGGGTCAAACACAAACTCATGCTTGGTATTTTAGTTTGGATAGAGGCCTTCAATCGTGTTTTTTTTTTTTTTTTTAGTTTTTCCTTACCGAGAAGAATCAATTTTAGTTTAGCAATTAGCTATTGTTTATATTTTAGAAACTGATTTTATGTTTTTGTTTAGTTCTTGGTGTGATATAACTGTTATGATATTGGGCTACAGGAGTAAAATTGAGTTGAATTTGTGATATTTTAGCTTTAGATTAGCTTTCATTCCTGAAAATCCTGTAGTTTTGAAGCTAGGTACACATTGTGCATTCAAGAACCCTCACATTGAATGTTCACATTGGACAAAAGGGGAGGGGCTTCTTCGTCTTTTTATTTTACTACTGTTCACTAGTGCGTGTCCGGCATGTACAGCTGAAAGAGGCTTGGTGCAAAACGTCTATATTGATTTCTGACTCTTAGTAGTAAGGACCCATTTTTACAAACTGTAACAAAGACGTACCTTGGGGCGGGTATAAGCACCTGGATAGCCATGAGCAGCAGCAACAAGATGAAGGAACAAACCATGTTGGACTTGAAGAGCTCATCTCTCATCTGGGAGTACTAAGAGGCAAAACGACAACGATCACAGAACGGCTCTTCACGCGAGAGAAGTCTAACCGACGAGGGGAAGTCACCTTTCCCTCCATCTGGGCGTCCTTGAACACCTGAGTGAAGGTGGTGATGTGCTCCTTCCTCATCCGCTCGCTGCTGCGGACCTCCATGGCCTGTTGGATCCTCTTGTTGACTTCCCGAGATCCTGAACGAGCTGCAACCTGATTGGGCAGCTGAGTGAGAGAGCCGTTGGTGAAAGTGGCGAGGATCTACAGAGCGCCACAAAGAGCAGAGGACATGGATGAGACCCATGATCAAACAGTGGTGTATTTGCGTCTAATTTGTTCTGTTCTCACAAAATTCATCCCCAGGATGTCTCCAAATGGAAGCTCAGCGCTCCAGGTTGTCATGTCATCATAACTGGGGCGCCTCAGCTTCAGAGGTTTGGCTTCTTCCCGTGGCGCAGGGCGGATCAGATACGTGTCGATGTTGTGCTTCCGTAAAAACTCGCTACGTTCCTGGCCGTGTCCATTCTCGGTCTGGTAGATACCGTCCAGACAGTCTAGAGTGGCTTTTGAGATGTGCACCTGCCTGGGAAGGAAGATGTGATACAAAGAAAAGGGTAAAAATAGTTAAACTCATGTTGGTGTTTGAGATCATGCAAAATATGTGTTTGGTTTGCTTTATTTTTGTAAAACTTTGGGGATTGGGAGAATTTGGATTCTGTCTTACTATTATAAATGAAGAAATTAGACAAACCAAGTGTAGTTTGTGTGGATACCTAGTGTGTTCTTGCCCAGTGAGTACTTATCTCTGTGGTGACAGTTTCTACATTTACACCGCGCATGTGTTGCAGGTTTAAGAACGCTCTATGCACAGTTTCATGAATGAACATTCAGCCAGTGGTGATTACCCCGGACAAGCAGGGGTTGGCAGGGAGAGAATTCTTCTTCTTTTGCTTTTTACTGTTCACTAGTGCTCGTATACCACCAGCAATTGGTGGAGTCTCTGGGCGAAAAGTCATAGTCAGAGAATTCTGACCGGGCACAAACCGCAATTAATATTTTCTCCTTTGCTATCATGTTTACAACAGTTGGCACTTCAGAGTTTTGGAAAGGACCCTACCCACACGTCACCATCAAATCCGAGTCCCTGATTGGTGGAGAGTTATGCATTTTAGCGATTAAGCAGTCAAAGGATCAACTGGTTAAACTTCCAGAGTGCGATTAATGACTGCCTGTTTTGTATGTAGGGCACTAGACTGGACTTAAAGCTTGTGTAGCAACATGTAAACACAAGAACAGGCAAGCCCAAAATGAGGGTTTACATGCGCTTTCAAAGACCAGGAGTGTCCAAGGTCAGTCCTCAAGGCCCAGTGTTTCTACATGTTTTCCAACCAACCTGCCATTGAAGCTCCTTATTGGCCAAACACACCTGATCCAGGTCATCAGCAGCAGATAAGGCAGGGTTACTGAAAAACCGAAAGGAGGCCAGCCCTCGAGACCTGACATCCCTTGCATAGACTTTTCATTGAAAGTGGCTGCTTGACCAGGAGTCGACATGGCTAGAGTGAATGTACCTTGGGGGTTAGGTGGTGTCAAAGTGTGAGTGCAGATTTGTAATTTTGAAGAGTGTGTGTGTGAGTCTAACCCTGGAAGTCCTGCTGCCTCCAGGCTATTTGCAATGTCCACATCCCAGCTCCAGATATCAAATTGCCACTTCTGAAGGCCCAGCACGCCGCAAAGGACCGAACCTGAGTGGATACCAATTCTCATATCCACTTCCTGTTGCAGCTCCCGCCGCACATACCTGCAGGAGACACTCAGACATCCCTATGGTGGTCTAGAGAGACGTGAGCGGGGATTTGTGTGCTCGTTACCGTATTGTGCTGATCATGCTTAGGCCCATCTCCACACAGGAGCGGGCATGTCCCCTTTGAGGTTCCGGCACCCCGGATACACAGTAATAACAGTCGCCAAGGATTTTGATGCGCAAACATTGATGCTCCTGAACATAAACACGATCCCACTTAGACTTAAAAAAAAGAATACAATTATTGTAATGTTATAGCAGGAATTGTACCTCAGCCAGCCGATCGAACCGCCCAAAGAGCTCATTGAGAGTTTTGACAAGCTCCTGGGCCGAAAGAATCAAGGACAGCGACGTGAAGCCAATGATGTCTGCAAACAGAATACTCCGAGGGCAAACACAAAGATATCTCATTCATGGTGTTGTTCAAATGTTTGTACCGAAGGACTCGATCAAATATGCTCAAATGCCTGGCAAGCTCCTCACCTCACGTCTTTGTAGTGATGGATGTAAATTTTGTGGAACTGCTGAGGAAGAAGGTATTCATCCACCGCCGTCATGTCAGAGATCATCTCCAGGACCAGGAAGCGGGGCAGAATGGACATCACCAGACGCTCCTGGAACCACAGAAATGGGACTCTGACATCAACATTTATAACGGATACATTTCAATAAAAGCCTTAATTCTATCGCCTATTGAACTAAGTATGTGTTATAACTGTCTTGCATGAGGCCCTTTAGTCCTTGGGTGTGGCTTGGACTCTACCTGTCTTTGGTTCTCCCTTTCCAGCCGGACTCGGCCCTCAATGCAGCGCCGGGTCTCCAGGAAACTCTGCCTCTGAGTCCGGTCTGACAGGTAATGAATGAAGAGTCCAGCCGTGTTCATAGCCAAGTACAGCAAGGTCTTTGACAACACCTGACAAGTACAGCCAACAAGAAAGAAGGGACAACAAATGATGAAAGAGAGAAAGGAAATAAGAACACAAAGAATGGACAAGAACCAAACCTTTCTGATGACGATGTGATCACTGTATCTGCAGCAAACGTCCACCAAGAGGTGCAGCGTAGAGGTGGTCGCCCCAGCTGCAATGGACCAGACGAGGGGCAGCGGTATCAGGGTGTATGTGGAGAAGAGGGTGAAGAAGACATACCAGGAGTGGTGGCTTTCAGCCCAGCTGAAGAAGGCCAGCAGGCCTTGCAAGGTCTGAGATGCCCAGGTGAGCATGGACAAGCACCTAGAGGGGACACACAGGAGACTCAAAATGTAGTAGATTTTACTTTATTCTTTCAACTATTGCCCAAAAGACACTTGTTTTTAAATCCCACATAATTTCCCTTAAAGGTGACTGGGTGATTTCTTTGAATAGTACTTGTTGTACTTATACCTATCAATGCAGAAGATCCTCCCGACGATGATGATCCGAGCATACCCCAGATCCCACACAAACTTCGTTCTAATTGTCTAATTGCACACATACCGCGCTCACTCATCCATTGAACAGCATTCACAATCCCCTTGCCCAGTGCGCAGGGTTCAGGAGGAGTTGAAAAAAGTATGTGTCTGCCGCTTATCTACTTCATCCTTACCTACCATTACAAGTTAAGCGTTCGATATGACCTGTGGCTTGCAGCATGCCCATAGAAAAAATGTAAGAGAACGTTTTCACTCTACGGGCTCACCAAGGGGTCTACGACCTTGATATTTGAAGCGGGCCAGTATTCACTCTTAAAGGCAGTTGTAATTAAGATACTACCTTGGTATTCAAATGATTTACCTGCCTTGCTTACCTAAGACACGATGATGATGACATCATCTCCCTTTTGATGAGGGCCAGACAACAAAACCCCGCCCATAGGATGACTGACAAGCCTGTCAGCCAGTCACAGGCCACGCCCCCCCACCCAGGGGCCCAGGTCAGCAGTGAGACAAGCAGTCGGGTAAGGATGTCCACGATGTTGGTGACGACCAGAGAGGTTCTTCTCTGAACTGAGGAGAACTGAATGTAAAGCTGTTCCAGGTCTGCAGACCTGCAGTTCAGAAATGAAGCAGAAGTCGAAGGAGAAGAAACATATAGACATCAGTCAAATTGATTAGGATTGACAAATAAGAAGGATATCAAAATCAATTCAAAACAGATCCAAAAGGAGTCCGTGTTTGTGTGGTTGTTAAGGAGTGTTGTTGTTTGTGTCTTTACTTGAAGGTTAGCTGCAACGTGGGAATGAAGACACCGTGTACCGTTGATCCGCACGACACAAAGAAGTCTGAGTCAGTTAACGGTTTGGGCCGGGGTTTCACAGAGGACGGCCGTGCACTTGGGTGAATACGTGCCGCAGAAGAGCGCCGCTTCTGCCAAAAGTTTCCTCGGGACGCCTTGCTACGGATCTGCCTGAGGAACAAAACCCAAGTCAAACGAACGCTGTTGACTTTTTGGACAGCCGCCGTCACGGAGGGTCACCTGTTGATGTCTGCGATGTAGGCGTCAGTGACTGTGATGCGGTGCCGGTCGCGCCTCAGCCCCCCGGCGAGCCTCAGCGAATACAGATTGTGCTGGTCGATGATGTTCCGGACGGCATTCTGCCACAGCAGGTGCTTCCTCTGAAGTTTGGGTGCCGGTTCAACGGCCGCACTGAAGGTAATGTCACTGGCAGATTCACAGTCGCCATTTCCCACGGTGCCAGAGTTTTCCTCCATGGTAGTTCCTGATGGAAGAACGCAGGTCAGAAAACTCCATTTTGTTGTGTGTTTTACTAAGATGTCAAGACTGTCGCACAACATCTACATGGCTGAGCAGAGTCAGATAGAGGTTTTAGGGTTAATCCAATCAGGCAACAGCAGGACTTTATGAGCGCTCAACGAATCCGGACAAAAAAAAAAACTTTCATATGAAAATCAGTTTGTCAAGTAAATTATCTCATTGGGATTATTTTGGCTTTAATCCCTAGTTTTATCTGGTATATTCATTTAACTTTAAAGCTGAAACATGTCACGATGACCTTGAAAAGTTTGTTTCTACATTAAGAATTAGCATCCAGTTCTGTTACATTTCTATGCAGACAATTTCAGATTTTTTTTTTTTTTGACCTACGAACTTACTTTATTGCACTGTTAAAATATTTTTTGTCAGCTAAATCAAGTTTCTAAAATAAAAGTTGAGGGTTTTCTTCTTTATAAGTTGCCTTAGATGACATCACTTCTAAGACAAGAATTAGGATTCAGGTCTGTTGCATTTTTATGCAGATGATTCCACATTTTTGTTTTACCAACCAATTTACCTAATTACACTTTTGAAGAAGACATTTTCGTCAGCTAAAATAAAGACTACAAGAAAAAGTTGCTATTTTTGCATTTATTCTCTCCAAGGACCATTTTCTAAGAAAAGAATTAGGATCCAGTTGTGATTCATTTTTATGCAGATGATTCCATGTTTTTTTTTTTTATTGACAAACCAGTTTACTTTGTTGGATTTCTAAATATTTTTTGCAGTTAAAGTCAAGATTGTAAAATAAGGTCAAGGTTATATTTCTTTATGTTTCGTTTTTTTTTTTGTTAGAGAACAACATATCTAACATAACAACTGGGCCCTATTTCTGTTACATTTCTAAGCAGATGATTCCACTTTTTTTGACCAACCAATTTACTTAATTTGACTTTTGAAATATTTATCCTTGTCAACTAAAATCAAGATTACAGAACAAAATTTAGATTTTTTTTAATTTATTGTCTCAGAGGGCAACATTTCTCAGATAAGAACTAGAATCCAGTTCTTTTAAATTTCTATGCAGACGATTCCAGTAGTTTTTTTTTTTTTACAGTTTACTTTATTGCACTTTATTGTCAGCTAAAGTCAAGATTATAGAACAGTTTTTTTATTTTAAATTGTAGTGCTTTGTTGAATCATAAATAATCTTAATAAACTACAAATAAACAAGCATTGATATTTTTTCTTTTTAATACTATGGGATTTCCTTAACCATCTTCTTGATTGACTTTGAAATAATTGTTTAATGAAGATGATGCTTTAATGTGGTCTATTATAGGCTTGTAATCAGTAGAGTTAATTTTTTTACATTACTGTAAATTACAAGATTAAATAAGCCTAAACACCTCTGGAGTTCCTTCAAAACCAAAGAAAAACCTACATCTGGTGTGCCTGTGAAGATAATTTCAAACCTACAGTTGTAAAGGAGGATAAATACCTGAAACTTCATCCAGACGTTTACTCTGCTCTCATGCACTCATCTTTTATCCACTTTCATGTCTTCAGCTTTCATCAGTTTTTTCTCCACATGGTGGACCTCCAACATTCAGCTCAATAGTCCATTTGTTTCTCGTCAGTCCTCAGTGTGACACGTTTCATTTCTTCCGTCTCAGACTTTCTTCTGCAGCTTCCAGAAGAAAAACATGGAAACAGTGGCTTAAGCTCATGGTCGGGTCTTGCCTGTGGTTTTCTTTCAGGCTCTAATGGAATCAGCTCCCTGAGAGTCACAAAGATCGAGGCCATCTGTAATGAGCTGATAAAAACCAGCAGATGTCCCCACCCTAATCCACAGGTTGGGCCCTCCTGAACAGACAAAGGCTGCTCAATAATCACCCAGATTAACTCTGGGAAAGCACGCACGCGAGTGTGCATGTGTCTGCGCCAAGACTGGCAGACCTCCAACCAGGTCAGCTCGGGTTTAAGTTTGTTTTTTTCGTTGAAAACCCGACGTTGATACACTGAACGGACGATTAAAAGCGTCACGGTTCCTGCAGGATCTCCTACTGATGAACCTGCAGCTCAACTGTCTGAAGCAAATTTATGGGGTCAATTTAGGATCAGTTTAAAGGGTAACCACTCAGGGAAGTTGGAGGCTGACTCCGCCCAAAGCCGAAATTTGAAACTCCAGTCAGAGGGGCGGAGCTTGAGGGCTGGACTGTTATCATTACTGGAGCTGCGGATCATGACATCAGACTTCTGAAACTTACATGGTTTGACCAATCACAAAATTCAACTGTAGTACCTCGATTCAACCTGTAGGGGGCAGCACACAGACGAGTTTTGACTATATTTTCAAGAGTTAAACAAGTTTATTTTAATTTTATTTTCTCAATTTCTAAAAAAATGTTGCTATGTCCAAGAGACAGCACTTTTAAAGCCCTATTTATAGAGGTCAACAACCAAAAAAAGTTGATTTTGGGTTTGGTTATCCTTTAAAGTGAATTTAAAAAAAGGTTGAAAAAAATGTACATTTGAAAAAATCTAAAATAGAAAGGAATATTCATATTAGAAAAAATAAAGTAATTAAGAAAATTAAGGGTTTCCACCTTTAATCTGTATTTCTTGGGTAGATTATCCCTTTTTTATTTATTTATGAGTTCACTTGCAGCCTTTTCTCCTTTTTTCCTCTTCTGACAGATGCCAACACCCCTAACTTTTCTCCTTTCCCTATTGACTCCGCCCACTTCGTCCAGAATTCCCAAACCCAACACACTTCTGAACACTATATTAACAAAAACCCTTTATATTGTGTTAGAGTAATATTTTTTAAACCAGACTGGACATTGTTCCTGTCAGTATTTTGTCATTTAAATTTGTTAAAGGAAGGGGCGGAGCCACAGGGGGCCAAGTGTCCCCATCAGAAAAAAAGTGTTGCCTCCAATTTTGAAGCTAGCTTTAGTATAATTTTTGACAAAAAAAAATAAAAAAAGAAATCGCCACTACAAGCACCTGAAAATAAGAAAAAGCAATATTCTTAATAATGTTAGATATTATTAATAAAACCATTTGAAACACGTATTCCTAATCTTTTAATTTTATTTCCACACTCATTTTTTATTCTTCTAAAGTTTTCTGCCCCTCCATATGAAACTCTCCCACTGGCTAAATGCTCCAAAACTTCCCTAAAACGGTTCGTCTTCAGAAAAAGACAATGAGTGGACGTGAGGAAGATATGAGCGCCTTTATTCATTCCCGTTAAAACACACATGTACAAACATAAACCTGTGAAAGTTCATGCTGTTGGAGGAAACCGCTCATCTTTATCATGTAAACAATGTCGGGAGAGAACCTCTGCGTTAGTGAAACCCAGCTTCAAGTTCAGGTTCAAACCAAACTAAAGATCTGTGAAAAGTTGTGAACATTGACATTTTCCATGATACACAAAGGTCCATCATGCAGAGAGGATAAAGGAGCAAGATTTTCGTTTAGGAACGCCACAAAAACACAAAATGAAGGACGGGGAGAAGAGAGGAAACGAGAGGTTTGAGGCACAAACACACATGAGGTCTTTTTAAGCACTTTGTGTTTTCATCAACAACTGATGGCACACAGGAAAGAGAAAAATCAACACGGACGATTTTTTCTTCAGAAACAAAATGAAAATATTGGCAGCTTTAACAACTAATATGATTAATTGATTTAAAGCAGAGAACACTTCATTTGATGAAACCAACATTTTTTTCGATAATATTTAAAAAACAAAGTTTTGTCCGTTTGAAACGGTTTTTGGACACAAATTGTTAACTTAGAGTTAAATAACTTAAAACACACACAATTAAAAATATTGCACATTTCCTCTTCAATCAAAAACATAAAAATGAGACATATGGATTATTATTATTGGATGGAGTCCTCCAGAACGCAGACTGGCTTGCGGGCAGGTGCAGCGGAGGGGCGGAGCCTCCTATAGCTTTCAAATGCAAGAACTGACAATCCAACATGCACTCAGATTTTTGTCATTCCTCTCCGTAATGATTTGGCAGAACATCAAACAGTGAACAACTACAGAAGTGGAAAACGGCCTGCCCGACTTTGTTTTATTTTTATTTTTTCAATTGTTTTATAAGGATAAAAAGATCATGAAGAAGACCCCCAATCTTCGTTTCCCACACTGAGACGCCAAAACTTTGCCTGTTTTGAGTCTTATCACGGGATATTGGATCTCGTTATCACAAGAAAATGGAATTTGTTTTATTGTGATAACGAGAGAATGGATCTCATTATTACAAAAAATTAAATTTGTTTTATCGTGATAATGAGAGAATGGATCTCATTATCACAAGAAAATGACATTTGTTTTATCGTGATAGCGAGAGAATGGATCTTATTATCATAACAAAATGGAATTTGTTTTATTGTGATAACGAGATAATGGATCTCATTATTACAAGAAAATTACATTTATTTTACCATGATAACAAGAGAATGGATCTCATTGTTAAAAAAAACGAAATTTGTTTTATCGTGATAACAAGATAATGGATTTCATTATCAAAAGAAAATTAGATTTTTTTATCGTGATAACGAGAGAATGGATCTCATTATCACAAGAAAATGAAATTTGTTTTATCGTGATAACGAGACAATAGATCTCATTATCACAAGACAATTAAATTTATTTCCTCATGACAACGGGACAATAGATCTCATTAACACAAGACAATTAAATTTATTTCCTCATGACAACGGGACAATAGATCTCATTAACACAAGAATATGAAATAAATTTTTATGTGATATGAGATAATTAATTTCGTTATCATGAAAAAATGAAATTTATGTTCTCCTGATAACCAGATTCATAATGTCGTTATGAGAAAACGCCAAATCGCCAAAATAAAAAAACCTGCAAGGCAGGCTGTTTCCGGCTTCCGTAAACAACAACAACAACAGTAGTTCAAAAATGTGTAAAACAGTGACTGGAGTTTAAACACTGAATCTGATGAGAGGAAGAGAAGAGCCGCAGGAGCTCGAAGACACTCAAACTTTCCCAACTTATTCAAAAAATATAAACAAATTATTATTATTTGTGAATACTTTTCCATTTCAATAAATATAAATACATTTGATGTTTTGAACAGTACATTTCAAAGACTAATTGGATTTTAACCTAAAATCTGTCCAAACTTCAAAAAACAATTAAAATATTTATTTTATTTAACACAATGCCTTCTTTTATTTTGAAAAGCTTTGGTTCAAAAGCTGTTTTATTTTGAAATTGAATTTATTAACATACTTTTGTCTGCTTCTCAATTTTAGTTTTAGCTTTTTACTTTCACCTTGAAATATTTTCGTCATCTTAAATAAAAAATACCTAATTATTAAAAATTGTAATCTTTTTAAATTAGTTCAAATTAAATGGGGTCTTTAATAACCTATTTGAAAATTCCAATAAAGCTTGTAAAATAGAGGACAAAAACGTTTAATACATTTTTTTTTAACCAAGATTTAAAAAAATAAATGCATAAAATTCAACACTTCTCTTTAGATTCTAAGCAGAAAATACTGACAAATGAAAGTTTTGTTTCTGAGTGCGCCCGGGAGCCCTGCAGCTCTCTTCTCCGTGTGTTTCTTCAGTGAGGAGTCGTTCTGGCGTTTTTTCCTGCAGTCGTTGGTCGTGAGTTTTCAGCCCGCAGTGATGCGTTGGTTTCATTTAATGTTCTTCAGCAGTGAGGTACGGGCGTTCACCACCGCCTTGAAAGCGTCCTCGCTGCCGGGCGCCACGCATTTGTCCGGGTGAAGCAGGACGGCCAGCTTCCTGTAGGCCTTGTTCACCTCCTCCCTGGAAACACAGGGGCAGCGGGATGCCGCCAACAAGTTCAGGAAGCGGCGCCTCGTCTGTCAGCTCAGGTTTAAACTCAACAGGAAGTGGGTGCGTTTTAACGAAGCGACAGCAGGTGAGCGTCACCATGACAACGGTTTAAACTGTCCACCGGCTAGAGTTAGTAGAAGGTTCTTGCAGGACACAAAAAGACTCCTGAGGACAGCAAAGGCCTGAGTCTACTGGAATGTTTACTCCAGTGCAGACAACAAGTAAACATAGAAGGCTGGAACACGTATCCAAATACTCTTATGTCCACAATATTTCCAGAAAAATTTAACTAATTTGCTGTCTTGATAAATATAGTCAAGGAAATACAGCTGTAACCAGAATCTGAATACTTGGATATCCACAATGCGCTCCATAAAAATTAAGTATTAATATTTGAGACATAAAGATCACTGATTCGCTATCTTTAAAAATAAACTAAAGTGAAATGGACTGTAAAGAAAATCAAAATATTCAGATATTCGCAATCTGTTCCTAAAAAAGTACAAATGTTTGTGACGTCTGAGATTGCTGACTTCCTATCTTTATAAATATATGAAACCACAGCCATTTTTATATTTAAAAACTTAGATATCTGCGTAAAAAAACGAATAAAAAATATATGCGACTTCCAAGATACCTGATTCGCGATCTTTATAAATATAGTACAAAAAGGAACCAAAAGTATCAAAATATTCAGATATCTGCATGTTCCAGGAAATCAAGTACAAATATTTGTGACATCCAAGATTGACGTTTTACGATCTTTATAAATATAATTGAATGTAGTGAATAAGGCTATAACAAGTATCCAAAGCTCAGATTTCCATGATCTGTTCTGAAAATAAAATGAGTACAAATATGTGTAACATCCAAGATCACTAATCTTTATAAATCTAGTACTATACAGTAAAAAGGGCTGTAAAGAGAATCAAAATATTCAGAGATCCACAATCCAGTCTGGAAAAAGACAAGTACAAATATTTGTGACATCCAAGATTACTGACTTGTGATCTCTATAAATATATCACAGTACAATAAATTGGGTTAGTATTTGAGTACTTGGATATTCGCGATCTGTTTTGAAAAAAACGAGTACAAATATTTCTGACATCCAAGCTCAGTAAGTCTGGATATTTATATTAAAATACGTGGATATCCGCGATACGTTCAGTAAAAAAAATTAGTACAAGTATGTGTGACTTCCAAGATCGCTAATCTTTATAAATATAGTACCATATAGTAAAAATGTCTGTTAAAAGTATCAAAATATTCAGATATCTGCAACCTGGTCAAATCAACTGTAATCAACTTCCACAGATTAAACCAGATCATGATGACGACCTCTTTACTGACTCACCGTGTGGCACCAGGTTTCACACCAAGCATATCCCATGAGTCCTTGCTGTTGCGGATGCGCCTGATGGTGTCGGCCTGCTCTTTGGTGAAGCCCACGCTGACCTCGGACACCGGCCGCTTCCCGCCGTTCTCGCACATGTCGGTGATGGAGGAGAAGAAGGCCTGCAGAGAGGACGAAGCTGAAGCTCCCGTTCTGTCACTGGGAACGGCTCCAAAGTGCAAAGAGTACCTGGAACATCTCGTTGATGCCCTCGCCGCTCTGAGCCGACGTCTCGAAGTAGTGAAACCCTCTAGACTCCGCCCACAAACGGCCCTCGCCCTCGTCCACCACCCTTCTCTTTGTTAAGTCCACCTGTAGAGACAAGATCTTCCTCAGCTTTTGTTTTAATGTAACGTTTGCACCTTCTATGGGTCCATGGCTACATGACCCGTAAGCATTACTAGCTACGGTTGGGCACATACGAGTCCCGCTGTTTTTTTCCGTTTTACTGATCTGAACTATGACTCTAAACCCGTGACTCCATCTGAACTGTGAATCTAAAACCGCAACACCATCCGAACCCTGACTCGAAAACCATGACATGATAAAAACCGTGACTCCAACATCTTGACACGATCTGAACCGTGACTCTAAAACCATGACATGATCTGAACCGTGACTCGAAAACCTTGACACGATCCAAACTGTGACATGATCCGAACCGTGACTCGAAAACAGTGACATGATCTGAACCGTGACTCGAAAACCGTGACACGATCCGAACCGTGACTCTAAAACCATGACACAATCCGAACCATGACTCTAAAACCGTGACATGATCTGAACCGTGACTCGAAAACAGTGACATGATCTGAACCGTGACCTGAAAACCATGACATGATCTGAACCGTGACTCGAAAACCGTGACACGATCCAAACTGTGACACGATCCGAACCGTGACTCGAAAACTGACACGATCTTAACGGTGACTCTAAAATCGTGACACGATCCGAACCGTGACTCGAAAACAGTGACATGATCTGAACCGTGACTCGAAAACCGTGACATGATTTGAAACGTGACTCGAAAACCGTGACAACTTATAAACCGTGACACGATCTGAACCGTGACTCTAAAACCATGACATGGCCCAAACCGTGACTTGAAAACCATGACATGATCCAAACTGTGACTTTAAAACTGTGGCACGATCTGAACCTTGACTCTAAAATCGTGACACAATCCAAACCATGACTCTGAAACCATGACAAGATGAGAACCATGTCTCAAAAAATTGTGACATTTTCCAAACCATCATTTAAAAACCATGACACGATTCGAACTGTGACACGGTCCAAACCGTGACACAATTTGAATCGTGACTCGGTAACTGTGACACAAATCTAATTGTGACTCTTAGACTGTGACACGATCCGAACCTTGAGTTTTGTGATCTGTTACACCCCTACCACCCTCACTATCTGACATTCTCATGTGATCTTATCTTTTAACTGGAGTACTTCTGTTTTTTTCAATCCAGAAATAGTCAGAAAAGAGTAAGGTGGGTGGACAGACTATTTTTTAGGACGATATGACATGTCGATGACCTTGTTAGCACAGACGATGAACACGATGCTGTCCATGTTGGCCTGCGAGCCCATCTCCTGCTTCATCTCTCCCAGCCAGCTGTCCAGAGCCTCGAAGCTCTCGCGCACCCCCACGTCGTACACCAGCAGCACGCCCTGGCTGTCCTTATAGAACTCGTTCCGCACCTGAAAGACAGAGCAGGTCACATGGTGGACAGAAAGGTTGGCGCCGCAGCTTCGAGACGTCGCGTCCCACCTCGTAGAAGAAGGGATGACCCGCCATGTCGAAGATGTTCACCTTGATCTCTCGGTCTCGGACCTGCACCCTGACACACAGCACACGTGACCATTGACACAACAAACGCACATGAGGCGGCGAGCGAACGCAGACTCACTTGGTGACGCCGTAGTCGATCCCGATGGTGGCCAGATACTTGGGAACGAACCTCTTCTCGCAGTAACGTTTGATAATGCAGCTCTGCAGAACAAACAGTCAGGTGGAGGAGAACTTCAACGACCAATCAGATTGCAGGAAAGAAGAAGTGATGTGTAGCTGCATCAGGATGGAGCTCAACATGTTTCTTCACATTAATCTGCTGCTTTAATGTAGATATTTTACCAAAAAAAACGGCTATTTGTCAGTATAAGATTTAAAAAAGCGTTTTTGGCCTTTACTATGAAGGATAAAGTTCATCTTTATCTCAATAATTATGTAATATAGCTGAAGTTTCCATTCAAATTAAATGTTTATGAAAGCTATTCTTCTATATTAGAGTTGGGATAAATAATGTGCGATATTCCTGTTAGAAATTCGTGTTTCTTTGCGTAATTTAATGAACAGTCTCTGTTATGATCACTGTAAACACTGATGTTTTGATCCTGAATGCAGCTTAAAGTTTACCTGCACCAGCGTTTCTTTACCTTTCCCACCTCTGCGTTCCCCAGGCTGATCACCTTCACCCGCAGAGACTTTTTGTCTCGTCTTTTAGGGGCAGTTGTTTCCATCTGCACTCGGCTAGCAGGCGCGTTTGTGCGCGCGCGGCGGCAGCAGCTGCAGCTAGCTAGAAGCTATTCGCACGAGCGAGCCGTTCAGCGGGCGGCTTGAAAACGAACCCCGCGACAGGTTTATTTAATCACGCCGGGTAGTTCCATTGTGAATTATAACGTCTTTAGGACGATGTCACAGCCCGCTAACCCCATAGCTCACATCCTAAACACTTCTTCATGATGACGGTGACAGCAGAGTGGGGCGACACTGCATCCTGCTGGAGCGGAGGTGATATTACAACCTAATTTATTAATATACTGTATATATATATATAGATTGAAATCTCTTGGATTTTTTTATTTTTGGCTGGCACTAATAGGAGTTTTTTTTTTAATTCAAGATGGCGGCCTCTTCCCAATATCAAAGGCCAACAGAACTTCAAAGCAAAGCTTTTTCCTCCATATTATGTGAAAAGGGGAAAAATCGCCAAAATTGTTTGTAGAGGCAGGTTGATTTTAACTTTTATCTGGTCTAACATGTTAACATCAAAATCATGAACTCGCTTTGACAAACATGACTTTATTGATAAAGCAGAAAGTACATCCAACAATGTTACAAAAATCATCAAAATTAAAGCTCAAACTTGCTGAAATATTCTCAGGATGAAACAAACAAACAAAAAAAAAATATGTCAAGTCCAAAAATAATAAAAGAAAAAGACTTTTCTCATGTTAAAACAAACAACATTGATGCAAAAGAAGAAATGACAGAAGGAAATGTATCATAACACGTTGCAACATAAAATAAAAAACTGTAAAAAAAATGTACAAGACAATATGAAATTAGATACAAAAATCCTTAAAAAGTTGAGAAGTACAATTTTTCTCAGTTATTTTATGTGCTGAAAATTAATTTGTATGTCGCTAAACTTAAAAATGGTGCAATACTGTTTAAAAAATGATAAGGAAAAAAACTTTAATTGGTATTTTTAACATTTTAAAGGATGTTTTGGAACCGAATAAAAGTTTTGTTGATTATACTTTTTTTCCGTATTTATAAATTATGTATACTATTGATGTCTTTGGCTCTATTATCTTGCTTGACTTAATTTAAACACACCTTTTTTTATAAGAGGAAATGTCTCTTTTGCAAGAAAAAAAAAATAAAAAATTGTGTTAAATAAAAAAAAATTACATAATTTATTCAAATAAGTTACTTTTTTAAATCATATGAGTACAAATTAACTTTGTTAATTAAGGTAAATGATTCTGATGTGGGGGTGTTTTGTTTGGAAGGTCACAAAAACCATGAAATAATTTAAAATTTGTTTTTTACAGATCCAAAAGCACATTTTATGTTTTCTTTTAGGCACCGTCGGCATGTCAGAATTATCAACAGGACTTTAGGCTCCGCCTTCAACGCCAGAACACCGCTCTAGCTCCGTTAGCGGGCAGCAAGCGGCTGCATGTGCAGAGCGTCATAGGTGTCTCTGCTGGCTGCGCTCAGGTCCTGGTAGACCTGGTCATTTTTTCTCGGGCGCTGCAGAACACAACACTTCGTCAGCATGTTTAAAAAAAATAACACAAATGTTTCACAAGCTTCAGCGAAACATACATCCTTCTTACGAATCTCCTTGTACTCTCCTTGGTCTTGTTCCCTCAGAGGCTAAACAGGACAAACGCACATCAGACCACATCACACAGAATCGCCTTTTTGAATCAAAGAGAAGAGTTCCTCACCGTGTAAATGTCCTCTGTCTTCCGTCTCTGCTGAAAAATATCAGACTTAAGTTATTTCCAGTTATATTTCTCTAGTGAGTTCACAAAGTTAGTCAGATTTTAGTGTTAATTTATTTTTAAATTATAGAATGCTTCTTTTTATTAACTTCAGAAAATAGTTGTTTATTTCAGATTGTTCCTCAAGTGTTTGGATTTAATGTTCAACGATCAATGTTCATCAACGCTCTCTAAATTAGTGGTTATAGACCACAATGCATTGCGCTTCAACAGTTAATTTCATAAATACTCTTCGTAAAATATTCCTATTTATCAAGTTTTACATCAGGAAATTGTTACATCACATCTGCTGTTTAAAAATAAAGTAGTGAGCATGTGTTCAAGTTTTTAAAATCCAAGGTACTGGATAGTTCTGCACTATATAGGTTTTTAGCTGTTAGGGGGTAGTACACGTGTGTGTACATGTTTCAGGTTTTATAAGCATTTGCGTCATATTTGATTTGCGTATTTTTGAGACCCCTATTTCATTATCACAATCCAAAGTTTCCTTAAAAACCCAATGTATACAACTTGGTCCATGTTTTCTGCCTTGTAGTTCATCACCACTCCACTAGGAGCAGTAGACGTTTTTTTCCTCCTCATTTCAAAATGACTACTTCATTGAAATCTAAAAAAAATTGTTGCCGGGTAAAAAGTTTAGGTCATTTTCAAAACTTTTATGGTCAGAATATCATTTATGTACATGACTAATTGCTTTATAAAAAAATGTTGATAATGAATTCTTTATAGTAAACTGTTTTAAATGTGTGGATCAAATTTGAGACAGTGAGTAAATGAGATGGTTTTTCCCCCCCTGCACATTCATGTGAATATTCTCTCAACATTTATTCAAAAACTGGGAGTGGTGCTGAGGGGAACTCACTCTTCCTTGCTCGGGGTCTCTATGAGTAGTTGTAACCCTGGGGTCCTGGAAACAAAAGAACCATATGAGCATCCTCAACATCATCATCATCCTAAAACCCAAAAAAGTGGAAAGGGACTCACGTTATAGATGTTTTCATCGGACTTCACCTTTGGTCTAAAGAACTGCAGAAACAAGGGTTTAGAAAGGATATAAATACATACTACCAAGAAACATACAGATCATAGTAGGAGAAAACTATTTGAGAGGAACAGCATAATTTAAATTACCAAGCGCAAGAACAAACCGTGTAGGATTGTGTGTGTCTGTGTGCGAAACAAACGTTTGGAATAGTGTAGTGCTTAAACAAAAACATCAAAAAATGTCTAAAGTTAAAAAAAGCACCTAAAAACAGATGGCATAGGAAAAATACAAGAATATATGTATAAAGGATACACAGAAAAAAGTAGTTAGTAAAAATAAAAATATTTATATTGATAGTTATATGGGAAAAAAAGGTTTTAATTGTAAACGGGGCAATCATATATTATATATAATACTTATATTTGTATATTTTACATTTATATGTATAGATATTACATATATATATATATTACATATACATATATGCGATATATATATTACATATACATATATATGTAAAGATATTACATATATATATATATATCATATATACATGTATATATAATATATATACATAATGTATTTTCATACATTATATATGTATAAACTAATTTATAAATGATGAAGATTATTGCTAATTATACCAGTAATTATATATTATCTTCATAGTAAATTGTAGTTTCTAAAGAGACTGGCTTTCACAAGTAAAGTTTCCGCCTGCTCCTTTTCAAACATTTTTTTGCATTGTTATAGTTTTTTTCTATTGTTGTTGTTTTTTTAATATTATTACCTACAGGATTTTATCATAAAGATTGCATTTTAAATATTTACATGTTTGATACAAATTTAATTTAAAAACAGCACCACAGCTTGCCAAAAATTTAGTAGAATGATAAGCAAAAGCTGGAGTACATCTTGTACTTTTGTATCTGTATATATTTTCATTTTTCTTGATTTTTTTTATATATTTTTTTCTCGTGTGGAAATGATAAGAGTGTTTTTAAAGGACCTTTTTTTGACATATTGATTAATTATCAAAGTTTGGTGTTCATGGCTGGTCATCCTGGAGGGACTCTGATCTTCAATGTGGACAAAAAGTTCGAAAATGACTTTCATGAAGAGGAACAGTTTGAAGCTCATAGTCAGAATGAAGGTTCTGTTTAACCTCAGTCTTTAAAGTTTTAGTTTGCTCCATAAAAGTTAACCGACCTTCTCCTTGATGAACATGCCGGTGATGATGAGGCCGTACAGGCCGAGGAACCCGTCCAAGATGTAGCAGAGGCGGGGGTCAGTCAGCATTGTGGCCTCTGGGAGAAGGCAGAAAGAAGAGACCGAAGATGAAGATGAGGAGGAGGAGGATCTTCATCAGTTCTCAAACGCTTCGAGAGAGCGAGAGAGGAAGCCCGGCGGTTTCCTCAGAGATCAGATGGTGGCTCTTCATCTCACAGGTGTGCATCACAGAGTGTGTGTGCGGTTCAGTGAGTGTTCAAAGTGTGTGTGAGTCAAACTGTAAACTGCAGCCACGTCGATTCTCACATTCTGTTAAAACCTCAAACCATCAAACCATCTGCCAGACGGGGGCGCTCTCAGCGACTTAAACAGGCCAGTCTGGTGAAGGCGTAAACAGTCTGAAACTCAACCCCAAAATAAAAACCAGCAAGAAGTGATGATCACAATGTTCCCCCTGAGACCTTGAAGGACGAAAAAAGTTCTGATGCCAGAGAGAAGCAACTTCAAACATTCAACTGTCAGTCAGCGTGGACACTATGAGGCCAAAAATATCCAGATTTAAAGAGTCATGATTCTAACAATAAGAGCTTAAGGAGTCAAAGACAAAGGATTCATTGATTAAAAAAAGTCTAGTCTGGATTTACTCTAAGAAAAAGTTGTGAGGTCAAGAATACTTCTTGACTGAGAGTACTTAGTCTATGCTTAAAGTGAGGCAGGGTCCACTCTGATCATCTTTTGATCTATTGCAAAAGCAGCGGCCTTTTATTTATAATAATGCATGTTTTTTTCAGTTTGTTTTTTGCCAAAGTCATAAAAGGGGTTGTTTTCTTGGACATAGTCTCTGCAAATCGTCAGTAGTTCATCAGAAATCACCTCCGAGTCGAGGTGAGAACGTGGTTCTCATTGCTGACATCGCTCTGTTTAGCGCTCCCTTACACATGGAGAGAAAATAGACTCACCCCGATTTGTGTATGTGTGTGTGTGTGTGTGTGTATATGTGTGTATATATATATATATCCTCTATCATCAGAAAAATGCCACAAGAACATGTCAAAAACACCAAAAACTCAGTTTTCATCAGAGTGGATCTGTAAAATGTCCCACTTTAGTCTGGAGAAGTATTTAGCTAGTATACTTCCTACCCCACTTGTATATGGTATATATTAAATATACTTCCTATACTTATACTGGAGCATTCTTAAAGAATAAACCTCAAATGTACTACTTTTTTGCTAATGACTATTAAAACAGAACCATCAGTTTGGGCTCAAACATTTGCATCTGATTGGCGCAAACTCAGAATTCTAATGTTTGCAATAGGTAAAATAGAATAAATAAAATAAATAGTAAACTAAAACTGATGCTTTATTTTTTATAGTATCCTCAGCAGGAAGCTAAAATGTACTCCAAAACGGCCTGTCTCACAACAAAAACACAAACCTTAACCTACAAACACAACAGAACTAGGACAAACTCCATGTACGTACCAGTACCACCATCATGGATTTAATCGAACTTTCATTTTATGTTTTAGCGGAAAACAGACACACTGGATAAGACAGTCAAAATTCAAAAACAAATCTAATATATTTTTTGCTTTATGTATACATTTACACATGAAGAAGAAAAATACTGGAGTAAACAGAGCGCCTAGCATTTGTTTCTGAATCAAAACATTTTTATCACCAGTGTTCCCTTTAACAAATGTGTGTTTTGTGCTGTGACTGGTGCACACATTAAATACAAAGAAAATAAACCAAAGCACAAATTGCAGAAAACATAACAGAAATCTAACGAAAAGGGGCTTAGAGCCTTTTCCATATAGTTGAGAAACAGTCATGTGTGTCACTAACAGTATAGTTTAAATTTGGAAATATAGAATGGAATCACAAACAATCCTAATCTGTTTAAAGCAGAGTTGATGCAAATCTGTGAGGAGCTTTTATCTATTTCTGTCAGTGCTGTATGTTTTTTATTTTTTCATAAACCGTTGCCTTCGTTTTTTTCTTCTATTTGAAATCAAGATGGCGAAAACTCAACGCAGTGATGATGCAGACAGCGCACATCACAGAAACACCTTGCGCCTTCACAGGAAGTGTGACTATAGCATCAACCCTCAGTCTGAGGCAGTTCAGGCTCAAATATCGTATGGTAACCAGTGTGCAAAATATAGGCTGTGCACTTAAGAAGAAAAAAAAAGAACAAAAGAGATCATCTGAGACCTTTATGTGTGCTTCAAAATGTATAGAGCAACAAAACAATGAAGCTATTTAAAGTCCTCCACTTAGCATATGACTAATATACAGTCAGGGTTTCTTAAAAAACAAGTTGTAAAACTGAATCCAAAACAAGAGAATAGAAGAAAAAAAAATCATAAAAAATAAAGAATACTTTGTGACAAACTACAAGCAGGAATTAAATACTGTTTGCATCATCCTTGGCCTCTCTGTTTGCACAACCACCTCTTGGGTTGTAAATCTTTTGATAAATAGATGTTTTTGTGAGGGATGATACAGTTAGAGCTGCCAGGGGTTACGGTAACATTTGGATGGTGTTTTCTGTTGCTATTTTTTAAAATTATTTTTTATCAGAGTGGGAGGTTTTCTATCTTTTCTCTTTTGCGATCTTTGCAGAATTTCAGCATCTTCTTTTGGAAGGATTGACTGTATATGAGAACTGGACTGAGTGACTCCTCCCAAACGGAAGTACCCTGGCTCCAAGAAGTCAAAATCCCATAGACTTCCATGAAGACATGAACAGGTATTACTTAGTCATTGTATTTGTCAGAATAACAATTATTGCTCTTCTGCTTTTTTTAACATGTACTTATTTTACTTTTATTTTTCCTTCATATTTCTTCTTTATTTAAAGACATTCAAGTTAGGAACTGACCAATCAGAGGTCTCAACAAAAGTCTTACATCGAGGGATTAAAGTGTTTGACAAGTGTTAGGGGTGTGGACCTCTAATTAACTTACTCCTCGATTGTAAGAGTGGTTGTCATAGAAACATTGACTAAGACCGATTGACCAATCACTGCCCACGGACAATTTCTGGTTCCAATCATTGACATGAATAGAGATGGACAGAACAAGGCTGTTACCTCGGGTTCCAACCAAATTAAATAAATTCTGTTGCCATTTTTCTGAGGTTGGGATATCGCCAGATTTCGCCATTTTTTTGGGACCAGGCGGCGTTAACAAGCAGTGATTGGTCCAAGAATATGTCAATCAAACCTTTCAAACATTTGAGGTGGGGCCAGCGGGCACTACACGTTCTTATTGAGGCATCTGGTTGGCTAGTTTATAACTTGACTAATTTCCAATAAAGAAAATATGTAATGGGAAAAAAATACATTTAGCAAGAACATGTTAAAAAAAAAGTATCAGAGCAAAAATGCTTATTCTGATAGAGAATGACTGAGTAACAGCTGTTTATTTCATAATGGAAGTCTTTGGGATCTGGGCTTTCTGGGACCAGCGGGTACTTCCTATATGGAACACGAGGAGGGTCCAGTTCTCACTATATACTGTCAATGCTTTCAACATCCGTATTGTGAAAAAATGGTGACTGAATTCACTTTTTATTTTTTGTTGTAACTCGAAGTTAGTCATTTTCTGTGAGTGATGTCACACTCACTCGGTCCAGATCTCTTATACAGTCAAAGCTTAACCCCTCCAGCTGTCAGCAAAAGTCAGTCGAGTTCTCATAAACAGTCAATAGTTTTCTCATACAAAATACTTTTTAGAGAAGGGAATATTCCTGCACTGTTTACAACATATTTTCCAACCAATTCACAGCTATATTTTGACTCAACTCACAATTCATCAGAATTTCATCTTCCAACATTTCTGAAGCTGCCTTCACACAGCCTTCTGTAACGCAGTTCAAGCGGCCACGGGCGTAAATGTGCATTTCAGGCTTCAGCGTTCAAAACTCTCGCGTTAAAGCATAGCTATGCAAGTTTTTGCTACAATTTCAGGTTCAACAAACAAAACCATGGTCATTGAATGCATGAAAGTTAAACCTAGGTTGAATTTTTACCAACCATTGACTCAGATTTGGTATTGACGTAATTGCAGTTTGTGCTCAGTCAAACTTATACAAGACAAAATCATCCATTTATTGGAATAGAGCTGTGAAAGAAGAAGATTGTAATGAGATTTGCAACACTTTGACATTTTGTACCAAGGGTTTCGCAACTGCCGGTGGCGGACATGCTTTAATAAACGATAGGAAGAGAGAAGCCCCTCCCTGCTTGTACAGTGTGAACACCATGGGCTAAAAGCACATTCAAGAATCCACATTCAGTGTGTTCTTGAACACACGTCACATGCCTAGTGTGTCCGTATAGGGTCACTGAAGGTTTTGTTGGTGCAAAACTGTGTAGAGTGTGTGTGAATTTTGCAATTTTGTAGAGTGTAATTTTCTTTTCTCAAATTTTTTCTTTTATTTTTCCAAAATAATACAATTTATAAAATCTAATCAAAATGACAAGAGGATTGAGGGATGGATCGTTTTGTGTTGTACTTTTTAAAGGGAGCTGTAAAAAACCCAAAGAAGAAGTCTGTTGCAATACAAGAATTACCGAAACTGTACCACCCAAGTACCAATAGTACAAAAAACAATGATTCGTAATGCCTTGCACTAGTTTGTTTCAACAAAAAGGAGTATGTAACGCAACTCTCCCCAACAAAAAAAAAAGTATACCGGTATATGATTCCTCCGGTTTTGGTTTCATCTTTCTTTCCATGATTCATCTTTAATAACGTCAATAATACGCAGCAGAAAGGAAAAATTCAATGATGACTGCAGTTAATAAGCACAGTAATCACCTCAGTCGTTTTCCACTTCTGTAAGACTCAAGCTGCATGTAAACAGTGAGTGGAAACAACCTCCACAGCAGAGATCCTCCTGAGTCATCTGTGGTGAAGACTGGGCATTTCCCGGCAAAAGATCTGGCTCAGCAAAAAAAGTTTTCCATCATAACAGGCTCCCCGAGTGCGGAGGAATCCTCAAAAACATCAAAGGGAACAGACCAGGAAGTAGATTGATCCGCTGGGGTCAGAAGGAAGCTGAGGGTTTGAGAAGTGGGTTGTAGTAGCGCCGCACACACTGTATGATGATGATGTTGCTCAATATTTGACGCTTTAGTTAAATGTCAATTCGTCATCTTTAGTTTCACCGCACCAAAAGAAACAACAACACAAAAAATAAACATGGCCTCCGTCTAAACTTTGAATTTTGTTGTTGTGCAAAATTTAGCTAAGAAAGGGTTTGCTTTTTTTTCCTAAAAACATGAGACTTGATGCTAGTTGTTTGAAACTATAATTGATTAGATTTACAGCATTGCCTGCAATAATGCTAGTGTGAATGCTGTAAGCTGAATTTGGCCACTGAAGATGCTTGTACTGATAGCTGAAGAAGCGGAAATTTATGGCTAAAAATGCTGAAGCTGAAAATGCTGAAATTGATAGCTGAAATCGCTGAAGCTGATAGCAAGCTAAAATATTAGCTAAATACTAAATGACTGACAAAATGTCTAATTTAGCCAAAACAACTAGCATAAAGCTAAAATTTTAGCTAAATTGCCTAAATTAGCTAAAACAGCTAGCATGTAGCTAGCTGAATAAGAAGTTTTAGTTAAACACTTCTTGAGATTTCTTTAAAACTGCTATCTGGTTGCGGTTAGAACTGACCACAGATCTTCCTGCTTTGTGCTCACAGATGACGGTCTGAGTCCTAAGTGACATGTATGGGCTCCGTCAAACTCATAGAGATGCTCTTGATTTGCAGTTTTTCATGAACTACTAACACTAACAAAACTACAAAAGCAGAGAACCACAAACAGACGGGGCACTACCCTCATTTGCTCATGAAACAGATGAGCTGCAGTTAAAAGTTGAAAGACCACAATGTGTCCGTGTCACAGAAATGTCCGTTTTGCTTTTGTGCTCATTGCGATGTCGCCACTATCTGTTCTGTTCTTCCTACTTATCTTAACGACAAACAGTAAAGAGCAAAATGTCAAGGAAATATTAACTGTTGACCAATATGAACTCCTTAGTTTTGTTTGTGAGTCAATCCCGTCGACAACCGGCAAAGTTCATAGGTGACCAGAACCCTACGTTGTGTGTATAGTCAACTTTGTAGATTGGAGTCTGCTTTTCAAAGTATTATTTTTAAGGATTTTTAATACAATTTGTCTTTAGAGATTTTTTTTTATAACTTTTGGGTATACTTTGTTTCTTTTATTGAGATCTTTTTTTTTGCTTGTTTTTTTTTCTTTGTATTTTTCAAAATCTCGAAAAAAGAAAAAACCCCATATATATTTATATTGAAACGTTTATCTATATATATAAATAAATGTTTTATTTATATAAAGGCATGTTACATATATATATATATATATATATATATATATATATATATATATATGTAGACATGTTTTATTTGCATGTCGACATCTTTTGTATATATAAATATAGACAAGCTTATTTACACATATATATATATAGTTATATAAATAAAACATATACATATTATGGTCATATATATGTAACATACCGTTATATAAATAAAACATAAATATAAAACATATATATATATATATATATATATATATATATATATATATATATGTAGACATGTTTTATTTGCATGTCGACATCTTTTGTATATATAAATATAGACAAGCTTATTTACACATATATATATATAGTTATATAAATAAAACATATACATATTATGGTCATATATATGTAACATACCGTTATATAAATAAAACATAAATATAAAACATATATATATATATATATACACACACACGTTTCATTTATATAACGGCATGTTACATATTTATGACCAAATATGACCATAATATATATATATGTTTTATTTATATAACCACATATTATATATATAAAACATTTAGATTTATATATATAGATATATGTGTTATTTATATAACGGCATGTTACATATATATATAGACATGTTTTATTTGCATGTCGACATCTTTTATATATATAAATATAGACATGCTTATTTACACATCGACATGTTTAAATATATATTTATATATTATTTAGGAATCTACACGTTTTATATATATATATATATATATATATATATATATATATATATATGTATATATATATTGTTATATAAATAAAACATATACATATTATGGTCATATATATGTAACATACCGTTATATAAATGAAACATAAATATAAAACATATATATATGTTTCATTTTTATAATGGCATGTTATATATATATATATATATATATATATGTTTTATTTGCATGTGAACATGTTATATACATCTATAGACACTCACACACACTTTTTTTTTGAGTGCTTGTAATGATTTGTGATCATTAGTCGTGAGTTACTGAAAAATAATTGTTTGGGGCGTTTAAGTGTACCTTTTTTGACAATCTCCGCCATTGTCTGCAGCTTCACAGCATCAACATCAAGGCGAAGCTCAATGCTCAGAACAAGTAGATTATATTTATCAGAAAACTTTGGCTGTAACTTATTTTCTGCATCACCGCAAACACAAAAAAAATAAACAATTCATATTGGTCAATATTTAATATGTCCCCATCGTTTTGTTCCAACGTTTGTGGGTAAAGTAGGAAGAATAAAACAGACAGGTGATATAGTGACGGACACATACACGAAACAGACGCGGATCACGTCTGACACGGACACATTGCGGCTTGTAACTTTTAACTTATATCCTATAGTTTAAAGAACAGATGAGGTTAGTCTGTAAGCCTGTTTGTAGTTCTCAGCTTTTGAAGTTCTATTAAAAGTTAAAATGAAAATACTTTTTTTTTTTAAACATGAAAAGAATTATAATAAATTAGTCTAAAGTCCTCTTAGTCGTTACACATGTATGTCAAATTGGAAGCTATAAGATTATTATGTCACTTGCTATTTTCTTTTATATTTTGTACTTTTCTCCCTTATTTTGATTGCAAAATAAATGGTGATTTTATTATTTTTTTCAAATAAATTAATGTTTAATTAATTCAACTTTTTTTTCGTTTTTTTTATTTTTCTTGGAGTTACTACGTATTTTATCTATCTCAGTGAATTTGCTTCATTTTGGTCAAATTCTGTTGTTTTTAACATGTTCTATAAATTAAATGACTCATTAAAAAAAACAGATTGAAAAAATGTTTCAATTGTTTGAACTTTGTAGTTAAAATGATCCAATTTCACCTCTTACAAACATTTTTTTAAAGAAAGTTGAAGTAACTGATTGTTTTTGCTTTGTTTTTTTTAAAACAAAGCATGTTCTGTTTGACCATTCAAAGTAGGTTTTTTTATTATTAGATTCAAAGCGGCGTCCAGCAGGAATGCGCCATGGGCCCCATTTAGTTGTATGTGAGCTTAGAGTGAAACCATCAGTTACAGATCCTTTCGGAGCTGAACTTTTAGGTTTTTTTTTTTGTTTGTTTTTTTGGGTGGGGGGGTCGGGGGTCTGAATTAGTCTCTTAGTCTCATCGAGGCTGATGGAAAATTAGCACCCCTGCCTCTCGATGTGTTTCTGCGAATATTTTAAAGACAGGAAGCAGGTCTTTATTTTGCGGCGAGCAGCTATCAGCCCCTCTATCAGCACATGCACACACACATAAGATTAAATGACCTGACTCACATGTGCACTAATACACAGTGATAACATCTTTTAAATCTGACATATGCAGCTGCTTCTCATTTTTGAACTTCTTGAATTAAACTACTGGTTTTGAAAGAATAAAAGAACATTTTTGTTTTCATAAGAGGCATGTAATAATCTGTGAGTTGGAAGTTATCTCTTGAGAACGGGTTCAAATCTCTAGAGGTAAAAGTTCATGCTATGTGTTTATATATATATATATATATATATATACACATATATTTATATATGTATCAGAGTCAAATGCGAAATTGAAATACAAACTTACAAACTGAAAAATATATACTTGATAAGGTAAATCCCTTGAGCAATGAGCGAAAATCTAGAAAAATCTTTGATATCACCA
>NC_050513.1:16388326-16407939 GCF_002922805.2 Oryzias melastigma | reverse complement strand
ATATATATATATATATATATATATAAAATATATAAAAGTATTGATATATTTATATCTTCTTTCTGATATATTGAGATACATATTTCATATATACATATTCCCCCCCTAAGATTAGAATTAACTGCAAGTTTGAAATATATATACTACATATATACATACATATACATTCATATTTTATAAAATTATTTTTGTAGATTTTGTCATGTTGTTCATGTGATTTAGTAGTATATATTGTACATCATGATGAGTTTGTAGCTAAAATTTGATTTTCAGTCTCGTATTCTGTTTCTAATTTCTGAAAAGATTTTGGAATAAAAAGTAACGAAACTGTGTTTTTATGTCAAACTAAAACAATTACAATTAACTAAGATTAAAGAAAACTCGTATTGGAGTTCAGTAAAATCAAGCAACATTTTCTGTTCATGTATATAAATATAAAGCAAGACAACAACAAAAAATCTGCGTTAACAAAATACGATTAATCAACAACGAACAGAAACTTTTTTTAAATTAATAAAATACCAACCCATACCAGGTCAGAAGTTTGACGGTTGCGACGGTTCTAGAAAGAGAGGGATGATTTCGGAGAAAAATTAGCTTGTGATGAAATATAAAAACAAGCGAAATAATTAGCACTTTATTTAATTTCTTAAAAAATAATAATAAAAATAATATGGTCCTTGCCATCAGTATCTGATGCTGCGGGCCATAATTAAAAAAAAACATCATATTGTCTTAATAAAAAGCAATAAAACTTTAAATCCTGCAAGAATTAAGAAAATAATTGAATAACAAAAAAAAAACGGTAGGTAAAATTATTTGGTTCGGACTTTAAAACAATTAAAAAAGAAAAGTATTTTCAGGGATAGATTTAAATTCCTTTTGCTGTCTGAATTCCTTCACTATTCACTACTTAACGCACCATAAAGTAATAATATAAAGTTCATCATCCTCTCAGGATCTCTGAAACTACAAATCAGAAATTAAAATCAAAATTTTACAGAATTCTCTAAAAAAAAAGCAGTGTTCATTGATGCTAACTAGATTTTTGAATATAGACCACAATGCATTGCATTTAAAAAATACATCATTTGAAAAAAATGTATTTTTTAAATAAATCAGCAAAATTTCCATTATCAGAACAGATTCATATTTTGTTCTTATTTATAAGGTTTTTACTTAGTCAAACGGGTGACATCTTATTTGGCTCTTAAAAAAGAAAAAGAAAAAAAAATTAGTGAACCTGTGTCCAAATTGCACTAAACTCTAGATAGTTCCACACAATCCTAGGGGTTAGAGAGTAGCGAGGAAATTTGGATGCATCTTCAAATTTACACCAATATCTTTCTCTAATAGATGTTTCTCTAAAAGATGTTTCTCTAAAAGCGCTTCACCAGAAACACTGAATTATACGGTTCCTAAGAATAAGAAGGAACAATTAAGGACGAAGAGACATATATGATGTCTTACAATGATCTATTAAATATGTTTAATTAAACTTAAATTTTTGGCTTTTCTTTTCTTTTTTTTAAAGCTCTTCTTAGATCTGATACCTACGGAGCCATGGATGTGACATTAAAAAAAATACTTAAATTAATAATTTGTGTCCTTGAATTAGAATTTAGTTGGGCATATTGGCATTTTTTTGTGCATTTGGAGCCCACCAAATGCTAATTTGTGGACACAAAACACAAAAAATGCAGAATCTTTAAGAAACTTGCCTAAAATATGCAGTACACAAATACTCATTTCAGGCCACAAAGGATAATTCTAAGGGAAATTAGTGGTGTGATATTGAAATACTAACTTGAATAAGCAAAAAACTAATTTCAGGATACAAAATATTTATCTGCGTATAGGAAGTGCACACAAAAACCTAAATTGTGCTTGATAAAAGGTTCATTTGTGCATACAAGAGGAAAATTTATCAGAACAAAATGCTAATTTGTGCATACGAAATACTAATTTGTGCCATAAAACGCTAATTTGTGAAAACTAAATGTTAATAAAATGTCAATACATGTCCACAAAATATGAATGCGGTCAAAAAATAAATTATGGTCACAAAACTCTGAATTGTGAGTACAAAATACAAATTTACGACAAGGTAAAAATCTGAGGGAAACTAATAGTTTGTTATAAAAATACTAATTTGTGCATAATATGAACATGTGCTTACAAAATGTTCATTTGTCCATACAATTTACCAAATTGTACATGCAACATAGTAATGTGTGCATATAAAAGGCTAATTATTGCCACTCAAATATTAATTTGCACATTTGTGTTCTTAAAGTGTTAATTTGCCCACACAAAATGCTAATTATTGCTCACAAAATATTAATCTGTGCAGAATAAAATGCTAAATTGATTGTGCATACAATATACTAATTTGTGCTCACAAAATGTTAACTTTTCTATACAACATACCAATTTGTGCATATAACATACACACAAATTATATATTTATGCGTACAACATAGTAAGTGCTCATTTTTACCAATAAAACATAAATTTGTAGATACAAAATGCAAATTTTTGCTCACAGAATGCTAATTTGTGCTCTTAAAATTTTTATTTCTGCATACAAAATCCTTATTTTTGTACACAAAACACTCACTTTTTTGTCCACAAAAGACATACTTTTGCCAGTAAAAAAATTGTGCAAACAAAATGTTGATAAAACCTTAATATACGGCCACAATATACTAATTATTTCACAAAAGATACAAGAAAGGTGGCCACAAAATACTTTCTTTGCCAACAAAAAGGCAATAACATGTTAATTTATGGCCACCAAGTACTAATTTGTGTGAGTAAAATGCTAATTTGTGGCCACAAATTTCTCTTTTTTTGTCATATCCAGTGCTCCATAGATTTCAGCTCTGAAGGTCTCTATTTGAAATCCTGTATTCATGCATCTTTCCTGTCGTGAGATGAGTCTTCTCCCAGCTGGATGAGCTCATGCTAGAGCTCGCCTGTCAGATGAAGAGCGGCGGGGAAACTCGCTTCAGCCTTGAGAAGCAAAACCACAGATTTACTTCCTGACTGTTGGTTAACTTTCTGTGGTCAGCTTCCTGTGAGCTGCAGTCATCACTGCCACCCCTCCTCCTGTCCGTACTCTCAAACACACAGCAGCGATCACAGCCTCCTCTACATCAAAGTCAACATTAACCTGAACGTTTCTCTGATGTTTCTGTCAGACGGAGCACGCTCAGCGAACTCTGCAGCGACACGCCGATAATCGCTGAAGCAGTCTGTGAGCTCTGCTCATTGTAACTGATTATTTTCATGTGGAGAGACCTCACATGATGAAGAGGAAATCGTAATGAGCGCGAGTTTGAGTCATTTTCTGTGAGGCTCTGACTGCCATTGTGAATCTTTGCACCAAACTCCTCCTTTGTGTTCATGCGAGTTGCATTCATAAGTTGTGTAGTTTGTGTACACCCTGATTGGACTGCGATTTGATGCATGATACTCCTGCATTTACCAGTTACCATGGCAACGGTCGACTTTGGTCACAGCATTAATTGTAGCCGAATACGAGCTATGTTTAGATCAGAAATTACAATATTTCAATTGTTGAAGCACTTATTTTGAAAAGTTTGTCCTAAGCAGCAAGATTTTTCAAAATAAAACATATGAAAAAAAAGAAAAAATTGTAATAATGTACTTTATGTGTAAAAATACTTCTATTTTCAACTTTCATTTATTAACAGCAATGTTATTTTTAAATTGTTGTTTGTGTTTTTCCTAAATAAAAAAAAACATCTTTGTTAAAATGACTTAAAGTTATTCATTTTAATGCTTAACTTTTGCAAACAATGTCGCTTAAAAGACAAACGTCATCAACTTTTGCAAAAAAAAGTCGAACATTTTTCACAAAAAGTTTTTTATTGAGTTACGCGCATAAAATAAGCTTTCATAAGTGTTATTTGTTCACTTACGGTCGCATTGCGAGATAGTGTTTAAGGCTTTTAGGAAAAACTGAAACCTAAAAAGTTGTTATATTGTACAATATAATGTATATATATATATATACATATATATATTACATTTTTTATTGGAACCACAAGTCATTTTGATCAACCTACAAAATTTATATGACTAATTTAATGGAAAAAAAAACAATTATATCTTATACGTAAATGATCAAGATTTTTGTATTTAAGCAGTTTTCAAAGAAGATGAAAAAGAAGAACACAAAAATGTACAACATAAAATAAAAAAAGTGTGTCCGCATTGCAAAAATCGCATTAAATATCATATATTTTTTTAAAATAAAGCAAAACTTTGAACTTTTATTTGACCCATTTTTCATTATCTCAATTTAGGTTTTTTATGTTTGGTAAATGTATTGTTTTTACTTGAAAGATTTACAACTAAATAATGCCGCCAGCCTCCACTCTCACCATAAGACTAACGATGAAATCTTGCAGCAGAAAAAATACGGTAAAAAAAATTGAACAACTAATGCTTCATGTACTTGCAACTGTTTTTAAAATCCACTCTTAAGTCTTTAAATTTAGTTTTTTCCCTAAAAAGCCGAGTCTCTTATTACATTTCTGATTGTTTATTTCTGACCCGTCAATAAATTAGCATTTTCCTGATTTATTTTTATATCCCAGATATTTATATCTATATTTTATTGTATTTCATTTTATTATTTGAAATTTATTTGTCATTTTATGGGTTTTTGAGATAAATTCACTTTTATTTTGAAAAACGAATATTTTTTTATGATTTAAACATGTCAGATTTAATTAAAAGCACTTTTTTTAAATAGACAAAAATCTAAATATTAAAGCAAGTTGCATCCTGTTTGATTTACGATAAAGTTGCCAAGTTGGTTGCATTTGTGGAACTTTTGTTCAAGTCAGAGTTAAAAAAAAATATTAAATTGAATTAAAAAATGCATAAAAAGAATCCAGAATTTTTCTCAATATGTAAAACTAACTCCAGTTTGTGTTTAAGGTTTGATGGTAAATCCTGCTGATGGGTCACCTTGTTGGAAGATGGTAAACAGACGAGAACATCCTCATCCTCTTGTGAGGGTGGAGTAAACAAACGCACACAAAAGCTGGAAGCAGGTCAGGCTGGAGAAACGTGAACAAAGATGGCAACCGAACGACGTTTGTGTAAAAGAGAGGTGTCCGTGGATGAAGTGGTCAGAGGGGTGGAGAGGCGTTGCTTACCTGCTTCACCCTTCTGCTGTCAGTGATGAAAGCTGAACTTATTTTTCCCCACAACTGAAAAAAGTTTCAACTTTACCTTATTTTTCTATTTAAAAAAACGACATATCTTTCTAGCTCAGAAAACACTGATAAACTTTTAGTTTTTCTTCACAAATCAAACTTTTTATCAAAGATTTTTCGCATATTTTTCCCCCCTCTCTGAAACATCCTTTGCCCTTTCAGTTCCTGCTGTTGACAGAAAGCTGCTCTACATGTGACCTTTCACGGCGTCGCCATGAGGCCTCGCTCTGCAGGGTTTCGTCGGACTGGAGGCCCTCCGTTCACTCTTACCTGCCCCGGGGAGCCCGAAGACCAGGAGCAGCAGGCCGGAGAGCCTCATCGGGGACGGCATGGCTGAACTACGCTTTCTTCAGGCGGCGTCGAGCAGGACACGGCAGACGAGGCTGGTGCGCTTCTGCGAGACTCGAAGTGGAACAGGAAGTGGGGAGAAGCCGAGTGCCAGGTGACATGCAGCGACACACTTTGTCTAACGCACTCCCCCACACAGGAGGAGACGGCAAGCACAAAAGCAACACGCTTCACTCTCCACCTCCAGGAGCTCAAACATCTCCAGAGAAACCTTCTGCTCCTCCTCTGGGTTCATCTAATTCAGCTGTGAAACAGAAACTTCAGAACATTTCATCAGAATCCACACACAAACATCATGCTTTTTTTTTATTTGCTTTATCAGCTAATAAATCTAAACACACACTAATGTTCACTGATGGAGAGCAAAAAGTAACTTGATTTTATTTTGTCCTATAGGGGGCACTGTTTCCATGTTTTCTACAGAAGCATTTTTTTGTTTTTGTTTTTTTGGAGTTCTGACCTGTTGGTGATTTTATAAAGAAATTGTAAAGAAAAAAATCTAAAGAAAAAGTTTTAAAAAACTCAAGTTCTAAAAAAAAAAAAAAAAATTCTACAAAAAAATTTAAAAACGAAAATTTCTAAAGTAATAGAATTTCTAAAATTCTAAAAAAATTTAAAGAAATCTACATAAAAAAAATCTAAATTCTACAAAAAACTAAAAATCCTTAATAAAATCTAAGTTCTAAACATTCAACAAAAAAATAAACTAAAATTTCTAAAGAAATCTAAATTCTAAAATCATAAAAAATAACATTAAAATTCTTAAGAAATCTAAATTCAAAAATAAAACAAAAAATTCAAAAAACATTTTTTAAATTCTAAGATTCTGCAAAAAAAATCTAAATCTGGAAAATAAAAAAGTAAAAAACTAAAATTTCTTAAGAAATCCAAATTCCAATCATTTTTTTTTAAAAAACAAAAAATTCTCGAAAGATCTTAATAAAAAATAAAAAATAAATTAAAAATTTCAAAGAAATCGAAATGATAAAAATAAAGAACTTAAATAAAAAAAAATCTAAATTCTAATAATAGTAATTTCTAAAATGTCTGAATTCTATAAATTCTAAAGAAATCTTAAATAAAAAGAAACAAATTCTACAATTTCAAAAGAATTTATCAAGTTCTTCTTTCGACCTCTGTCGTGTTTTTAAGGCCACTTCTATTGCATGATCATGTTCCTATTTTATTTTTATTTTTTTCTTTGTTCAGACTCTAATCAGAATGAAACATGAACCAGAGAAAACAGGCCTGGTTTATGTCTGAATCTTAAAGACGCTCCGTTTTTCTCATGATGGAGAGCACGGATAAAGAAAATTACGATTCAAGTTGAATTTCTGAGTATTTCTTTGTTTTAATTGTTGTGAATTAAGAATAAATGAAAAAAAAGCATATTTTAAAAAGTTTGCATTTGTGCAGTACGACTGGAAATGGTCACCGCTTTTGTTTCACCAGTAATATCAGGTTGAGGGTGTGAGGAGCTGTAAGCTAGCAGAAGAGCATGTAAACAGATGGATGATGGGAAGTGGGGCAGGGTCGCTCTGCACCAACAACTTTCAAGGAAAACAAAGTTTTTGTCTAAATTAAGAACCAATGAAAATGCTTTATTGAATAAAATTTTTATTTCAAAACAGAAACATTTCACAGTCAGCTTTGGTTTTATGAAGGACAAAAGTGAAAAAATAAGAGTATAAAAATAAGCTTAAGGCATATTTTGTTCAACATCAACTACATTTAGTCCACACATTTAAAATTATCCAATTTTCTCATTTAAAATGCAAATTTTTATATTAAAAAACATTTTTATAAAGCGTTGGAAGCTACAAGGAGACAATAAGGCACATTTTTTAGATAGAAATTTCCCCCCAGGGGATTAATAAAGTATCTTGATTGATTTAGACAGCAGTTTTAAACACTTAAATAAAAATAGTTTGAGTTGGATTGCTTAAACAATTGACTTTACACACATTTCTTGCAAAGTATAGAACTGAGATGTTGATCAATGTCAAAATAATAGTAAAATATTTTATATAAATCTGCTAAATATGTCAACATTTCAAACTTTTTTTGACACTAAAACAAACTGTTGAATCTGTCTTGTCACAGCTGGTCCTTCATCTCCATTTTAGCTTCAGTTTGAGATTTAAAACCACAAGCACTTCAAATCATTTCTAGTGGAGCTTCTAAATATTCAATTTAGCACAAATACACACAAAAATAAATAGATGCTTGTTTTTGAATCGTTTATGCTCAGAAGTTGATTATTTCTTAAGGGTTTTCTCCCCCAAGTGGCCAAACTGTAGCATTACATTAAAAGATGTCAAACCCAAACAGCAAAAACACAACCACTCTTTTCCTCTTGATCCACTACAGAGTAAATAGGGATTTTACGAAAACTTTGGCACTAAAGTTGTTGAAAAACCTTTTTAATTTAATAAGAAATTTCACCTATGCGGTGGTTAATTCATCTATTTCCACATAAGAAGGAGACAACAAATTATTTGTGACCTTATCTCACAACGTGAAAGACAATTTAAAAAAAATTGGGGACTTAATACATTTTACAAGTGTAAAGCACTTTGAATTGTCTCTGTACATGAAATGTGCTATACAAATAAACTTGCCTTACAATTTTTGATATAATTGTATCCTCAAATATCAATGGGATGGATAGAAACTTAAAAAAAATAAGTTAAATAATATATATACTATTATAAAGAAAAAAGTGCACTAATTTCTTTTTTTTACAACTGTTATATCTGTAGAATTTTATTAATGAAAGCAATGATTTTTTTTTTAAATGATGTGGCCATCTTTGTCAAGAAAACTGATCTGATGAGTTGGTCTTCAAATTCAATTGTGAAAAAAAAAGACTTTCTTCACATTAAGTAACGGGAAAGTGGACCAATAATCCCATGGAACAAGTGGAGACTGGTGTGTGTATCCCAACTATCTGTGGTCGTATACCTATTTCCATCAGTGTTCTGAAACCTACCAAGTCCCATTCGGGATCATAGGGTTGCTGGAGCCTATCTAAGCGACTGTTGGGCAAAGGAAGGATACACCCTGAACAGGTTGCAAGTCTGTTGCCGGGCTATAAACCCAGTTGGATGTTTGATAATTGGATATCTGGCAATCTAAATTTCTGTCTAATCTAGAAGTTTTGATGACTCAAACCCTTTAAGTACTGGACCTGTCAGCAACGACACAAAATAAAAAAGTACTGTAATGCCAAGAGATTCAGAAGAGAAAAGCCTCAGGCAACGGTTGAATAGTTACGGTAGTGCAAAGGACGTAAGCACTGGTGCTATAGGGTTGAGGCATAGATTGAGAGATGGTCAGAGTTTGATCGAAACTCTATTGTCCCGTTCGCCCAACGAACCTTTGAACTGGTGTGAAAAACAGGTGATAATTTAGAGAAACTTTAGGGGACAAATGGAATCAAATTGTCCAAGAGTTGGACCAAAAAGAGCCTCAAAGACTCTGTTAGATCAATCAAGAACACAACTGGGAAATAGAAAACAAGTCTGTTGTCCTCAAGAACGATGATCAAATCTGACATTCCCTGTGCGGAGTGCGTTGTCTTTTCAAAGATAAATCCACTATAGAGTGAGATGTGGTTTGAATCTGAGGTATGGAATATGTTGTCCTTCCCTCCAGTATTCCTACTCTTCCCTACTTTTAAAACAATGCCAAAGCCGGCAGCGTCTTAAGGGTACAGCTGACTGGAGTGGTGTACTGGGCCTTAGAACTCTGCCTCTATCCCTTATCTCGTGTGCCTGTTTTGTTCTGTGCTAAGGTCTTTTTTTCCCAGTCACCTATGCTCTACTGGCAAGACAAGATGTATGCCTTCTTAGCTATCATAGTTCTCCTCATGGTTCTCCCATTTTCCCTGTCTAGAAATGAGGACTTTTGTTGTACTTGTCGGTATAACGATAAAGGTAATCCTTTCAATTTCACTTGTTCAAATATGAGAATAGAACAGATGTTGGGGGAAGTTAGAGTCTCTTCCAGTTTTTTAGGACTTTCATGGGTCCAGCTCTGTACTTGTTGCTCCACTCTCAGAACAACAACAACAGTGGACTTCAAGACCCTACAACTCTCGCGGTCAGTTTTGCTTCCTGCGAGGCGCCGCTTGGAAATACTCCTCTGGAGAGACGGTCTTTATTCCGCCAAAGTAATCCAGCACCCAGACCTGAAACACAGTTGAGGAAGACTTCAGAGTACTGCCGGGGTACCTCAGAACCGACCCATTATGCTATGTACACACTGGACATGGGATTCTCGCTCAAGAAAGTGCTACATAAGCACTCTTTGACAAAGGGTGTTGACACTACCCAATACTGCTGATTGTCTACCACCTATAGTTGTGGTGCAAATTTTCAAATCTTGATCCAGTCTTTTTCTTTCACTGCTCTATTCCGATACATGAAAGACTTGGTGTCATATAAGCACAAGAACTAATTCCTCCTTCATGATCAATTCTCAATGGTTGGTACTTCTGTGTTTCGAAAAGGACGTTACTACCAAATCTGAGTCCCTGGTTGGTCAAAGTTCAACTGGTTTTAACTTTTTATGCAGGTTCAATGGTGGCAAGTCTTGAACTTAGAACCCAGAAATTGACTTAAATGTGCAAAGTGGCATATGGACGTGGGAGTTTAAAACACAGAAGCTTGGAACGTAGACTTTTCATTGGAAGTCGTCACTAAAACCCTGCATTGGGTTCTGCTCATACCTGAGAGATATTGAACTTGGCGAAAAACCAGTCGTGGTCCTTCGGCCACTCCATCATCTCTGGGTGCCGGCTAAACAGAGCCTTTTTGGCAAAGTCCGCCTCAGTCCCGTTTACCTGGGCAGAAGGGAGGAACGGGTCACGTGACCTGTCATGGAGACTCACTCGGGATGCACAGGTATGGGTACGTACCTGGATGACAGATCCGGACAGGATGATGTGAGCGCAGAGAGGACTCTGAGGGTCGAAGCCCTGCTGTTTGCAGTAATCAGTTTGAGCCAGAGACATCGTCAGGGATGCCTGGGGGTTCACCTGTACAGAGGAGTGTCGCACAGGTGAGTTCCCGCCCTGTAGATGTACTATTACACAAGTGTTACAGTTTAAATGTTATATTGAAAAATTGTCTGCAATGACGAATACAATCAAGGAGTATTTGACCCCTTTCTGATTTTGTAGGTTTGGCTACCTTGGAAGAAATTGACAGTGTCATCTTAACTTTCATTTGAACAGTGACAAATAGAAAACCAATTATTTCAAACTAACAATGTCCATTTTTCAAATCTAAAATGTATTTTTTTCCCATTCACTTTAAGATGATCCTGATTTGACCCCATACACTTTCTAAAAAGGGTATGGATAGGTCCGAATTCCCGCCCTAATGCCCAACTACTAAAAAAACAATATAGTGCAAGACTATCTGGTGCGCTGGATCTTAAAAGCAATTCGGATACCATGTTCACTACTTTTTTTTTTTTAACTGCAAATTTGAGAGTCACAGATTTCACGAAGTGAAAATCTATTATTGACTCCATTGTGTTCTGATGATGAAAATGGTGATGTTAAAAAATATATATATATATATATATATATATATATATATTAGTCATAAAAATCGTTCAAACACAATGCATTGTGGTCTATGTTAGCAAGTCTATGGTATGTCCGAATTCCATCCCTAATATATAGTGCGTTTGCCATTTTTTAGTGCTGTCCGAATCTACTATTCCAAAATCTAGTGCTCTAGAAATTTCCCAGAAGTCTTTGCGAAAAACTAGCTTGCATTGATGCTCACTACATCCGCGAATATGCGGTGAGGTCGAACAATTCTTGCGAAAAAATATTTAAATGTAATTTTTTTATTTTTTTAACAAAACATCCACATTTTCATCATTAAAACACAGTGCAGTCAAAAATAGGCGTCGTGAAATGTTTGTTTTGATTAGATTTTCACTTTGAGAAATCGGTGACGTCATATCCGGCGCTTAGCAAAACAAAAATTAAGTAGTGAACATGGTATCCGAATTTGAATTTGACCAATCAGGGACTGAGATTCAATTTTCATTCACAGAAGAGCCAACTGTTGCAAAATACACTTTCAATTGATTTAAAAATGCACAAACATATAACATCAAATATTTATTTCCTCTTCTTAACAAGTAAACCACATGACTACAAATATGAAAGTTCCTCTCAGGTTTTAAACCCGTGACAGATGTTCCTCCTTATCTGTGTGAACACAACAGGTCCTGCTGTCACGAGACCTCTGCACAATTTGCTGAGTCACAGAAAGTAAAAGCTGCCAAGTCATGGCTGAACTTGAAGTCACGTGACAGCTCACGTGATTGTGTAACCTTGTTTACACAAACTGCGCTAGAGTCACCTGCAGGTCCTGCACGGAGACCTCCATGTCGGTCAGGTACAGGTACGGCACCCCGGTGCTGCTGCCGCGGGGCCCGTCGCTCACGGAGAACACGTTGGAGAACGGCTGACCCACCACCGGCTTGTGCGTGGAGATGGTGGCCATGGACGCCCAGTCGCACTGGTGGGCAACGAAGCGGGCCACGCGCGCTACTTCCTGGTGCGGAGGGATCTGGAGGCTGCAGGCGGAGGACACAGCGGCCCAGGCCAGCCCAAAGAGGAGCAGCAGTGCCGGTCTGCCTGGAGCGGACATAGTGGGTCTCGAGCCTGAAGGAGGAACTGTCACGTCTGGAGAGGACTCGGAGGACCGGCTATAAATAACCGGAGAACACTTCCGGTCCGACAGAGGGTCTTCAAAATAAAAGCGGAAACAAAAAATGCATTTAATAATTAAACGAATTAAAATATGAATTATGATATATTTCAATTAATCCCGAAGACGTGCCCCTAGAGTTTTGAAATGAAATAATAGGACAATATTTATCAGTATGTCACTGTATAGGTCTAAAAAAAATAAACCAACTTCCATGCTTTTTAAAAAATTATTACAATTTCAAGAAAAAAATGCTCCACTGTACTAAACATGTGAAGATACATTTCTTTAAATCCCTTATTCCTCATTACGATATTTGCATTACTGCAATGTCATCTCAAAATGTGTTTTTTTTTTCAAAATAAAAGCAGAAACAAACAGAAGCAGTTAAAAAAAATCACAGATCACCTGCATTTGACCCCTAAACTAATTAAAATATGCAGGAAGGCATCAGATACATCAAAATTAAACTTAATGAGCTGCTTATAGAGTTTTAGAATAAAAATAAGAAAATAAAAAACAGCAATGTCACTGCACTAGTCTTAAAAGACCTATTTTTTGTGGACTTTTGAAAACAAAAGTTGTAAAATTTAACGTGAAAATGCTTCATTTTGGTAAGTATCTAAATATAGGATACAGAATCATTTATTTGTCCCTCTATAATGAAATGATGTTACCTTACAGCGAAAAGAGAAAAAAAAATCTAAATATACATACTTGTTGGAAATCAAACATAAAATTAAATTAAAAATAGGTGTGTATAACTAAACCAGATCAAATTCTGGGGATTATTGAGTGAAACAGGTTTGTCATGGGAAGAAAAGCCTTTAAATTTCTCTCTCTCAGGAAGAATCAGCCTGAAGCTGCTCTCCAGGACCAATCACAGGTTGAGAATGGTGGATTTTAAAGTAAATAAACTTATAACACATCGACCTTTATTCCAAAAGCATTTATTACAAATTTGTCACAAAAAAAAAGAAGCAGTAAGAACACAAAGCATTATGTAGTTTTTGTTACAGTATTTTCTTCATTGTATAACAAACTGGAAACGTCATCATCGATGAGCAGCCATTGCTGACACTCGTCACTGCGACACAGACAAGGCACTTCCTGTTTCTGCTGCGGGGGGCCAGGTGTGTAGGCGGAGTAGTTCCAGGTGAGCTCAGTGCCGGCCTTTACTGCCCTGATGGAGGGCAAATGAGAGATACGGTTAATAAAGACGACCAGCAGTCAGACGAGAGACCAGAAGGAGAGTTTTTCTTACTCACCTGCTGGTGAAAAAGGCCACAACGGGGAAGAGAGGATCATGGGAGTCGATGAAGACGTTCTGAATGAACAGGTTCGGCTGGCAGCTGTGCTGTAGGTGGGATCAAATGTAAAAATATTGAGGCAGCAGTATTTGTGAATACAAAAAAACATAAGGAGAAACTAAAAATGATGTGTGTGAGAGATCTTTGTTCACAGCTAATGCAAGAAACCATCAAACAGGAGCAAAAATATGTTTAAAGAGAGTAAAATTAGGATTTTACAGCTAGGATTCAGTATTTTGCATTTCTGGACTTACGTTGATGAAACGGCTCACGTTTCCTTCCTTGCTGGCGTCCACAAAACAAACATCCTCCATGATGGCGGCTCTCTTCAGACCTCTGTGAGGATCCCTCTTTGGTCTGTTTGAGGCCTGACCGCCTGTCCTCAGCCTGATCTTCATTTCCTGCAAGTCACCTTCCAGACAGAATTCCCACCATTAAACTCTGATAAGGAGATGTTTGTTCTCACTGTTTTTATGCTGCCGTCTCTTCGGATGAGTTTAGGTGGAGCTGCACCTGTGGAGGAGGAAAGTAGGTCTGGACCTCCAACCACCACCGTCTGCACCTGCTGACAGAAAACCAGAAGAAGATGAGCTTCAGCTACAGAAGAAAATTATTTTTGTTTAAAGTCAAAGACTTTTAAAATCAAGACTAGCTTTTTATTTGAAAAAAATCTAATTTTCTTCAACAAAATAAAATTACAGCTTTATCATCTACTTTCAAAATCCACTGCTCTTATTGTGAAATCTGGTCTGTGATTTTCTGTTGCACTCAGGTAAAGACAAGGGAGTAAATTTGATTTCTCTCTAAGAAAAACTGCACATAGTGTAGCCCCAATAGCAAAGAAATATAAGGTACATAAAGTGAGAAAAAAAGATTCAGAAATAAGTCAGTCGGATTTAATCACTGCAACTTGTTTGCTACATGTTAGAAACGTTAGAAGCTTTAGCCGCATTAGAAGCGTTAGCCACGTTGGAAACCTCATCTAAGTGAGAAGTGTTAGCCACGTTAGAAGCGGTAAAAACGTTAGAAGCCTTATCCGAGTGACAAGTGTTAGCCAAGTTAGAACCGTCAGCCAAATTTGAAGCGTTAGCCGAGTCAGAGGCGTTATCCGCGTTAGCTAAGTAAAAAGCGCTAGACAAGTTAGAGAATTAGTCAAGTTAGAAGTGCTACCCAAGTCAGAAGTGTTAGCCAAGCTAGAAGAGTTAGTCAAGTTAGAAGAGTCAGCCAAGTTAGAAGAGTTAGCCAAGCTAGAAGAGTTAGTCAAGTTAGAAGTGCTACCCAAGTTAGAAGTGTTAGCCAAGTTAGAAGCGTCAGCCAAGTTAGAAGTGTTAGCCAAGCTAGAAGTGCTACCCAAGTTAGAAGAGTCAGCCAAGTTAGAAGAGTTAGCCAAGTTAGAAGAGTCAGCCAATTTGGAAGCGTTAGCCAAGTGATAAACGTTAGCCAAGTTAGAACTGTTAGCCAAGTGAGAAGTGTTAGCTGAGTTAGAAGCGTCGGCCAAGTGAGAAGCGTTAGCCAAGTGATAAACGTTAGCCAAGTTAGAACTGTTAGCCAAGTGAGAAGCGTTAGCCAAGTTAGAACTGTTAGCCAAGTTAGAACTGTTAGCCAAGTGAGAAGCGTTAGCAAAGTTAGAACTGTTAGCCAAGTTAGAACTGTTAGCCAAGTTAGAACTGTTAGCCAAGTGATAAACGTTAGCCAAGTGATAAACGTTAGCCAAGTTAGAACTGTTAGCCAAGTTAGAAGTGTTGGCCAAGTTAGAAGCGAAAGACAAGTTAGCTAATTCTTCTAAGTTAGAAGTGTTAGCTGAGTGTTTGTTCTTTTATCATTTTAATTTGTGGTAAAGGAAAAGTAAACAGATTAACAAAATAGCAATTTTTCTTAGACCCCTTAAATGCTTCAAAAACAAAGTTTTAGCTTCAGTGTTTACATTCTTTCGAATACTGTAATTAAGGTGTGGTCTAACTCAATGGCACAAGGGTCCAAAATCTAAAACATACTTTAGGTTTTGGACCGAAAAAGATTAACATTTATTGAACACTCCAAAAATAAATATTTTAAACTTTAAAAACGTGACTTATTAAGCTAATTATGAACTAGATATATAGCATTATCTGTAATAACGTTAGTGTGAATGCTGTAAGCTGAATTTGGCCGCTGAGGATGCTGAAATTAATAGCTAAATACGCTGAAGCTGATAACTTAAAACGCCGAAGTTGATAGCCAGCTAAAATATTATCTAAATGCCAAAGTAGCCTAAAAAACGGAAAAAACCCTAAGTTAGCCAAAACAGCTAGCATGCAGCTGAAATATTAGATAAACTCTAAAACAGTAAAATAAAACTTAATAAATGCCAAAACAGTCCAAAAATTAGGTTAGCCAGAACAGGTAGCATGTTGGCGGAAAAATAGCAAAAGTTTAAAATAGCCTAAAGAACTTAAAAAAGTCTAAATTAACCGAAACAGCTAGCATTTAAATATTATCCCAACTCCAAAATAGCTTAAAAAACTTTTTAAAAAAGGCCTAAAACAGCTAGCATGTAGCTGAAATATTAGTAAACTAAACTACCGAAATAGTCCAAAAAGCTAGCAGGAAGCAAATTTTAAAAACTTTGAAACCGCAGATTTTTAACATAATTATGACTAATAAAAAAGTAGGAATATTATTCTAGAATAAATCAACTTAAACCTTAAATAACTTTCACTATTTTACTCTCCATAAAATATATATATTTTTAAATGATACAAGTTAAAAATAAGCGCAAGATAACATCGAGCCATTAATAACAATAAAATGATATTAATCGGAGGGCCGGATTCGGCCCCCGGGCCTTGACTTTGACACACATGCCGTAATTCTTCCGACGTTTTGCGCAATTAACGCAATTCCAGCGGAATACGTCTTAAAAGCTACGATTGTTGAGAGTGAAGCTGCTGGCTTCACTACCTCAGTTCTGCCAAACCTGGTCTAAGGGCGTGGCCTCTGCCGGCGTCTGGATCACGGGGACGTTGGTGCAGGGCGGCGGCGTGTCCACGTTCCTGCGCTCCTCCAGGACGGGTGGGGCTCGCCACTCCGTCACGACCTCCACCTCGTCGTCCGATGGCAGGTCGGCTCTCGTCAGCTTCGGCGGGGGCATCTCATCGGAGCTCAGCACCTTCTGCAGGACCACGCCTACACGGAACCACAGAAGTGAGTCCACGCTCCGATCCAGAGAGACTCACGGAACCGAACGGACCTGCGTAGATGCACACAAAGGTGCCACGGTCCAGGTCGTCCCGGCAGCGCACGCCCCAGCCCCGGTCCTCCGTCTGGAAGACCTGGAGCCGCACCCTGATGCCCCTTTGGACCAGCCGGTTCTGACAGCGGGCGCGGTCGCAGTCGCACCACGGGCCGCACTCAAACAGCCTGCGGAAGAGGAGGACGAGGTTATCAACCAAACCGAGCGGGTCGTGAGCACGCTGGGCTGAAGGTTCTGCTCGCACCCCGGCTCAACGGGCCGCAGCAAACGGAGGTAGCTGTAGCTCCGCCTCCAGGCGGTCATGGCGACGCAGGCGCAGCTCTGGGCGTCGCTGCAGCCGTCCGTGCAGTCGCAGCAGGCGCGGAACAGCGTGGGGCCTCGGCTCAGGAAGCAGCCGTGCGGCCAGCGGTCCTTCCTGTAGCGGAACTCGGGGGGCTGGGAGTCTCCGTCCGTGAGGCACAGCTCCACCGGCGTGAGCTCCTGACCCCGGCTCAGGTCCTTGTTCGGGGGCTGGGCGCCCATCACCGAGGGAGGGTCCAACTGGACGGAGGGGTTGAAGGTGAAGAAGTTGACCTGCGGGCGAAACGCCTCGTCAGTTTGAGCCTCACACGTGAACAAACACACGCCGTGTTTCCCGCCGACCTGCAGGAGGTCGTAGCTCTCCGTCGCCACCAGGAAGACCGCCACGTCTTCAAAGCTGCGCAGACTCTGACCGCACGGCGCCTTGTAGAAGACGTCCGTTTCAGCCGCTGTCTCCTCCTTCTCCTTCTCCTCCTCCTCCTCGTCCTCCTCCTCGCCGCTCGGGGACACGCCCCCTCCCAGCTGCGACGTCAGCCTCCTGAAGCCGCAGAGCAGTGGCACCTTGAGAGGGTTCTGGCCCCAGAACGGCAGCGTCGGCTGAGGCATTCTGGGTAATAGGGGCAGACACGCCTGTGGGAGCAGAAGCACTTCAGCGTGGTTTGTCTTTATTTTTAGAATCGATCAGCGTCTACCTTGCTGCACTGGTGAGGCTGGTACTGCAGCTGCACCGGAACCAGAGGAGGCAGTAACTCCTCCCTGCCAGCAGGGGGGGCCGCACTGCTGCTGGACTCTTCTGAAGTAGCACAGGGGGGGCTGGGATCCGGAAGGTCCGCCGGCAGCACCTCACCTGGAGATGGGGAGGTTCTGTGAGGTTCAGTTTCTCCGAGACGTTTGGAACTCACAACAATCCAGAGCGTCTCGTCCTTCTTTATTTTAACATTTATATAACCGTAATAAAACTCAAATTTTCTTTTAAGTTTTTGCCCAAATCGGCCATATTTACACTGTATTTCACAAAATATTGTTCGATTTGATTCAGTTCAATTAAACTTTTGTTTGTAACGTTTGAAAACTTCTCTTTGGAATAATGAAATGTCGGTTCAGAACCTCACCTGACCCGATCACCACCTGAACCACAGAGGAGTCCTGGTCCTGAAGGTCGGAGGAGGAGGAGCAGTCCAGCAACTCCAGGAGCCGCAGACCCTGAATGTACTCTGACAGACAGACGGAAAACTTCTGATGATGTATGACCGAGCAGCGTCTGCTTCAACCACATGAAGAATAAAAAAAATGTTTTTCTTAAGTTAAATTTTGTTTTTGGGTATTTTTATTTCTTTTTTTTAGAAGTGTATTTGTTCCAATTGTTTGTGTTTCTCATGCAATCTTTTTTAGGTTGCGTTTTTTTTTTTTTTAAGAGTTTTTGTTGCAATTTTTGATTTTTATAGCAAATTCTTTGTGATATTTAAAAAAAAAAAAAACATTTTTTTTCGTTCCTATTCTTTGTGTATTTTGTGCTAAAACTTGTTTTTGTGCTAAATTATTTTTTCTTTATTCAATGACAAAAAGCAAGTGTTTTTTGTTGTAATTTTTCTTTGCGTGTGCAAATGTTTTAGTGCTTTTAAAGCGTTTGTTGTAGATTTCTGCTTTTTTTAAAAAAAAGGAATTAGTCTTTTTTCTAATTTTTGCGTAAATTGTTGGTGATTTTTGCGCTACTTCTTGAAGGTTTTTGTACTCACAATTTTCTGTCTTTAATTTTAAGTGTTTATCCCTACAAGTTTACTGTTGCTGTGTTAATATTTTTTGTATTAAATAAAAAAGCATATGTACATTATTTTCTACTTTTTCATGTTTTTGTATAAAATAATCTAGTTTTTTTGTTAATATTTGAGTTTCAGTTCATTTTTTGTACATTTCAAAGTTAAACTGTATAATATATATATATATTTGTTCTAATTATTTCTGGAGTTTTGGTGCTCATTTGTGTGATTTTTGTGCAAAGGTTTGTACTTTTGTGGTACTTTTCGGGGTTTTCGTGCTAATTTTTCTGTTTTTAATAAAAAAAAAAGGTATTTTCAATTCTAACTTATTGCGTTTTGTGCTATTACATTTTTATGAATCCAATAAAAAGAAAATGTGTGTTTTATGTTCTCTTTTTGGTGCCATTTTGTGTTTTTAGTGTTTATATTGCTTTTTGTATTCACTTAAACGTGTTTTTCATACAATTGCTTTTTCTGCTATTTTTCTGTAGTCAATTAAAAAAAATGTTTTTCATTCTAATTTTTCATGTTTTTTAAAAAATACAAAAATATGAATGAAAAACTTAAGATTTTTTTTATAGAACACAGAATTATCACAGACAGACACAAATCTAGACTGAAAAAACGCATACCTTCAATTCAATACAGAAAATAAATTAGCACAAAAACAC
>NC_050513.1:16374046-16388313 GCF_002922805.2 Oryzias melastigma | reverse complement strand
ATTTTTATGAATCCAATAAAAAGAAAATGTGTGTTTTATGTGCTCTTTTTGGTGCCATTTTGTGTTTTTAGTGTTTATATTGCTTTTTGTATTCACTTAAAACGTGTTTTTCATACAATTGCTTTTTCTGATATTTTTCTGTAGTCAATTAAAAAAAATGTTTTTCATTCTAATTTTTCATGTTTTGTAAAAAATACAAAAATATGAATGAAAAACTTAAGATTTTTTTTATAGAACACAGAATTATCACAGACAGACACAAATCTAAACTGAAAAAACGCATACCTTCAATTCAATACAGAAAATAAATTAGCACAAAAACACATACAAATTTGAATGAAAACGTGTTTTTTTTTTTACTGATTATAGAAAAAAATAAAAAAGCACAATAGACACAAAATATTTAAAAAATGGGGGGAAAGGAAAAAAACATATTTTTTTTTTTTGTCTTCATATTGAACACAACAGACTTCCATAGATTTCCCTCGTGTTGTGTTTCTGTCCCGGGTCACAGAGGTCGTACCTTTGTCTGTGGCGGTGCTGCTCCTTAAAACCGACTTCAGGTGCTCCAGGTATCCGAACACATCGATGAAGCGTTGATCCACATCCTCCTTGGCCCAGAAGATTTTGGCCCGGTCTGCACAACAGTTCAACAGAACTCTACAGACCACATCTAAATATTCTCTAATACCTATATAAAAACAGATGGGGGACCAGAGAAAGTCAGTTCAGTTTCGTACCCAGTTCTTGAGGATCCAGCAGATTGTCCTCCATCTCCACACAGCAGGAAGTTAGCATGCGGCTAGCTCTCCTAGCAAACAAAAACACTCGGTTAAACTCCTCCGGCTGCTGGCCGCATACAACTACCGGCTAACAAAGCGGTCGTTCAACAGAGGAACCATCTGCGCTACGGTTCGAACCAACCGGGTTTTAGCGCTCCTTTACTGAGTGTTGCAACACAAACAAAACAAAATAATAAGAAAGTATTTAGTTACAATGTGGATGTAAAAGTAAAGACTTGAATCGAACAGTTAACACGCACAAACTATCGGCGATAACTCAAAATATTTACGTTACCCTGAACTGATTTACGCTTTTTGGCAATTTTGTCCCACAGTAGCCACCGTAGAAGATTAGTACTTTTGACCCTGAGCGTTGTCTGAAAGGTGCGTAAGCTAACATTTGCAGCGCACTAAACGTAAATATTCAGTGTAAATGCCGAATACTTAAAGTAATTTGTGTTACATGTGCTTAAATAAAATACAATATTTACTGAAATATATTATTTCTTAGCAAAGTTTGTGCCTTAAATGCAGTGGCGGGCCGTGCATTTCACACCTAGGCCTTCAGTAGTGCTCCATCCAAATCAACCCAACCCTCATTAACTATTTTATGGCAATAAAACTTCTACTGCAGGTACAACTGCCACACACACACCAAAAGCATAAAAAATAACCTGATAAAATTTCAATATTATGTAGGGAGATAGCAAAATTTTACTCACCAAAAATCCAGATTATTTAAACACAAAATCCATCCTTTCTATCCTCAAGAAGATTTCAATCACTCTGTCGTGCAGAATCCGTGCGTTTCGCAGATGGAAAGTGTTCCGTGGCTGTGATAAGCTGGAAAAAGCTGCATGCGGGAAATGTTCTGGTATTCCTGAAGCCTCTCGTGGTCCAGGAGGGAGACAAACATCAGTTTTTGTGATCGTGCAAGGTCTGTGTCTGGAAAATAATATTTGCGCGAGGATTTTGCGCTGCACGCGCCCGCGGTGCGTTCAGGAGCCTCGTAGATTTCAGCTTCACTCCCGCTCAATGGAGTCACGGAACTCCTTTACCCGTGCCAGACAAAACTGTGCCACAACTTTACCCAGACATTCATTTTCCACCAAAAATCAGACGATGAGACGCTTTCCACTGGCAACATCTTCAAACCTGACACGCCGCTCCTCGGCACCTGTGTCCGTCAGCAGAACCAGAGCGAGCTGCGAGCTGTCCAATCAAAGCTCGTGAAAATCCTGACGTTTCCGTGGGCCTTCTAGCTGGCCTAGCACGTGGTCTCCTCCAGATCTGATTGGTTGAAGCAACAGTTTGGTCGACAATTATTGTATGCTACAGGGCCCGCAGAACTGATTGTGAAGGCCTCCGGGCAGATTTCTTTGACCCTAGCAACAAATAGTGCTGCAATGTGATTGGTTAATGCTTAAATAGGAAAATGCACGTCTGGAAGCAGCGCAGCCAGGGAGACAGCAATGAAAGGACGAAGACAGAGCATTTGGAATTATAGAATACGTATTCACGGAAATAAATAATAATTAATATCAGTCTGTGATTCAAATATTTTTAGGCCAGCAGAGAAGGCCTTGCAGGCCCTGACGGCCCGCCACTGCTTAAATGTCAAACTCAGGAAATGTTTTGACTCGATTCAGGTTATACTACATGTTATGGTTGCGATCGAATTCCTTCATTACTTAGTGCACCAAATGTTCAATATTTAACATTTTGTGGCAACAGAAAAATTAATAACGGAAAGATGTTTCAAGAAATATTTTATCCGCATATATATATATATATAATATATATAAGATTTGAACTATTTTGATGACATACATGGAAAAAACTGCATTTTATCTCATTTTATAAAACCTGCCGTCTCACTCATGTTGCAGGGCAAAAATAACTGGACAAACCTTGAGCATTTATAGTAAATTTTGTTTTTTAAGACAGATTTTTCTGTTTTTAATTAAAAAAATGTTTTCCATTCTAATTTATCTTGTTTTGTGCTATTATGTTTTTTATAGATTCAATTTTAAAAAGTGTGTTTTCGCTCTATTTTTTATCCTTTTTGGTGCTATTTTTGTGTTTATATTGCTTTCGGTGTTCAATAAAAAGTATTTTAAACTTTATTGTTTTTGTGCTATTTTTTCTGTTTTTCTGTATTCTAATTTGTCACATTTTGTAAAATAAAAAAATGAACGGAAAAACTACAGTTTTTTTAATTGAATACAATAAAAAAAACAATCAAACTACATTCTTAGCTGCAGTTTTCAAAACCCTGAGCACATTCAATATAAGTCTTATTTAATTTACGAATTTTCGGCCACAAATTTTTACTGAATGCACACAACTTAGAGTTTGCCCTCTCAAATTATTTTTCTTTTTTACAAAATTTAATGTTGTGTACTAAAAATGTCTGTTTCCCCCAATAGATTAGTTATTTGTAACAACATGCTAATTTGTTTGCACAAAATACTATTTGTATGCACAAACAGCTAGTCAGTATAGAAAATATGCTCATTTGTATGCAAAAAACTGTCAATTTATGCAAATAAAACAGCAAATTTGTGTAGACAAAATGCAAATGTATTCAAAAAAATTAGAATTTGTTCATACAAGATGTTTATTTGCACCATGTGGCAATGCGTACACACTCCATGTGCGCACAAAATGTGAATGTGTATGCATAATGTTCTAATTTGAGTCCACAAATTACTAATTTATCTGCACAAAATTCTAAATTGTGTCCATAATATACTCCTTTTGCTGCACAAAATGCCAATTTTTGCCAACAAACTGCTAATGTTTATCCACAAAGGACTACTTTGAGTGTGTAAAGTGCTAACTAGTATGCGCAAAATGCTCATTTGTGTCCAAATAATTCAATTGTGAATTCACAAAAAGCTTATTTTGTCCATAAATGAGTACCTTTTTACAAGAGGCTCATTTGTTTCAGCACAATTCACATTTATGCAAATAAAAAGCTATTTTCTGAACTATTTATTCATTGTTTAGTCTGTGATATACTTTCCACACAGTAAATACCAAACAAAAATGACCAGAGACGATTTAGGTGGTAGTTTTCAGATATTCAGATATTTGCTCAAAAATGTTTGTGGTTGTTGTTTCTCCTCTTGTCCAGTAGGAGGCGGTGTTGCAGCAGCAAGGATCAATGTGTTTGTAGCGTAAAGAGAAGACTGGAAGTGTAAAGATCCAGTCAGAAGTCAGAGTGGAGTGATGGAGAGACGACAGTGTGATAAAAGACTGGGTCTGGATGAGTATCTCAGGCTGTGCTGCAGCGTCTACTCTCAGGCGCCATCCCGCTATTGAGCGGCACGCGGGCTTTGACCTGCTCCGTTTCCGGCCTGGGTCGGTTCACCCCTCCTTAGACGACCTGGTCGCCCCGGGCTCCCCCAGGGAGACCATATCGATGCCGACCTGAGCGCGGACCCCCGATCAGCATAGTTCACTGCAGCTCAGAGCTCCGGAGCTCCACCCATCCTCCAGCCTCAGCCTCCAGGACGCTTGGATTACAGGCGCGCGCCACCACACCCGGCGGGAAGCACGCGCTCTAACCAGCTCCTTGACTTTGACCACCATGCTGCTGTCACACAAGAGCAATTCACAACGCAAAGACTGATTTCTGTTGGATATTTTTTTTAAAGAAAACCCAAATCTTTAATTTAAAAAAAAGAAATTAGTTCACATGAAATTATATTTATTATCTTAAAGGTTTAAAAATATATTTTGAATATACATTTACAATATATTAAAAAAAAATATGAGTATGTATAAAAAACATTTTTTTGCTATTATAAAAACATATTTTAAACAGTCATACTTTATTCACAAAACACATTTCTTGTAAATATAGCATAAAGTGACAAAATTAAAATATTTTTGTCTAATTATTCTATGTTAAATAACACGTTATCAAACCAGTGATGTAAAAGAATTTCGCCTTTGCTTTCTGAAGTTTGTACTTACGCGGCTTCCGTAGAGTTACAAAACATAAACGAAGCAGGAGGTCGCTGTTACTCTTATAGTGACTGTTTTATGACTTTTAATGCTTACTGTGGAGTAAAAACGACCAAAGGTGACGTGAATTGAGATTCTTAGCGACGTTTTACCGCTTTTATGAAGTTAGCCTCCGGTGCTAATGCTAGCACTTCCTACTCTGTTTCGTAACAATGTGTCAATAAAGTTATGCAAGTTAAGATGTGGCAGCAGAACGAGCGGCGAGCCGTCAGGTAAGACCTGAGCTGAGACGTTCCGGGGGTTTAGGCTGGTTCTGATTCGGTTCTAGTTGTTTTATATTAGTTAGTAGAAACTTTTCCTCTTTTATAATACATTTGTTTATGTGTTTATTATTTAAAGCATCATTTGTTAATAGCTTTACACAAAGTGTTCGAGGACTACCTCTTCTTGTCCACCCTCAGGTCACGTGTCAAAGGTGAAGGCTGACATGTCGGTGGTCCGGCAGGCTGTGTGTGAGGCTTTTTGGGCCATGTGTGCCGCAGACTCCATGTCCATGCCGGTCCACTGGTACTACAACATCCAGGACATCAGGAGAGACTTCGGGGGCTGGATCTCCGCGTTCAGTTCGCCCCCAGACAAACACCCCTCCAGCATCCTGTCCCTGTCCAACACAGGTGAGGTAAGTCACGTGACCCACTCTCACCTGACAGGGTCTGATGGGTCTGTCTGTCTGCTGTGATGTTGCAGCGGGCAGCGGCCGCAGCGCCTCCTCTTCCAGCAAGAAGCGGGTCGACGTGGTCGGGAATGTGATTCTACACGATAAGCTGGACCTGTGGAAGGCCGGCACCGGTTCGGTCCACTATCACCAAGGTACGGGGGGGATTTCTGACCTACAGCTTCAATTTGAAGCATTTATTGCATATTGTGCACCCTGAAGTCTTATTTCATTATTTCTACGGTAGCTCAGAAGGGTCAATCACATCAGCAAATCACTTAACTCAAAAACACACTAAAGATCACAACAAAAATTTAAAAAAGCAAAAAATATTGAAAACAAATAAACATTTCGTTTAAAAAATAAAAACACACAGAAAAATTAATAAAAATGAAAGCAAAATAAAATCAAAACAAGGTTTGTTTGTGGTTTCAATTTTTTTTGTTTTATTTCTGAAAATTACTTTTGCTTTACAAAATATACATTTTTTATTTTCACAGAAATCCGAATAGGTAGGTACTATAGGATCTCTCTGATTGGATGATGATGTTTATTCATCATTTCAAACGAAAAAAGTGAAACTTTGAATCAATTAACAAAAATTCAGTAGTTTGTTACAATTAAAGATGTTAATTTTTATCAAATAAACATTTTGAGTAGAGCAAAAGTTTAGTGAATGTTTCACTTTTTAGTATAGATTTGATTTCCAGCATTGATTGTACACAACACAGCAAAATCACACATATAATCAAAGTTATTATAGAAATAATGGTGTGCATTAATAAAAAGAACATTACAAAAATAAAGAAAACGGCATAAATATGAGAAGAAAATAGATGCTTGTCATAATCATAAATAGACAAGTTATGAAAACAATTCACACTTATGTCACATTAGATTCAAATATATTGATTGGTGCTGTTAAGCAATTAATTTTTGTGCGATTAATTAATCGTGACTTGTAATTAATTAATCGATTTTAATTGTGAGAACCAAATAATTGCGTGAAAAGCCAAATTTTTAGGTATTTATTTAAATTTGTGACATTGTGGGAAAGTAAGACATTAAAATAAAACTAAAAAGGTGATTCATTATGATTTTTTTTATTATAAAAGACGTTCAACCTTTATTTTGACACCACTGAGGTTTTTTTAAACTTGAACAATTAAAAAAAAAGGTCCCGAGTTCTCCATTTTATCACATTAAAAAGAGTAGGAAGACTTTTCTGAGAAAAAAAAAAATCCCTAACGAAAATGGTGATATAACTTTTAAGTTTATCACAACAGCAAAACAGTAGAATGTATTTAAATATATTTAACATGAAGGAATTCTGGATATGCTCCATACTAATCATTAAACTTTTATATTTATATGTCTGGCGGGAAAAGCGTGGGACCCTGTATGTGTAAGTGTATTACACCAGGGGGCGCTGTTTTACAATTTGTTGAATTTTGACACAAAAAAGACCAAAATGCAAAAGATTTTCAGCTACTTTAACATAAATTTGAACCAAACAATGAATTGAAATGTCTTTTTTTTAATAATTATTTTAAAAATGCATGGTCATAAAGTATTTTTATGTAAAATAAACCCATGATAGTTTAAACAGTTTTTGTTTGTATTTTACACATTTTTTAAATTTAATTTCTCGTATTGAATTATGAATAACAAAACTAATCTAATTGGAAATTGAATTGACAATCAAGAATTGTATAGTACTTTGAATTATGGGTAAAAAAAAAAAATCATCCGATCAACAATGTCCCATATTACCTCCATTTTGCAGTTTCTTACTGTGTTTTATTTTGTAACATTTTGATTTTTGGAATTTAATTTTCTTTTTCGAAAACAAATCCTTTTTTTTCTTGTCATATTTTCTAAAAAATGTCTAAAATGTTCTAATCTTTTTTAGTATTTTTGTTTTTTTAAATACATAGTTATTTGTTAGTGTAACTGGCACTTCAGGGCCACCGTACATTTGTGTTCACTCTTCCGTGTGTCTCTGCAGGTCTTCACGCTGGCGAGAACACACTCAACATGCTCTGCGCCCTCCGAGCTGCTCGCACGCTCGCCTCCGGAGGCTTCGCCGCCTCCCTGCCCGACGCCCGCGGCGCCGTCCTCTCAGATTACGTGCAGTTCCTGACCACGCCCGGCTCCCACGCCGACACGTACGCCGAGTCCTTCCACCGCTCGTTCTTCGCAGACTGGCAGGACACCAGGCCCACCTCCCCCGATGAGGTAAGGCGAGGTTGTTCTTCGCCCGGCGTTCTTGAACGCCGCCCATCGGTGATGATCCGCTTTGTGCCTCGCAGATCCTAAAGTTTGCAGAGAAGCGCTCCGCCCTCAAGCTGAGCTCGCCGTTCCCAGACAGCCAACTGAACGCCATCGGCTGCCTTCCCATGATTATCCCCTTCGTCCTGCTGTCGGCCTCAGCCAATGAGGAGCAAGCTGTGAGTGCCATTCTTAAAATAAAACAAAAATATTTAAATAAATAAAAAATCTGCAAATGGAATTACTATTTAAAAACACTAAGACATGTTTTCTTAAAGCTAAGTTTTGAATTACAAAACTTTATTTATAAGAAGATTTTTCTTGCCCTCCTCCACCTGCAGGTGTCAGCAGCTGTGGAGTTCGTGAAGCTCACCCACCCGCACCCCAAAGTGCCCGAGTACGTGTCCATCTACAGCCGGGCCCTGCACGCCGTGCTGGGCGGAGCCAGCGTCCGCCAGCAGGCCGAGCACGCCCTCAGGAAGCTGGACGCCTGGGATGCCTGCCAGAGCTACAGTCAGAAAGCGGCCAGGTTTGTCTGCAGGGAGGACTTCACAATAAAAGCTCAAGTTCTTTATAGAATTTTATAGGAAACATATTAACGATATTAAGTTTAAAACTGCATTCCTGATTATTTCTTTTTCAAATTGTTGTGAATCAGATGAAAAAATTTGAATTTCAAAAATTCAGTTTGAAATAGTTTGTATTTGTGACATAGAAAATACAGTGGGCGGGGCTAAAGATCCTTGCTAATGCGTTCACTTCTATGCAGTTTGTTCTTTTTATTCTCTGTTTTGTGTATTTTATTTCTATCAGAGTGGGACTTCTGTGTTTTTATGGATCTTTGACAGCATTTTTCTCAACGATATCTGACATTAAAACAAACGTAACCATGGCAACGCATCAATAAAACCTGTTTGTCTCCATTGGTTCAGGTTTCCGGCTTCTTCTGCGGACCGACTGAAGGTCCACCAGAGCGCCGTGAGCTACCTGGGTCTGGCCTGCTACAACGACGGTGCGAGCTCCGGACAGAGCGCGATTCTTTGCGTTTAAGGAGATTCTTGGTTCTGACTTGAGTCTGGTGTGCTTGCAGGAGCGCTTTCCAGCATGTTCTACCTGGCTTACGAGTTTCACGACGACCCCAAAGAAGGGATCCTGGCGAACACCAACTGCGGAGGTCAGATACCGAAAGGTTTTAGTATCAGAAACACCAAAATATAAAAGCTACGCAAAAAGTTCTGACAGTCTGAAATACAAATAAAAACACACAGTTGTGGGGTTAAAATCTAATGTTGATGCCAATTCACGTCTACCGCCTCTGCTTGTCCAAAAGTGTGTCCATACATCTGCTGCTCCCGCCCCCTTGTGGGAGGAGCCACTGACAAAAGATGTTGGGCTACATCATAAAAGACACAGATGATGTCGAGAGATCAGAGTTATTAATTTATTTTAAAGACATGTAATCACATGTCCATGTCTGGGTTCATGAGATCATTCAGAGATTCCACTGTGTGTGAATGATGGCGCTTTCAGCGGTACTTCTGTCTCTCTACGACGACTTGGTGTCCTGCATTAGTCCGAGGAGAGAAAAATAAATCAAATTAGAAAATGCGAGGACGTTCTATGATTGTCTTAATGCAAATAAAGAAAAATATCCTGAAGTCTATGTTAGGTTTAGACTCCACCCACAGGAAATCGTGCTCGGCGCTTTAGCTAACAGTTGAGAAATGTGATTGTTGAATAAACATTAAGCAGCGAGTGCTAAAGCCGCTAGTGTTGCCGTCCTAATCGTGTCTGTTGGTGCCACCTCCAGGTGAAAACTGCAACCGTGGGGCTGCCCTGGGGGCCCTGCTGGGAGCCGGCGCCGCCTACAGTGGGCGGGGCATCCCGCAGGAATGGAAGGACGACTTGAAAGACGGACAAGAGTTCATTCCTGAGATTCTCAAGAAGCTTTAGTCAGAGCAACAGCACCTCCTAAAGGAGACAAAGAGAACTGCAGGCACTAATAAAAGTCACTGCTGCTTCCAGGTTTCATATTTATTTATGACTGATTCTACTTCATAAATATTCTTCTTTTTTTATTTTTATTTTTTTTAGCATGATCTATATATTTTTACCATCACATTAAGTTATTAATCTCTTTTTCTGTAACATTTTGCTGCTTAAAGTTGTATTTAAAAATGAACAAATAAAGGTGACACATATATAAAAACATATTTTATTGGTCATATTTCACATTATCTATATATAAATTATAATATATTATTTATGTATTGGGATAAGAGAAGCAGCTATAAATCCCCAAGTTTTTTTTTTTCTATGTTTGTTTTTTTGTTGCATTAGGCAACATCTTTTATTTCGTTTAAGCTACTCAAACAGAAACTTAAATTGTGTGTTGGATTATTATCTTTCTTTCACACGATTTAACTGAAAAGATAGGAAAAAACTCAAAGGTGTTGAATTTTGGGTCACTGCTATGTTTTTCTTTTTCTTTTTTGGGGGGTTGGGGAGAGTGTTTGTTTCACTCCTGACCTTTGATCGGTCCAGAACAAACATGGCGTTCATCCGCAGAGAAAAGATGCATCTCTTCGTCTTACTACTCACCGTAGCTTCATTCCCAGCATGCATTGGGACTCTGGAAGGTCTGTTTCTGTTTCTTTAAGTTTTTATCAAGATGATGGTGGTAGACATAAGAAATGAGAGCTCTTAGGTGAAACGAAACTTACAGAATTTCTAGTGGAAATGCTTCTGTCAGTGAAGTGTATATGAAACAGTCTGACATGTTTGTGTTGATGCTAATTTATTTAGAAAAATGCTAACAGAACAAAGATTTTACATGTTGAAAAATGAAAAGTAAAATCAGGGAGGAATGTCAAATTTAATTTTGACATTCCTAATTTTAAAGAAATGATGGCAAAACTGAATTATTTTTGCTTTTACCTTTAGCTTTTACATTACCACCATAAAAAAACTGACAGAAAATAATTTTTTCATGGAATTAAGAGTATTTTTTATGAAATCCACAAAAAATATTTTGTTATATCAATTTATTAATATAAGATATTGATAGTATCAACTATAATAGGAAAATTAATAGGAAAAAAACAACTTTTTTTACCCTCTGTATCAAATTAGATCCACATATGTTCAACATGTACTATAAAGAATTAATTATCAGTATGTTTTGCATCTTTCAATACAGCTAATAATGAATATTAATAGGTGAGTAATTCTCTTTACATAAAGTTTTGTAAAGTAGCAAAACTTTTACCGCCAAAAGTGTTCTTGAGATTTCATGGGGGCAGCCATTTTGAAATGTCTGAGAAAAGTCCTTCTAGTGCCTCTAGTGGACTGATAATGAACTACAGGAAATATATGGAAAGTTTGCATACAATAATGAGATAGGGGTCTCAGAAAATGTTTTTTTTTTTTTTTAATATGAAATGAATTGTTATAAAGGGTTAATATAAAAACGTAAAAAGCATAGTTGGTCTATTTGAGCATGTGGTGCTTTAAGTAAAAAATATAGGCGGACTCCCACCAGGCTCAGAGACCAGCGTTCAAACAACCCCTTTCAATGAAACGTTTATGTTTCATTACGTTTCAAGCTTCAATGTTCAAAACATTTGCGTTCACACAAGTCGTTAAGTTTGTTAAGCAATGATATTGACCTTGCATCAAAAGTTAAAGCAGTTTAACTGCTTTCGGAACCCCAAACACGGAATTACCAACCGTTTAAAAACTGATTGTGGAGGAGAACTTAATTGCGGTTTGAGCCCGACTAGAATTATATGACACCAAGTTGTTCATGTATCTGAATAGAGCGGTCAAAGATTTGCATCGCTTCGATATTTTGTCCCAAACCTCTTCCAAATAGCTACAAAGCTCACATGCCTGGTGTGTATGTAAAAGATTACAACAACGATATGAAGAATCCTACTTTAAGGTTAAGAACAAAACTCTCGTCATTTCCTTTCTGTCCTGAACGAGTCATTTCTGAACTGCTTGTTACCATGTAGAAGGGGTGTTCGTGGACAAACCTGAAGCAAGCGTTTTCCTGCATCGGAGCCGTCGGGCTAACTTGTGGCTGGAGGAGCTGAGGCAAGGGAACATCGAGCGAGAATGTTACGAGGAGAAGTGCTCCTACGAGGAGGCGAAGGAAATCTTCGCCCTGCCGCAGCAGCTGGTAAGGAGGCGTCCGGCCTGACCGTCCTGGTGTTCTTGCACTTTGCTCAACTCTGTTCCCTCCACTTACAGGAGACGTTCTGGAGGATTTACACAGGTACAAAGGTTTGAACAGGCTGTGAGAGTAACACGAAGTAAGTCTACTGCAGGAATGAGTGGTCCTCTTGCTTTCAGCTGTAGACCACTGCTTGTCCTCGCCCTGTAAGAACGGGGCGACCTGTACTCGCCACTTCGACAACTACATCTGTAAATGTGCACCGGGCTTCCATGGAACCAACTGTGAGAAAGGTAGAAACCACGATGCGATATCCACTACGGCTGTCTATTTTTGTTAGTTGTTGCTTCAAGAACTGTCGGGCATTTGTCTTTGCAGCACGCCTGACCTCACACGGCTGTCGCTACAAAAATGGAGGCTGCGAACACTTCTGCACGGAGCTCTCAGACCGCTCTCCCTCCTGTTCCTGTGCTCCGGGTTATGGTCTGGATCAGGACAACAGCACCTGCTTTCCCAAAGGTCTGAGCCTCTTTACAATGCTCAACTTTGACCAACTTTGTATCTAAAATATGTTTAGTTATACTTTAAATATAGTTATATTTGCTGGACCATGTCCAGATGTGTGCTCCACCTTTGACCAATACCTGGGATAGGCTACAGCAACCCCAAAAGGGATTTCCTGGATTTAGAGAATTGGGATGCCTTAATAGATGCATTTATATAATGTACAATGGATGCCGCCAATGATTGAAGAAAAGTCAAATTAGATCTGATCCATGGTTAAAAAAACACTAACTGCTGCTGTTTTCTGCTAAACATTTGGTTTAGAGGCTGTTGTCTGCGGGAGAACTCTGATTCACTTTGCTCCACGGGTGGTCAACGGGGAGATCTGCCCAAAAGGGCATTGTCCGTGGCAGGTATGTCTTCCACACTCGTCTAATAGAGAAAAATAGATCCTGAAATAATGTTTATACTTTATACAGGAATTTGGTCCAAATCCCTTTGAATTTAGACTGAACATGAAGGGATTTTCTGTATCCTACCTCAGTGGTCCCCAACCACCGGGCCGCGGACCGGTACCGGGCCGCAGACCCATTGCCACCGGGCCGCGGAAGAATTTAGGGACTTTTTTTTTTTTGAGTCAGAAATCTTTTATTTTGAAAATCAACCGGATTCTCTCGATTATACTGAGCGCTTAAAGCAGTCCAGCGGCGTGTCACACGAGAAAAGCTGCATGTGGAACCTTTCTCCGCGAATGGCTGGGAATAGGGCACGCGCGTAAGTGCAGCTTCGGCGCCGGAACTTTCTGCCAGACCTGCTGTTCAGCCTGCGCGCGAGGCTGCAGCGTTCTCTCCTTCTTAGAACGAGCGTAGCTAAATCGGTGGATAGTTTACATGCGAGCACATCTACTTATATTTGATTTATTCTACATCTCCTGTAATTTTCATGAGAAAAAACAATTAGCAGATACTGTTTTTTAATTCGCAAGCCTCCGTGTCGAAGAATTGAATGCTGGAACGGGAGGTCACGTGACCGAATCTAGCAAGCTGATTGGCTGCAAGCAATGTGTACAGGTATACAGGAGCAGAATTCTGTATGATTATTTGACAATATTGACATTAATATGGATTTAATACCAAATGTGACTTAATTCTTGTAGTTCACTTGATTAGCTTTCCAACGATACCCTAATTTTGTGGATTGGACAAATAATGAGAAAGTTATGACAATTTAAAGACTCTAATCCTTGTTTCTGTTCACATAAATATCACTGTTTTGCTGTTTATCCAGGAATAAAATGATACCCTACTTTTGATCACTTAACGTGCCATAACTTTCTTATTCTTTGAGCTATCTTAATGATCTTTATACCGTTGGAATGGTCTCTTTCAGCCCTTTCCAGTGATATAAATATCAGAGCAATCAACCTAATTTGAAAATTTTTGTCACATACCTAGGCCAGCAACAGAAGAACAGACAGAAAACAGGTGATTCCCACACACATACCTGTTTGCATAGATATCTGACTTTCCCGAACAAATCTAATCTTTAGAACGGTCATAGAAATGCTCAAACATGCTCGTCCATTCAGATACACATTTCAGAGTGCGCAGAGGGCGGTTCGGGGATGAGGATTTTTTTTGGTTCGGGAATGAGGAGAAAAGGAGGCAGTCACACGGCTCACGCAACTAAGCACGTGCAGGGGGAGGAATTAAATATTTTTTAGTTAAAATGTTTCACTTGAAGCTTTTGCTTTTGTGACATGACACAAAATTGAGAGCCGTTATGTGTTTTATCAATCCTCCATTATGCACAGACGTCAGATGACTGACGAGATCATTATTAC
>NC_050513.1:16326533-16373894 GCF_002922805.2 Oryzias melastigma | reverse complement strand
CGGAATAAGGATCACCAAGCTCCAGATGAGGAACAACCGGCCCACACACTATGGAAGTGTTTGTGACTCATAATGCAAAAGTCATTATTTGAAATGCGTTTTCATTTTCACTATCTAACTGCTTCACTTGTCTTTCAAATAAGATGAAAAAGTTATCCTCCAAACGACTTTTTCTTCTTCAACACCGCTCATTCTGTAAATTATTTAAAATGTTAAAGAAAAAGTCATTTGATATTTAATTTTCAGATTAAAATTCTGTGGTAAATTTGCACCAAAATTCAATTAGTAATATAAAATTTGAAAATTAAAATGGATTAACAGAAATGCTTTTTCATTTTTACAGTTTAACTGCATTACTTGACTCTTAATTAAAAAGAAAAAACAATTCTCTGAACGTCTTTTTCATTTTCTTCATCATCACCGCTCATTCTGTGACATAATTAAAGTGGCAAAGCCAATGAAGACTGCTTTTTCATTTTCACGTCTTGCAGCGCAAAAGTGTCTCATAAGTCAATTCAAGTTAGCAGTTCCAAGGGGCGCACCACGATGACATCAGTTCTGGCTCCTCCTCTGCTTTGGTTTGTGCTATCGGCAAACAAAATGCCATTTTCATCGACTTATACGGAGAAAATGAAAAAGCTTTCTTCATTGGCTTTGTCACTTCAGGTATGTCACAGAATGAGCGGTGATGATGAAGAAAAGGAAACTGAGAATTGCTTTTTCATTTTATGTAAGAGACGAATAATGCAGCTACATTGTGAAAATGAAAAAGGATTTCTGTTAATCCGTTTTAATACGAATTTAATATGAAATGTCTTTTTCTTTATCATTTTAATTATGTTACAGAATGAGCGGTGATGATGAATAAAAAGAAAAAGTCCTTTGGGGAATTACTTTTTCATTTTATTTAAGAGAGAAGCAATGCAGGTACATAGTGAAAATAAAAAAGCGTTTCAAATATTGACTTTTATTTTGATGAGTCACAAACACTTCCATACAGACACCTCCATTACTAGCTCTATAAATCCATGTTACTGATGACTAAATAAATAAAGAAGCGTCCTCAAAGATGATCGTTTTTGTCATGCTTGTTCAGGCTCTGCTGACTGAGCATAACGAGTTCATCTGCGGAGGCATCGTTCTGTCCGACACGTGGATCTTAACGGCGGCTCACTGCGTTTGGTCCAAACCAATCGCCATCTTTCACGTCAGCGTTGGTGAGATTAGCAGCTTTTTCTGCATTCAGAGACTGAATTAATAGAGTATGGTTGATGTAAACTTGTGTTCTCCTGAAGGTAAACATGACCTGTATGAGACGGAGAAGACGGAGCAGCGGAGGAGGGTCCTCCAGGTGGTGATCCACCCTGGATACAACCGCACCTCCTATGACAGCGACATCGCCCTGCTGAAGCTCCATCGGCCCGTCAAACTCGGCCAGTACGTGGTGCCCATTTGCCTCCCGGCCCAGAACAGCACGTTTTTCCGCACGCTGTACAACGTCCGCCACTCAACTGTGTCCGGGTGGGGCCGCCGGATGGAGTTCGGCCTGCCCGCCCGCTACCTGCAACGCCTGGTCCTCCCCCGCGTCCCCCTGCAGGAATGCCGGCTCCATAGCAAGCTGACCATCTCCAAGAACATGATGTGCGCCGGGCTGAAGAGCGGCGGGCGGGACGCCTGCGGGGGCGACAGCGGCGGGCCCCTGGTCACGCGATACAAGAAGACCTGGTTCCTGACGGGGGTGGTGAGCTGGGGGGAGGGGTGTGCTAAAGAAAACATGTACGGCATCTACACCAAAGTCAACAACTACCTGGGATGGATTGACAGCGTGACGGGGTCAGGCTGACGCCCGCTGACCTCACCAGAATGAGAAAAAGGTCAAGGCCCGATCCAAAGGGAAGTAGAGTGATCGATGTTGTAACACAATATGAACAAACGGTCGTTCTAATGACAATAAATGCTGTTATCTCTGATTTTTAACAACGTTGACAGAACCGTTTGTATTATTTACCATCGTCAACTTAAAAAAATAACATAAATTGACTAAACAGCCTTTTAACTGTTAAAGTTATCCATTTAATCTCACTTAAAAAAAGAAAAAACTTTTTCTACAAAGTTAAAAGCTGAACTAATCCTCTATCTGTCATTTGTGACAAAAATATTCCTCTACATACTCCTGAAAACAACCAATCAGAGTCTGCTTTGAGCATGTGTGGGCGGGGCCTTCAAGCTAGGCGACCTCATATCAGTCAAGGTGTTAATGTGTGTGTTGATGGAACGACTGGGATAGGCTCCAGCAACCCCGTGACAAAATTGTTATCAGGATTATTATTTTATTGACTAAAATTTCAAACTACATTCTATTCAATTAACAATTTTTCACCAATTAAACAATTTTATAGATTTTTGTCATTAAATTTGATAATTAAAAGCAATAAATTACAAGGCATTAAAACATGTGCCGTATTTTCCGGAGTATGAGTCACAAGAGCAAAAAAATGTCTAATCAAGAAGAAGAAAACAGTGTATAAGTCGCTCTGGAGTATAAGTTGCACTTTTGTGAGAAAAGCCAAACCAAGTGTAGCAAAAAATAAATAAATAAAAAAACAAGAATGCTAATATTTGGATCTGCATAAAAAATATTAAATTTAAGAAGAAAACAATCAGATTCTCTTCCATGTTTGATTTGGACGACACTTCTTCTTCTGCTGCTGTCAGTAGCAAATACTTATACTCAGATGCAGCACCCTCTAGTGGTTGTTAGAGGAAACAACAGCTAAAGGTGTTTACTGGAAAAATAACAAATATATGAGCCAATTTATGTCTAAAAAGCAAAAAAGCATGTATAAGCCGCTCCTGAGTATAAGTCGCACCCCTGAGTAAACTATAAAAAAAGAAATGCGACTTATACTCCGGAAAATACAGTATATCTGTTAGTCATTGTGGAATGATAAATCTTGGATTTGCTTTATCATTAAAAAGTTCCTTTTAAAATTTTTCTTTTTAAATCTACCCGTTACACATGGCCGGTGAGAACATAGCTTTAGTAAAAGGGTAAAAGGCGTATGGCAGCCCGGCTGAAGGACTCTCAGACCACGAGAAACAAAAGTCCATGAACTGATTAGACAAAAAATAAATCTTTAGAGTGAATACTTGTCATTACATTTGGAGAAATCTAGGCGCCATTAATCACCGGAACAGCATCTTTACAGTAAAGCATGGTGGTGGCAGCATCATGATGTGGGGATGTTTCTCAGCAACAGGAGGTAGAAAATATGATTGAGAAGGATATGAGAGCGGGAATGTGCAGAGACGTCCTGGATGAAGAGCTACTCCTGACCATAAGACTGGGGCGACGGTTTGGAGGCACGTACAAGAATCTGAAACTGTTGGAGATTTTGTCACAGAAAAAAATAAATAAATCTGCAAACATGTGAAACTGTGTAAAATAAAATGCAAATAAGCAGAGGAAGGCTGAATGTAGAAGGTTTATATATGTACTTTATTCATTAGTAATAAGTAAGGAACATCCGTTGATTTACTCACTAATGAGGGACTATACCATCAAAAATCAACTTTTTGATCTTTAAAGTGTATCATAATGTTAATTCCTCATTAAAAACAAACCCAAAGTGGTGTCCATTCTCCCAGCATTCCTCTAAAAACCTGCACTTTAAGCAGCAGCCCCTCCCCACACCCAATAAACAATCTTATTTCCAGTAATAGCCTGAGCTGCTAGCTCCGCCCACAGGCTAACACAAACACACACTTTCTCCACAGTGATCAGCAAATGCTTTCGTTTTTCATGCACTGTAGGGATGTAACAATTCAATTGGATTCACAGTTTTTTTAGTCACGATTTTTTTTTTCATCACAATGAACTGAAGGTATTTTAAGGCCAAGTATGTTTTCTTTTGACCTTTTTTCTTCCTGCTAACAGAAAGAATTCTATAACATGATCACAGCAGAGAAATGAATCATTGGCGTTTGTGTGCGGTGAGGTTAATATGACTCCCAGACAGACATTAGGAATGTCTGCTAGCAAGATTTAGGCATCGCTTTGACGTTTTGATTCGAGATTCTCTCTATTGCAGACGGTGGAGGAGCGCTAACGAAACGTAAAAATACAACACAAACGCACTCAGTGCGTAGAGCTCCAGACACGACTTAGAAACTTGTGCGCTCTGTACGCAGAGGAATTCTTGTGTGCAAGCATTTGCATTGACTTTTCATTAAAAGTGTCCGCTTTTTTTATCCAAAACTTTATTGACAAATACTGCACATACAGAAACATTGACAGTCCACAACACGTGCCAATAACAGCATTTTCACATGTGCCAGGAGAATGAACAAAAAATACATTAATAAATTGCATTAATTTAAATAATGCCAAAATATTTCAAAATAAATCAGGTAGAAAAAAAATAATAATAAAGGTAAAGGATTCTCGTGGTCGCCTTTAAGCCCACACACACACACGCCTGCATAGAAAGCTGTCAAATCAATTTTTTTATTTTCTGTATGGATGAACATGTGGACAAGTTTGAATCATTTTTTTTCCGATTCCCAAAGAATGGTTACATCCTTAATCCACGGCATGCACATCCATCTTTGCAAAAGTTCAGATTTTTGTTTTCGTGGGTGAAACGCAAAGACGCCGTTGAGGTCGGCGCGAGGATGACGTCACAAAACAGGCAGCACCCACAAGGAGCGAGAGGCGGAGCCTCAGAGATTACATCCGGATGGGAAAAAGAGTTCATGAAAATAACTCGTGTTTTAAAAAGTACTATATGTTCATACATACGGATATAGTTTACTCCGAAAGGCTTAGAATAGCATGATATAAATATAGATAACAGTGTGTATAAGTTATATTATTTTAAAGTTGTTTACAGTTAATAAGTGGAAAAAATAACAGCCCAGTAACTTATTTAAACTATTAACTAATACTTAACAAGTCATCAGTAAGTCATTTATTAACTCCCTATTCATGATCAATTACTAATTATTAAAGTACATCCATACATTATTAACAAACTGTTAACAGTCGTTTATAACTTATTTACCAACAGTTAATAATTTGTTAACTATCATAAAATGTTAACAATTGTTGAAAACCTAAAGAGTTTTATCCATTTCTGGTTGAGTCTGTATTATTGTAAAGAACAAATACTTCACAGAATAAACTTGAATTTGTTGATTCAGGACTTTTCTCAGTTTCATCATCGAGTAAACTTTTGTAAAATTCACAGGATTTGTTTATAGTTCATTTTTACTCAAAGCAATAGCATTTATTTGTAGAACAGTGATTATAACAGCAGGAAAACGTCTTGTTTATCCCCGTTGGACAGTAGAATGTCCCGTCTCAAAGCAAAGGGCATCGGTCAGTTTGAATTTCATCACCAGCTTGTCCGTGTATCCATGGTAACCTGTGACCATGGCGGATGCATTAAGGGGGGGGCAGACTTTGAACTCTCAGGCTCACAGAGACGAAGGACGACCGATCGGAGCCAACATGGGGCTTCGATTCCTCCTCATCTTGGTGTTCTGCTTCCACCGCTGCTGGCCTGCTTCAGGTGAGGAAGTGACTCGATCGGCCAATCAAAGCTCAGCAGATGACAAATAAATAAGCGGAAACACAGTGAAGTGACAGCTGAGTTTGTCATGCCAAAAGTAGGTTTGAGATCGGAAAAGATGTTTAGAAGTTGGCCTGGTGGTGGCGCTGGAGGACAAGTTTTGGAAGTGATTTCAGTTTGAAAGGTGGAGAGGAAGAAAGTGTAGTTTACCACAATAACACGTGTGTTGTTTTTAAGTTGTGATTTTTGTTATTATTAAGACTCCAATTGGACGATCAAGGACTTTTCAAAGTAAATACGGTCGTAGAAAATCTCTATTTGTTACAAGAATCCACTGAGAACAAGTGTTTTGTAGCATCATTTAATACTATAAACTTTTTCCTGATGTTAACCTCTTTAAATGGGGCTTTAAAAGTGTCGGCCATTGCTACTTTTTTGACAAATTAAAATAAACGTGTTTAATTCCTGAAATAATAGTCTAAAACCGTCGGTGTGCTGCCCCCTACAGGTTGAAACGAGGTATTACAGTCAAATTATATGCCCCGCCCATATTTGATTCTGTCAATCGTTATCGTGTTAGCTTTAGCTCGTAGGTATTTTGCTTTCAGTCATCAAAAATATACTGGCTGGCGCAACTTTCCAGTGAACTTGGAAGTTAAGCAACAGTAATTTAGTGCAATTAGCACTGAATGAATTTACAAATTCACTTGGAATTCTTTGTTCAATACGTTAGCCTTTATTAGCAATGACGCTAGCATTTATTTTACCACTCTCAGACACGGGTCCCCCCCTTTTTTTTTTTTTCTTGGCTGAGAGTGATGTAAGCCTTCAACTATCCTGTTGTTTTACCCTTCTAAACAAACAACAAAAAAAAATGCTTTTATTTTGAAAAGACAAAGTCGGAGCCATCGACTGTATTTAAGAACTGGACTGAGTGGGTGTGACATCACCCATTCAAAATGACTTACTTCTAGGTGAAATCCATTCAGTTGCCATTTTTCCATGATCCTGTTGGATTAAGTCGTGATTAGTCTGAATCAATTGGAGTCATCGTTTCTATGGCAACCATTCTCACCAATCAGGAGTGAGCTTTTTAGAAGGCCACACCCCTTTCATTTGAAAGTAAACTCGGGAAAATCTGTCCATGAGACATTTCAACCGTTCGACGTGAGACCACATCCTTTTATTTTTAGAATTTCACAATAAAAGCTTCTGTCTGTCTTGTGCCCTTTGGCCCAATCCGAACTCTTCCCTTCTCCTTTTACCTTCAGTTATTCCTCCAAACGGAGGGTTATGGGGTTAGGAAAAAAAGGTGTCAAATATTTTGACCTTTCGTTCAATGACGTCATCAATAATCGCCGGTCCGCTAGTGTTAGCGCGGAGCTTCCAGCACTTAAATATACGCAAAAACTGCGGTTTTATAACTTTAAAAAGGTCACGCTACAACAAAATTTACATTTAAATGTAATGGTCTGTGCTTCAGAGCGCACCCATGTAGAAACAAAAGCTCTTTTCAGCACAATGCGGTTTAGAGGGTGAAATTTAAAATATAATCATCCCGAACACGCTAGCACTTAAACTGACACTTCAGATTAAAGGGAAAGGAGAAGGGAAGAATTTGGATTGGGCCTTTTTTCTGTCTAACATCAAACTGTTTGTCAATAATAAGGAAAAATTTTAAACTTGAAACTGTCTATTGAAGACTTCTTATCCGCCTTCTCATTTTCCCTCTTGTATACACCAGTCTTCTTGGACACGCGTCAGGCTAACGGCGTCCTCCAGCGGACACGCCGCTACAACTCGGGCTGGTTCGAGGAGCTGCAGAAGGGAGACCTGCAGAGGGAGTGCATAGAGGAGAAGTGCAGCTTCGAGGAGGCCCAGGAGGTGTTCGAACACGTCGAGCTCACGGTGAGAACCTCAGAATTCTGCTCAGCTTTAAAGCTGAATGATTATCAGACAAAAGTTGAAGGAGCTAACAGAGTAAATCTATACAGATTTAATACAGATGTTTGGCAGAATCATGTAAATATAGCTCCAGATATATGAGGGAAAGTTGGGTTTTCTTTGTTCAGAACACTCAGAAAATAATTTTTGTCCTCTGTTCCGTAGAACGAGTTCTGGGCGGTTTATTCTAGTAAGTCTACGGCTATTTTTCTGAATCTAAAAGCTTCTATCTTCTATTTTTTCTCTTGAAAACAATTTGAATTTGAGATAAATTTCAGAGGTTATTTTGATCTTTCCTTCTCCTCCTAAACTAATCCTTAAAGTCCCACTCCGATCATCTTATTTATGATCTATTGTCAAAGTATTCCCAATGTGGTCTTTTACAGTTTTTTCCAAATGCTAAAACACATTTCCTGAAACATTAGACCAATTTAACCAAACACCAAACACAATTTTCAAAACATAAGCTAAATATACAAAATACTTAACTCATGAATCAAAATCTCACTTTGAGGTCAAAATGAAGACTGTTGTCAAAACTAACAAACATGCAGCAATCACAACACACTACACAACAAAACACTTGACACTGTTCACAAAATGTTTTACATGTTCTGCAACAGGTTTTCCTGAGTGGAAGGTTCTCTCTCAGACACCTCCCAACGCCAAGCTGAAAACAATTCTTCAATTGGGTTAAGGAAAGGAGAATAAGGTGGTAGAAAAACTAATTCAATTGTGTGGAACCACTGTTTGATGAGCTGACTCTTTTGAAAATTCACATTGTCCCAGACAATAACGAAAACTGCATCGTCCCTGTCATTGTCTTGAAGAAATTGAGCCAAAACAGCATCACGAAGACCATCCAAAAAGGTTAGAAGATGTTGTGTGTTGTAACGACCCAAAACAGCATGGCGATGTATAGACTCCCAGGTTACTGATAGCAGCACAGAGTGAGACATTTCCCCCACGCTGACCTGGGATTTGCACTATGGCCCGTTGACCAATGATATTTCTACCTCTGCTCCTTCTTTTTGCCAGATTAAAACCAGCCTCATCTCAAAAATAAACTCATGTGTCCTGTCCATTGAATCAAATTCAAAAACACCCTATAAAGCAAAAAGGAAACAGTAAATAACATAGACGACATGGAGAAAATTACTGCCTTGGTGCAGGTCTGGGTGGGGGTTCGGGTCCCAATGTGGGTCTGGGTCTCAATTGCCTTTCTCTGTTTTCCATTTTTCATTATTAGCTGCTTAGTTGCTCCAGAACTGCCTTTATATTCAGTGCAGTTGATTAGCAAAAAGTGTCTTCAGCTTTGACCAGTTGTGTGTTAATGATGACTCCTGTGTTGGAACAGAGTTTGACTTTTGCCTCTTTGTGTTAATGTTTTGCACCTTGTGTGTTGTGAATGCCGACTGTGTCTTAAAAGTGAAAATGTGTCTTGTGTTCCGCAAAGAGTGAATTGGAGTTTTGAAAATTGTGTGTTAACTGCAAATTGTGTTTTAGGTTTTAACTAAGAGTGATGTTTTTGAGAAAAGAGTTAAAGCAATTGATGAGCTTGTCTGGAGAATGGCACTTACTGTTTTAGCAATTGGGAAAAACTGTAATAAGATATTTTCATACAAAATCTAAAAACCTGTGCTGTTTTCTAGGACATAGTTTCTGCAGGGTGGCATGAATTCGAAAGAAATTCACCTCTGAGGTGTGAACAAGATCGCTGACATGGAGCAGTACCCTTCCAGTTGCTGAGAGGAGAAAAGAAAACTATGTAGTTCAGGAGTTAATCAGATTCTCCTCCTTGTTGGTTTTGGACTCCACCCGTTTAACGTCCTGTGCCAAAGCTGAGCTCCTGACAGCCTCTTTGCTAAACTTCAAGTTTTTTTAACTCAAATGGCACCGCAGGACTTCTGCTCACATCTGCACAGTGACTTAAGATTGAAACTGGATGTCCCCGACACCCACGTGTTGTGGGATAACAACTTAACTGAGAGCTCTCTGTTTACACTCTCGTGCTAGCTTAAAACCTAACATTAGCGGTTCAACAGAACCATTATCCAACCATTTGGACAAGATGCCTTCTTGGACCAAGAGGACCTGATGGTAGACAATACGGTGGCTGAAAATACCTCAAATAATTGAAATAAACCATTTCAAATCAAATCAAATCAAATCAAGCCACATCAATTAAAATGAGATTAAATCAATTATATTCAAATCAAATTAAATGAAATCTAGCCAAATCAAATCATATAACCAGAACCCCGCCCCGCCACACATGCATCCCACCTTTCCATCAAAAATACTTGTTTTTGTTTTTAAAAGAGTAATATAACCAGCGCCCCCTACAGTTGTGTTTTTTTGTGTATTTTAAGCTTCAAATAAAGCGTTTAGCCTCTTTTGACACATTTTATGCTAATTCTGATCACTAAAACAGTTTATTTACATTAAGAAGTTTTAATAAAAGTGGCTACAACTCTGAAATATTGTGTAATTTTCACTTCCGGCTAATGATTTTTAGCCACCATCTTGTCTGCAACCAGATCCTCCTCATTCAGGAAGGAAAACAAAGACATTCATGGATCTATTTGTCTACAAGCGGATGTATCAGAACAGAGCGGAGCAGGAAGTTTGTGGACCAGATTTTCAACACCACAAATACAACAACAGCACTTTTTCCTCTACTCCTGATTCACATCAATTTGAATACAGAAACACTCAGACATGTCATTTAGAGCTTAATTAACATTATAAACACCATTTTCATTGGAGTGGGTCTTTAATTTTAACCTTTTTTGTGTCTTTGATGCATTTTTCTTTAACAATAAAAACAGTTAAACTAACATTTGTGGGTTAACAATGACGTGGATCTTTGTGGTCTTTGGTTTAAAACTGAAGGATAATTCTTCCAGGAATTATAGTCATTAAAAGTCCAGATTGGTCAAGAAGGACAAAGTTATCTACTTTGGTCAAATTGATGAATCCAACGTGGTCCAGCTTCTCTTTTGTCCCAGTCCCAGAGAGCTGTAAGCCCAGACCCTGTACCAACGGAGGAACCTGCATCCCAGACGGCTCGTCGTACACCTGCCTCTGTCTGCCACAGTTCAGAGGACTCAACTGTGAGCTTGGTGAGAACGCACGACTTGAGGCTGTAAGGATCGACTTCTAGGAGAGTAAATGTGACGTTGTGTTCAGAGCTCAGGGCTGAGCCAGACACTTGTTTGGTCCAGAATGGAGGCTGTGAACACTTCTGTGACGAGGATACGGTTAACCAAAGCCTGACATGCTCGTGTGCTGATGGATACTCTCTGGGGGAGGATGGACAGAGTTGTGTCTCCAAAGGTTTGTAATGTGTCTCTCTTTGTGGCTCAGCAGATGTTGTTCTTGTTTTACGTCATCCTCAAACACACCACGGTGAGTTTGAGTTCAGGAAAAAAAGACCTTCTTGAAACACCACCTGGCAGGTATTTAAGTCAGAGGAGGAAGCTGGTTTTGAGATTTAGGTTTTGTTTAGGGCTTTGTCCTCAGCAGTCTTACACTGCTGGGTTTTGTTATTTTAGTTTGGGGTTGGATCTTGGTAGTCTTGATTTGCGGGATTTGTTTGTTTCTTTTGATTAGGTAGATTTGGTTAGGCAGTCCTTAGCAGGAAGATGCTGAAGATTGAACACAGAGAAGATATTAATAATTGTGGTTTGTACCCTACAAGACTTTTATGTCACCAATGTATCGGAATAGACAAAACCTGGAGCAAGATTCATGAGATTTGCACCACTACAGCATTTCATACCAAAGCTCGAGGTGGTAGACATGCACTAGTAAACAATCAAAAAAGAGAAGAAGCGCTCCCTGTGTATTCAGTGTGAACGCTGTATGCTAAAAGCGCGTTCTTGAACATACAACACATGCCCGGTGTCTTTAGCGTTGGTCACGATTGGAGCCATGGTCAAAAACTCTGAACCACTGCGACATACCCAAGTGGCCCTTTAGAAATATGAAGCTCATGGACCATTTCATGAACCCATAGAGGAGGAATGTTCACGCTCATTATTTTCTATGGGTATGCTGTGAATGACGCTCGAATACTCAAGGTTAATTAAGGGTGAAGTAGGTAAGACGCCGGCATGTCGTACGGGTTTTCAACCCCCTCCAAATCCTATCAGTCCAAGTTAATCTTGATTTTTCAATGAGTCTCTTTTTGATTCCAGAACCAATAGGTTGCGGTATGGTCCCAGTCCTGCAGGGACAAACGAAAGAGGAAAACCTTCGAATTGTGGGAGGAACCGAGTGTCCCAAAGGTGAATGCCCCTGGCAGGTGGGCAGAAAGCACTCTTCATGGTTCATTGGCTACAGACAGACGTGATGCATTTATGGTTTGGTGGTAGCATTTAGTAACTGTCCTAAAATCAGTTTCTCTGATTGGTCAGAATGCTGCACAATCTGACCAATCAGAAAGGCGGAAAGGAGCCACTTCAAATTTCCAGTTTAGCAAAAGATGTAATGAGTAAACATCAACAAAGGTCATTTGCTAACTCAAAAACTTTAAGGACAAAATTGAATCTTTAAAATAACATTAAATACGTTTTATTTTTTAGTATTTCTAACACTTTTTGTGCTGTTCTTCTCAAGGTTTTGCTGGCCTACAAAGGCAAAGGTTTCTGTGGAGGAGTGATTTATAAACCCACTTGGGTCCTCACTGCGTCTCATTGTCTGGAGGACACAGACGCTCGGTTCCTGAAAATCATAGCAGGTATGAATGTTTCTGGTGAATAAATATGTGTCTATCTGAAACTGAATGTTCATACTCTGTTTAGCAGTGGAACGTCATCCATGGTGATAAATGTCACCTTTCTGTCCTTTAACTGTCAGGAGAGCACAACCTGGCGGTCAACGAATCCACGGAGCAGGTCATCCAGGTGGCGGAAATCCTCATGCACCCAAACTACGCAAAAACCACCGTGGACAATGACATCGCCCTCCTCCGGCTGGCCTCCCCCATCACATACACCTCTTACGCACTCCCAGTCTGCCTGCCAACCCGGTTTCTGGCCGAGCACCAGCTGTGGGCGGTCCACCTGCACACAGTGAGTGGCTGGGGGAGGCGGAGCGAGTTTGGACCCACTTCCAACGTGCTGAGACGCACTAAGATTCCCCGACTGCGGACACAGACGTGCGTAGAGGAGAGTGGGGTGGCTCTCACCAAAAACATGTTCTGTGCCGGGTATCTAGACGGGCGGACGGACTCATGCAAAGGGGACAGCGGTGGTCCGCTGGTGACAGAGTACAAGAAGACTGTGTTTCTGCTGGGGATCGTCAGCTGGGGAAAGGGCTGTGCCCGACCAGGGAATTATGGCATCTACACCAGAGTCTCCAACTACTTGGAGTGGATCCAGAACCGAACAGAAACCTCAAGTGCCCTGAAACCCTAGCTGACATCCAAACGAGAAGCATACTTTGATTAGCCAGTATTAGCTCAGCTAAGGACTAACCAGATTAATGAAAAGTATGAAGTAAAATTGAGTCTGTCCAGCTAATTCTGACTACATCGTCTCTAAAAATGTATTAGTTGATTGATTGATTATTTAAATGTTCAGTAAAGAGACTTAATTTAACCAAAGAATAACAACGGGTCATGGGAATTGATGGAATCATTGCACAGTGATTGCTTTTTTTTTCAGTTATTTGGTCATAAAGGAAGAAAAGTGTTGAACTGTTATGAGCCCTAACACTGTGTTCGGATCAAAATGTACCCACTTTTACACTTTAAATCAGGTCAATTCTGACCCGAACTCAGTATAAGGGTTAATTACAGATGAATACACTTAAATACCTTGAATTTGTTCAGATTCTTAATGAACTTATTTTTTACACTTAAACATGGGTCAATTCTGACCCGAACACAATATAAGGGTTAATCACAGATAAATAAACTTAAATACCTTGAATTTTGTTTGGGTCAGAATTGACCCATTTCCCCACTTGATCACGGATCAATTCTAACCCGAACACAAAATAAAGGTTAATTATTACATATAAATACCTTAAATATTGTTTCCGTCAATATTGACCAATTTTCACGCGTAAAAACGGGTCAATTCTAACCTGAACTCAATAATAGCACTAATTACAGATAATTACACTTAAATACCTTAAATTTTGCTTGGGTCAAATTTGACCCATATTCCCACTTGGAAACGGGTCAATTCTGACCCACACTGAATGTATGTGTTATTTTTAGATTAATACACTTGGATACCTTAAATTTTGTTTGGGTCAAAATTGACCAATATTTTCCACTTGAAAACGGGTCCATCTGACCCAAACACAATATTAAGGGTAATTACAGATGATTGGACTAAGATACCTAAATTTTTGTTTGGGTCAAAATTGATCCATTATCACACTTGAAAACTGGTCTATTTTGACTATAACACAATATACGGTAAGGGTTAACTTTACATTTCCCGCTGTACAAAGGCAGAAGTTGAGCCCCATGGCCAACTTTGCTATTGTGTGCTCAGCCGCATTAATGTAAAACACTAACAACCAATTTGAAACCAATAAAAGAAGCTTTGATGATGAAATATTTACACAGTACTGTAATTTTTGTGTTTTGTGTCTGGTTCATATATCTGTAAAAATCAATTTTCTTGTGTGCTCATGAATGCTATGCCAGTTTGGGCGTGCATAACTTTCAAATGTACAATAATGTCACAAATTGAGGTAACTGTTCAGTATGTAATTCTGGGTATTATTTCATTATATATGAATATAATACCATATAAATTGGGTTAATGTAAACTATTCTCTCTCAAGTTTCTGAATTATCAAGAACAGTTGTATTTTTAGCCTTGACACCCTTCCTTAGCCCTCTCCACAAAACCCAGCTCATGTATGTCAACCAACTTTTCTGTGTGGGATTCTTTCTCCTCTTTGAAGCCATTTGTGAATCAGCTTTCCAAATTATGAGGCTGATTTTGCGTCATACCTTCAGGCTCTCACAGTAAAAACGTCTAAATAAAAAAGTAGCAGGAAGTTTCAAGTATTATTCTAGACATTGATCAAACTGTGAGTTCCAAAAAGGTTTGCTACAAGCTTTAAATAAGTTAGTAGCAGTTTAACAGCTCAGATTTTTTTCATTCTCTGTCACAATGTAATGTTTTGTGGCTGCTCAGCAGATGGTGTTTCCTCCTGCAGGTTTCAAGAAGGAAGACAATCCGAGAATAGAGAAGTGCCTTAAGACGATGTAAGATTAGCCTTATAAAGTCCTAAAACAGGTCAATGAAAGGGACACAATAACTTAACCAGATTCTTCTGCTGCTAGGTTAGTCGACTTCTGCACTGGTGCACCCTGGGAGTTGCAGTTTCCTGGCACAGTAGTGATGGAGGTCAAATAGTTGTTGCAGCTGAAACTCCAAATGCCTGAGATAAGCCCCGCCCCGCCTGACTCAACCTTCCTCCCCCGCTCTGCCTTGACACAGGTCGTTGCTCTCCTGCCTGCACTCCTCTTTCACGATCGGACTCTATTTTCACGCTCTGTTTAGACGGTCCTCCAGACGAGCTCGCATCCAGTGTAGGCCATGCTTTGGCGTTTGGGCCTGCTCCTCCTGACCCTTCACCTGGCCTCTGCTCATGGTAGGTCCGCTTCACTCAGTCCTCTGGACCAAGGAGGAGAAAGAGAACTGGTAGGGATCAAGAACCCTGCTGGGTATTTTATTTAGGGTAGGAGTTTATTGATTAGCAGCAGGTATGATAGGGTGTTGTGTGTTTGACATTCTCTGTTTGGATGTGTTACTCTTCTCTTCTTATTGTCGTTACAAAGCTAAAGGACTAAATGATTCCAGACTATTAGATTGACTTCAGGTCTACCATCCTAAAAAAATCAATGCATTCTCCCTCCCAACTCGTCATGTGTGGACGTATGGTTCAGGCCCCTCCACGTCACTTTTTGACGTTTTGGGTGTCTCCACTTCGTCATTTTTGGACGTGCTGGCTGTTCCATTTAAATCAGGTGTCCCCAACTTCCGGGATGCGAACCGGTACCTGTCCAAGGGCTGCTTGGTACACTAATCAGGGGTCCCCTACCCTCAAGATGCGAACCGGTACCAGACCGATACTGGTACCCTAACCCCGTACTGGTTCCGCGTCCATTACCACATCTGGTACCACTTCCGGTACCGCGTCCCGAGGGTTGGGGACCTGTGATTTAAAGGGAACAGCCAGCATGTCAAAAAAAGATGAGTTGGGACACCTAAAACACCTAAAAGGGGCGCAGAGGGGGCCCCATCCATACGTCCATGTTGGGAGTGAGAATGTGTAGAAAAAATAAATGCATCACAGTACCAAGAGTCAATGTACCTTTTTGATGCTTTGGTTGTCCGCAATTCTTCATTTTTTTTGACATGCTGGCTGTCCCCAATAAATCAGGGGTCCCCAACTTCCGGGCCACGTATGGATCTAGTCTGATGGTCGCTTGGTACTGGGCCACAGATAGGGAAAAAATGCATATGCTTAGGAGAGGTCCCCAACCCTCGAGATGCGGACCTATACAGGTACCCTTACCTGGTAGAGGTACCCTTATCCTGTACCCTATGTGACTCTAGTACCACATCTGGGTTGGGGACCTGTGGTTTAATGGCAACAGCCAGTACTATAAAAACAAAGAGTTGAGGACACCCAAAAAATGAAAAAATAAAACACAGGTGGCCTGAATCATACGTCCATATATGACAAGTTGGGAGTGAGAAGGTGTAGAAAATATAAATGTATCACAGTACCAAGAGTCGATTTCCTTAGATAAAAAATGTCAAAATTACCACTTTTCTAGGAAACCATAACAAACTCTAACCCATTTGTTCCCTATCACCAGTGTTCATTGATGGCACAACAGCTAACAAGGTTCTGACCCGGCCAAGGCGAGCCAACAGTTTCTTTGAAGAACTGAAACAAGGAAACCTTGAGAGGGAGTGCGTTGAGGAGCGTTGTGACAAGGAGGAGGCGCGTGAAATCTTTGAGAACAACGAGAAAACTGTATGCAAGTTTCCTTGTACCTTGAAAATGTCTGCATTCCCCTTAGTTTTTCATCGTGTTCCATTGTGACATTCTCTGCTCTCCTTACAGAATGAGTTCTGGAACATATATTTTGGTAAGGCCTTTCCTCTTTGCATCAAGTTGTTATGCTGCGTTCACACCGGACATTTGACACCTTTAGCACACGGTGTTCACACTAGACGGTCACTACCCAATACTAGTACATGTACTCAGTTCGTAGAAGTTTGATGCGAAATGCCGAAGCGGTGAAACCCGGCTTTTTCTTTCACAGCTCTATTCCGACTCATGAAAGACTTGGTGTCATAGAATTCCGGCCGACCACGAAGCACAATTAACAATATCTACTACCTACTAAATCTACCTTTGGATATCCTCGACAAATGTACGTAGGTTTCGTTTTCGAATAGCGACAATTTCTTTTTGCGATGCAGAGTCAGCACTTTTATTTGCAACGTTTTTTAACGACCAGGGCTACATTTTAAACATTGCCGTTTCATATGTTAAATTGTTTTGTTCCGCTTGAAGTTCCAAACATGCGAATACCCCTTTTACAACAATCCGATAAAACGTGCGAGCTAGCTAAGTTGCAATTTTGGCGAGCTCGCCACTTGCACGTAAACTCAAATTCTGCAACTTCTAATTGCAACATTTTTCCCACAGTAGGTTCTCATTTAGGCCTGAGAAGGTTACATATCAATCGACCTCTTCTCAAAGATCAATGAAACTTCTGGGTGGTTGTAGAATCCAGTTGTCTTCATGTTTGGGAAGTTTTGTGAAAATCAGACGAACTAAACTATTGTTTTCCCATATTGTTGAAAAAAGTGAAAATCGCCAATGCTCAGATTTCGCCACAAGATGGCCGCCAGGCTGTGGGTCGTGTGGTCATGATCAAACAGTTGGCACTTTCATTAATTAAAAATGACGCCATCCATACGTCACTAACTAAATTTGAGTCCTGGTCGCTTGAACATGCGTTGCCGAAGTCGGTGTGAACGTGGCATTAGAGGGAAGCAGATCATTGACGATGCTTCCTTTCTGTTGCAGATGGCGACTCATGTTTGTCAAAACCCTGCGCAAATAACGGACTGTGCAAGGATGGGATTGGGTCCTACTCATGCTACTGCCCGGAGGGATTCAAGGGCTACAACTGTGAAATTGGTACAGAGCTTATCCAGGTTCCTCTCTTGGTTTGAATTCTGAAAAGGTTGACGGAATTTGTCTTGGAGTACAGAGTTCCCTGGTTATATTGAGGTCCACCTTTTGTAGGTTTTGTTTTTGACTGCAGAAGACCATTGCCAATCAATCTTCTCCATGTCCTCTACAAAGACTTTGTTCAGTTTGCCAAATCTATGAATTTGATTGCGATCGGACGTTTGTTTTCGTTCTATGAAATAGGATTTCTTGTTTTGTATTGGTTGAACATTGAGAGTTTAAAGAGAGAAAAGTGTGTAGTGAAGCGTTTTTACAGACTTGACACACCTGTGAATCCTAGTTCACGGATTTCGCTTTTAGAATGAGATAAACACCAGTTCGTATACAGTAGAATGGTTTTTCCTGCTTCTTTGCCTTTATCCAACCCCTGCAACCAATCACAAAGACCTACAAGAGATCTGTACATGTGTGCAGCCTGGTGGGAGGTTACTTCTTGGTTGTGGTAAGAGTTTGTCGGTCTCCATGGGAACCTTTGATAAGTTCTCGCTTAAAATAGCACAATAGCCTTGGCAAAAAGACAACAATGTTTCTTTAAGATTTCGAGCCGTGAACTCTGTCAAACCAAAGCAGATTTCTCGAGTTTTATCTTTTATTGTTGTTCAAAAAAACAAAAGCTATTTTGTTGGGCTTGGGATGTTTTTCGAGTAAAAAAGCGCCCAAAATATTAATGATTGGTAATACTTGTTCTAAGTAAAGATCAGTTCCTTACAGGTTATACTTTTTATTGAGTCAGCTTTAGTTAGATTTAACACCACTGTTTTCTGTCTCTTTACAGTCATTCCTCAGCTCTGTGAGAACAAAAACGGCGGCTGTGAACATTTCTGCCACGTTTATAACCGTGGTGTTCAGTGTTCCTGTGCTGACGGCTACTACCTGGCCCCGAACTATAAAAACTGCCACTCAAACAGTAAGAGAAGCTCAGAGATCCTTGCATTTGTCCAGGTTTACAATGAATTACAACATCCCAACGGCATATGATTCCAAGTGCTGCTTTCTGAGAGTTTCCCCAAAACTCTTCTAGAGACCTTCAAATGCGGGGCCATCGTCAGTGACAAAGTTCGAACCATTTTCCGTTATGACCGGAACTCAACCCAGGCGAACGCTACGGAGCTGAGCGGGAACGAAACCTTTGCAGAGGTTGCAAACGAAAGGTACATGCTTACAGATGAGGCCGCCACACTGTCCTCGTCCAGCAACGGCAGCCAGACTCGACTGGAGTTCGTGGTTGAGGAAAACATTGTCCCTCAGAGGGCAAAACACAATCGTATCGTCAACGGAGAGGACTGTCCGCCGGGAGAATGTCCATGGCAGGTGTGTGTTTTAAATCACATCTAACAGCCCTATTGTCACTTCAATGATGTAAAAGACAAAAACAGTAGATTATTGATTGGCCCCTTCCTTTTTTAGGCCCTCCTCTTAAACGAGGACGACGAGGGTTTCTGTGGAGGAACCATCCTCAATGAATATATCATCCTTAGCGCTGCCCACTGCATGAACCAAACACGCTACATATATGTCAAACTTGGTAAGTCTGATTGGCCAGTAACTGACTCACATTGGGATGAACTAGGAGGTACATCTAAGCCTCGCTTCCACTGAGTGGTATGGTCTGGAGTGGTCTGGTACAGTATGGTCCAGTTAATTCTGGTGAGCGTTTCCACTCACTGAAGCCTCGCTTCCACCGAGTGGTTTGTTTTGCCAGGTGTAGACCACTAGCGTGCCGCTAGCTCACCCTATATCACACTGTTGCCAAAGGATGGCAAGGAATGTTTGCAGGTCTAGACCAGCCCTTGCTGTTGTTTCCAGACATTTTCAATGTAGACTCTTGACCAATAGAGAACACAGGAAACTGCAAAAACCAGAATGCTTACAAACGCTGAAATGTTAGCTTAAATGAGCTCTATATTGGCGCTTTCTAATGTCGTCATCACTTTCTGCCAATCAACGGGTGGCTCCAGCAGCTCCGCCCCAACACTTTCAATGGACCTACAACAGATGAAGGCCCCCAAGATGTATGGGTTGGTACTGTTTAAAACAGGGGTGTCAAACTCAATCGCACAAAGGAGCTAAAATATAAGACACACCTTAAGTCGCGGGCTGAACAGGATAAACATTTATTGAACACACTAAAACTAAATTTTAAGAACTTTAAAACCGTAATTTTTTAACATAATTATGAATTAGATATATAGCATTACCTGTGATAATGCTAAGGTGAATTGGCTGCTGAAGATGCTAGTGATGATAGCTGAAGATGCTGAAATTGATAACTAAAAAGACCTAAGCTGATAGCTGAAAACGATGAACCTGATAGCCAACTAAAATACTAAATACTAAAAAAACAAAAAAATAAGTAAGAAAAAACCTAGGTTAGCCAAAACAGCTAGCATGTAGCTGAAAAAGTACCTAAACTTCAATACAGCCTAAAAAACGGAAAAGGCCTAAATTAGCCAAAAGAACTAGTGCGTAAATATTAGCCTAACTCCAGAACAGCCTAAAGAACTTTTTAAAAAAGCCTTTACTGGCCAAAACACCCAGCATGTAGCTGAAATATTAGCTAGACCACAAAACAGCCTAAAAAGCTAACAAAAACAGCCTAAATTAGCCAAAACAGCTAGCATGTGGCTGAAACATTAGCTAAACTCCAAAATAGCCTAAAAAAATCTTAGTAAATGCCAAAATAGTCCAAAAAAACTAACAGAATAAAATGATCTGGAGGGCCGGATAGAATTAGCTGGAGGGCCGGATCTGGCCCCTGGGCCTTGACTTTGACACACGGTTTAATGGGTGAATTCTCCAATGGAAAAACTCAAAATACCAGACTGGACTGCTCCGGACCACTCTGGACTGGAGCTCTAGTCTTTAGAGATTGGCTCTAGTAGTCTGGAGAGATTGATAGTTTATCTTTGAATCTTTTAGACTGAACTAAGTCTAAAACTTTTTATTGGACGCAACTCAAGAAAGAAATTTCTTCTTCTACTCTCATATTCGTACCCACATCTCTGCGTTAACTGAGTCTGGTTCTACTGGACATTCCCTCCAAAATCTTTCATTTGGAGGGAGTTTTCCTCTCCACTAAAACCATTAGGAGGCTCAGCAGTGTAGGCCGGGACAGCAAGTCTTTTGGTTGAAATTGTTGCTAATATTGGCTATTTTTTAAAAATTAAGCATTTTATAAATTGTAACTATCGAAAGCTCTGGTGTTTTGTCTTGTTTTTATCAGTGTGTCTTTCTGTATGAGACAACCTTCCGAGTGAAATGGTCTTTTACGTAGAAAGTGAAGTGAAACGTTCTTGTTTTTGGTTTTCAGGAAAGTTTGACGTGCTGAAGAAGGAGACGTATGAAGCGACCCACCGTGTGGCCACCATCATCACTCACTCAAAATATACCCCCTTGACCTACAACAATGACATTGCACTCATCAAACTGGAAACACCAATCAAGTTCACCAAGTACATTCTGCCGGCGTGCTTACCTGAACCAGAGTTCGCTGAAAAGGTGAACCATACGTAAAAAAAAAGAACAATAATAGTTTTTCTTGGACTTCCTTCAGTTTTTATGACAGCTAGTGGGGATATCACAACTGCTTTTACGGGTGGATACGGGGTGTCCGGGTGAAAATTTGGCAAACAAGTATGGGGCACGAGGGTAGTCCAAACAAAATATCAAGGTCATATACGGTTCAATGAGCCCGTGGAGTGAAAACTTTTCTTTATGGGGATGCTGCAGGATGCAGATGTCCTACAGATGAGGATATTAGTGTGGGCACCTTAAAGCACTTACATTTCACGTGAACACCCTGTGAGTGCGGCATTGTTTGCGGGATCAGTAATGGGCCAGTCCTCGACTTCCGATTAGAGCAGGGGTGTCCAAATCTAGTCCTCGAGGGATGGCCTCCCACTGCTACACCTGGATCAGGTGTGTTTGGCCAATGAGGAGCTTCAATGGCAAGTTGACATGTAGGACCCCGGTCCACTTTGGACACCCTTGGACTAGAGCAAGGGTGCCCATTCCTGGTCCTCGAGATCTACCACCCTACCTGTTTTCCAGATCTCCAAGCCCTGCCAGCTGCTGATTAGCTCAGCCAGATGTCTCCACATTCTGACTGTATGAACACACCTGGTCCAGGTAATCAGGGAGTGAAAGGAGAGCTGGAAAACAGGTAGGCTGGTAGCTCTCGAGGATAAGGAATGGGCACCTCTGGACTAGAGTGTAGCAAGCTTCATGTTTACGTCATATGTAAGGAAAACTCAAGTTAGTTTCACGAATATTTCACGGTACACTTCCCACATGCACAACAACACTACCTTTTGTCTTCATGATGTCTCTTGAGGCGTCTGTAGAAGCCTCAAGGGAACCACAAGTTCTTTGAGAAGCTCCACAACCCAAAAACCAGTAGCGCCCATATGATTTCATGAGACTTAAGAAATGTACTTGTGTGCTACAAGACACTTGCTTGAAGGCTATGAAAGGAAGGAAACTAAACTGCTTTGCCCACAGGTACTGATGCGCCAGCCAGAGGGGCTGGTCAGTGGTTTTGGACGTCTCGGCGAAGGCAGAGCGCCATCCACCATCTTGCAGCGCCTCAGCGTGCCTTACGTGGACCGACACATCTGCAGGGAATCCACGCCGCTAGAAATCTTACCGCGCATGTTTTGCGCCGGCTACGACAACGATCCAAAGGACGCCTGCCAGGGTGACAGCGGCGGCCCACACGTGACGCGTTACCACGACACCTACTTCGTCACCGGCATAGTGAGCTGGGGTGAAGGCTGCGCGCGCAAAGACAAATACGGGGTCTACACCCAAGTGTCCAAGTACATCCACTGGATCAGAGCGGCCACCAACAGCCTGATGGCCAAGAACAGAATCAGCCAAAGACAAAAGAGGCATGATGGCGTCATCCAGCGACTGGTCCTGTAACACACAGCCTAATCCTTCAGATCAGCCCCCCTCTGAGCCTCCTCTATAGCATATTCTAAAATATGAATAGTCACCCACGATGAACAGTCTTCTAACCAAAGGCTTTTGCGTATATAAACCTTCATTGGTGAAGACATTTGATTCAGATGACCTTGATGTTATTTGATGTTCAGTACTAATAAAAGTACAGAGAAGATTTACAACATTGTGAAAATATGTGTTTTCAGGTCTGTTTTTCATCTGTGCCAAATCTGACAATAAAGATGATTACAGATCAGTGCTTTTACATTTTTGTTTGCAGTTATTCATGTTTTATGTATGAACAGCAACGTACGATGAATCAAATGAAAATGATGATAAAGTAGCTTTTGTAACTTTTGAATACCATCTTTATTACACAATATCAAGATAAATAACTTTAACTTGCATAGTCCAAACTATGGTATTGTCAGTACCCAAAAATATATTTTCCATTCATAGTCTTAAATATTCTTAAGAATAATATGTCCCAGCAACACTGAAAAAGAAAAGAGAAGTTTGAAATGTTACTGATTACATTGTATGATTTTAAAAAGATTTGTTTAATAGTACAGAAAAAAAGGATTTATCTCAATATTTTGGAATTAGAACTTGTTTGTCGATGAGAGACGTCAATGGCTTTCTGTTTGGTCCATTCCCCCATGCAGATCTTCTCAAGAGCTGGGATGTTTTTTGGACTGTTGCTAGGCAACACATACTTTAAACTCCATCCGTAGATTCTTAGTTGTATTGAGATCCAGAAGCTGGGTAGACCCCTCAAGAATTTTAGATACGTTGAATGTAGTCAGTCTTTTGTTGCCATGGCAATGTGATTGGGATCATTGTCACACTGGAAGATCCAGGCATGTTTCAGGGGGATTTTGATAAAAAAAAGTCTTCACGAATGGCCCCATTCATGTTCTCCTCAACATAGATGAGTTGTTCTGTGCCCTTTGCTGAGAAGTAGACCCAAACCATGATGTGTCCACCGTTATCCTTCAGTGGCATTTACACCAAAAAGTTTCGCTTTGGTTTCAACCAATCCTCTTCTGGATCATAAGATGAACTCTGGAGAACTTTAGACGATCCTGGACATTAAACAGGGAGATATTTGGAGCAGTGTGGGATTCGAAGTACCTTTGTTACCGTGGACCCGGCACTCTTTAGGATCAGTTCCCCTCTCTAGTTCTCGACAGCTCTCTCACTGTTCTCAAGATCATTTTTATCCCATCAGGTGAGATCTTTCACGGAGTTCCAGGTGGAGATAGATTGTCAGTGATCTTGTTTTTCTTCTATTTTCTAATATTTGTCCCAACAGTTGATTTACTGTTGATTAGTTCGTCCCAGTCTTGTTCAGGTCTACTACAATCTTGTCTCTGGTGTCCTTTGACAGCTCTTTGGCTTTGGTCATAGGGAAGAGGTTACAGTTTTGTCGTTTAAGGGTCTGGACAAGATTGTTTAATAAAGATAATCAGTTCAAACAGGTGATATCTGTAAGGGCTTCAATTACTGCTTCTTTATAGGAAATAAATACTTATTTTCTTCACCATTATACTAACAAATTCTTTCGAAAAACATTACACTCTTTTTAACCTGCAGAATTTAAGATAGCCAAATACTTTGAGCGCCACTGTTTGTGTCTGGTGAAGTTATTGATTCTGATGTCCTTCCTGGTTTATTTGGAGTAAACAATGAGTGTTTAGGTTTCAGAGGTCGAGCAGCTTTCTGCGTTTGTGTGCTTTCAGGACAGAGTCCACGGCGGGGAAACAGCCTCCACTTAGGCTTTGATCTTTTCTTTTTGGGGAAAAAGGCTCAAATCTAAAATTAAGGTTAAAGTTTGTCTGACAATACACTCATGAAGTGTGTGTAGAAGCTTCACCAAGTTTCAGGTAGACTGTGATTAAACACTCACAAATGCCCCAGTTTGTCATCAGTGGAACAGACTGTGAACAAGATCAAATCTGGATCTGAGGTGAAGGTTGTTGGGACGTCCAGTGGCGTTTGTGAGTCACTGGAAGGTGTATTTGTGTTTGAGATTGTGGCGCCAGTTCAGTGTTCTGGCGGCGGACATCATGTCGGCATCTTTTCTCCAGCTCTGCCTCCTTGCCTGCATCCCTCAAGCGTTCGCTGACGGCAAAGGTAACAGTAGTTCTGTTTTCTTCTGAACGTTTCTGTTGTTGAATTTTAAGCAAAGGGTCATTCTGACCCGGGTTGAAACTTTAGTTCTAAAGAAATCATTAACTATAATTTGCTGTTTAGCTTAAAATTTACGACAAAGAAAACAATATGTTAGGGAAATCATCACCTACATTTGAATAAAAAAATGTCCTTTGACTTCTCTGTCATTAAGACAATAAAAGTGGTGGTTCTTCAGGAGTTAATATTTACATGATACAGTTAATTTAAGGTCAAATAAAGCAGTCAGAGAAGAAAAGTGCTGCATTTAAACTATTGTTTATTGATTACAAATTTGTCTGAAAAGTTAACCTAAATAGCCAAATTTGAAAAGAAAACAGTATATAGTAAAAGGATAACCAATCACGAAATACTTTTATTTTTTGTCTGTCAGTTGGGCGTTGCCACATTTTTTACAATTTAAAATAAACTTGTTCACTTCCTGAAATTATAGTCAAAAGCTGACTGTGTGCTGTCCCCTACAGGTTGAAATGAGGTATTGCAGTTGACTTTTGTGATTGGTCAACTGGCGTAAGTCCCATGTCATTTCAAAAGAAAAGCCCCGCCTATGTTTGATTCTGTAGCGGTCAGTCGTTTTCGCGTTAGCTTTAGCATGGCTCGTAGCTGTATTACCTTCGGTCGTCAGAAATGAACTCGCTCGGATAAATTTCCAGTAGTGGTTTAGTCCGATTGCAATGAATAAAGAAAACTCCGCCCTGGTGATGGATTTGGAACCAATGTTTCACTCGGGATTGTTAGCTTAATTCGTTGCATGATGCTAAGCTAACAGCGCTGTTGGAGCTTGAATCTCAAAGTGTCTTTTTTAAAATGAGAATATTAATATATTATATTAATATAAATGATATATCAACCTCCACAAAAAATTCTATGGTGAAACCATAGATATATATTATCACTATATACATACCACACTATATCACGCTAAACAACCAATGGGGGAAACTAACCGTTATAGAAGATGCAGTGTAGCCTCCCTTGGCCCCGCCCCCTTTTTTCATTTTTGATATGTGGGCTGAGAGTGGAGTCGGCCTCCAACTGTCCTGTTGTGTTGCTCTTTAAAGGTTCTACAAGAGTTTAATACACATGGATTGAGGCACTATTGTTAGGTAAAAATGGTCACTGAAATACTTTTAAATGGATTCAACAAATTAACTAACTAATTCATTAACTAATTTGTATTGAAACAAAAAATGAAACACAAAAACAAAAGAGCAAACTGCTCTAACTATCTCATGCTTGCAGTGTTTCCTGGGACGCCTGGGGCTGAAGCCGTGTTCCTGCGGTCCAAACGGGCCAACAGGTTCCTGGTGGAGGAGATTCTGCAGGGGAACCTGGAGCGAGAGTGCTACGAGGAGCTCTGCAGCTACGAGGAGGCGCGCGAGGTGTTTGAGGACACTGAAAAGACGGTGGGTTGGTGGGGAGCAGCAGAGGAAGAGAGATCCATGTTGAGAGACTAACAGATGTTTGTTTGGGTGCAGATCTCCTTCTGGACAGTTTACTATGGTGAGTTTCACCTTCAACTCCTTTCAAGTCTAGAAAACAAAGAAAAAACCCTGATAATCAATGAAAGTAGAGACATGTAGAACAGTTTAAGCCATGACTGGCGTTGTATGGCCTGCAGTGGCCTCATTTATCTCACTGGCTGAGGAGCTGCTACAAACACTTTCTTCTCCCCCTCTTCCCTAGCCATCCTTCTCATATTTTTCAAAATGGCAGCTTTTAGGTGGCTTTAACTCCATAGCAACCATTGTATTTTTTGGTCGCCTGGTTGTGATGAACAGATCGATGTAAGTTTTAGAAGAATCAGAAAAAGTAAATTTTGTAATTACCTTAGCAACTAAGGTTTTTTGCTAACAACATCCACATTTCAAATATAATCATGTCGTGTGCTATATCGTTTCGATCAGCTCGAGCCAGGGATTCATATATTGAATGTTCACAATGTTCCAGTTAAAAATGTGGGAGTAACAGGGGAACCACTTTTTTGCGAGCTCGCCCCACTTACGCCGTTATGGTTTCGAAAAATATTTTTTCCCCCCCAAGTAGTTTCCCAATGATGCTCGAGGAGTTAAGAGGCAATATATCAAAATCCCTGGGAGGAGTTTTAATTGGAAGCTGGTACTAATTTTTTTTTTTAATTCAAGATGGCTGCCTTTCCCAAAGGTCAAAGGTCAGCAAAACTAACCTAACCTCATGGTGTGTGTGAAATTCCATCAAGATTGCTCAAACAAGTTTTTTTTGCCATATTGTGCAAAAATGTGAAAATTGTCGATCTTGAGGTGCTTTCTATACTTTGCTGTGCTGTGTGTTCTGAGATGGAAACCAGTGTGATTCCAGCCCCTGCCTCAATGGAGGGAACTGCACCGACAAAGTGGGTGGGTTTTCTTGCGCCTGCGCACCCCCCTACCACGGACTAGTCTGTGAACACGGAGGCCTGAGTACGGAGAATAAGTTCAAATCCAGAGGACAAGAGTTACCCGTTCACCGGTTTACAGCTCCAGGTTGGCCCTTCAGCTCATTCATTTTTATAGTGTGGGGGAGGGGTGTGATGTGCTCAACGTGTTTGTTCCAGAAATTTCCGAGTGTCCCACTGGCGGCCCGACAGCCTGTCACCAGCTGTGCGAAGTTTCTGGACGCTCGTTCACCTGTTCCTGCACCACAGGGTTCAAGCTGCAGAGTGATGGACGAAGCTGTGTGCCCGACGGTTCGATTCCCAACACGTGGCGTCACAAAGCTGCCTTACAGCGCTGGCTTACACGCTCTTTGTGTCCACAGTGAAGTTTCCGTGTGGAAGGCTCCCCGACGCCACCCGACTAGTGTGTCCTCATGGACATTGTCCCTGGCAGGTGAGAGCTCGTCAGCCAATCACAATCGAGCATCAATTAAACAAACCAAATTCAATGGCTTTATTTTCCCCAAACCCAGGTGACCCTGATGAGCAGTACAGGGGCGGAGCTATGTGGAGGTGCAGTGGTGGGACAACACTCCATCCTGATTGCAGCTCACTGTTTGTTCCTCCAATCCGATGCTGAGATGAGAATATCGGATTTCTACGTGGTTGCGGGTATGCAACACTGCCAGTCTGCACTTGCGGAGATGCCCAACCAGCAAGCCCAAGTGGGCCCCATATGTTTTAAAAATGGGTAGGAAATGTGGGGTTTGTTTGCAGTTCCCTGTGTTTGCCCTCGTTGGCGTCAGTGGGGACTCGGTGGGCTAGCTTGACATGCTAGCCAGTCGCCCGGTTGCCGACCAGGAGGCTGATGGTCCCTGGGGAGTCAAGACTTTGTGGGTAACCACAGATGCGGAACAACCCATTTGGGGCCCACAGTTTCTGCCCACTTTTAAACCATATGGGGCCCACCTGGCCTTGCTGGCAAAAAACTTGTTAACAACAGTAACAGGGCAATCACATAACATGCAAAATATACTGTATATTTGACATGTTAACATGCAAACACAATCAACACATAAACATATAATTACGGATTGTTAAAATCATGCAATATAAAAAAATACATGAAAACACACCTCTTTGATTTCATGATATCCAGGCCTTAATCATTACTGATAACCTGGTTCAGGTGTGTCCAGCCAATTAGAACATGCCAAAGCAAAGTAGGTTGGAAAACATGCAGGAATGCGGCCATCGAGGCCTAGAGTTGCCTATCCCTGATCTATGCCAACCACCCTCTACCAATCAACTCAACGATCAACCAGCCTCCTTCACTACATCCATGAACCTCTTGCTGGGTCTTCCTGTAGACCTCTCTCCTAGTATCTCTAACCTCACCATCCTTTTACCGACATACTCACCATCCAAACATCTACCTTTCCCACACTGGACTGTTGACTCTTAAGTCCTTGACGTCCACCTCTGCTCCTTGTGGCCTCACAGTTCCACCTGAGTTCCTCTCATTTACACAAAGATACTTTGTACTTTGACCTTCATTCAAGCCTCCACCTCTCTAGATGCTCCTCCACTTGCTCCCTGCCCTCAATATAGATCACAGTGTCATCTGCAAATATCACGATCCACAGATTCTTGTATAACTTAATCTGTCGGTTTGTCTGTTGTGTACTCTGACTCTAACATGTTCACAAATCTTCCCGTATGTCTTCTTCACTATCATTTTTCGCTTATTTTTATGGCAAAGGAAAATAAGAAATCAAAAATGTCTCCATTCAGTGTTTCTGAGGATTTCAAAATAAGTGAATTCCAGCTCATTCATTTCCTTTTTTGTCCACTAGGAAACAGGAAGATCCCAATTCAGGACTTTGACTTACACGATCGTTTCCATGCCAGTCACCAGGACAACGACCTTGCTCTCCTTAAGCTGTCCCGCCCCTTGCTTTTTGGCCCAACCCTCATCCACCTGTGCCTGCCCACCAGGGACTTTAGCGAAAACATCCTAATGCATCCTGGGAGACAGGGCAACTTTCAAACACGGCGGGGAAAGCAAGAAGAGCAACTGGCGTACATGACGCTGGACGGTTGCCGCAAGAGGCTGAACACGACACATCCACTGACCAACAAAATGTTCTGCATGGAGGAGCCGAGCAGAGCGAGGGGCCAACGAGAGGACATCCGGGATTCTAGACCTCCGACGGCGGAGAACGCCACCCGGGAGGGGCTTCAGACTGTGGGCCAGAATCAGACCCAGATAGGAGCCGGAGAAAACATCACCAGCAGGTCCGAGGGCGGAGCCAGACTCTGCGGGAGCCTGCTCCAAGGATCGCCAGTAGCTACGGTGGAGAAAGGGACAGCATTCCTCACCGGGATCCTGTTATCCTCCTCAGCCGACTGTGAGGGTCAGGTGTTCATCAAAGTATCGCGACACTTAAACTGGATCTCCAACAGGCTAAAAGCAGCAGAGGACCACATGGGCAGTCACTACAGCCAGTTCCATGTAGACCTGTCCGACTTATGACCTTAAAATACAGTCCTGGATCTTTACATCAAAACCAACCCACTCCGTTTTATCTTTTGATATATTGATAAAGCATTCCCAGTGGCCTTCTAATGACAATTATTCATTTTCTTGGACATAGTCTCTGCAGGGCGGTAAGAAATTCACCTCTGAAATGTGGGCGGGACTATTGACGTTGAGCAACCCCGCCCCCCTTCCCCTCTCCATTGATGAAAGCTCTTTTTTGCACCATGTCGTGCTAGCTTACAGCCCCCTCATACCCTCAAGCTAACATTAGCAGTGCAACAAAAATGGCGACCAATATCTATCCAGGCGTACAGTTTTTAGCCAGATGCTAGCTTGGATGAGGAAGCTTGTGGCTCGCCCGTTGTATTTTCTACGTCACAAATACGATCCTTTTCAAGAAAAACTGAGAAACACAATTTTAATCTTAATTATCTTTATCCATGTCCTCCATCACCAAAAACATTACCACAAGGACATGTCAAAAACACTAAAAGCACCTTTTCACCGGAGTGGGTCTTTAAATAAAAACCAAAACAAAGTAAAATGTTTGAATTATGTAAGTTAATGTGTTTAGACTTTTAATAAAAACAATAAAACTGTTGTTTGCTTTTTTATTTAACATGCAAAAGACCACAGTACCCAGAATACACCACTCAAACTACTTACACACGGCATGTGACGCTAAACGCTCATTCTTGATTTAGTAAAGGCCATGGTGTTTATACCGGACTGTTGCTATCTGGTACTAGCATGTCTACCACCAACAGTAGCAGTAGTTTTGGGCTGAATCCAAATTCCACATATAGCCCTCCAAATGTAGAGTTATAGGAAAATAGTGTCTTGAAATTTGGCTGTTACTCCTACTTGATGATGTCATCAATAGTCGTTGGTCAGCTATGCTAGCGTGGCACTGCTAGTGCGCGTAAATACTTAACAAGATGGTTTTATAACTTTTGAAAGGTCATGTCAAACAAAACGTAATTACTTAAGGTCTGTTCCCACTGGCTATAACGGACATATCACAGCTAGAACACGGAAACTATTTAATTCCGTGGTACAGATGCTGTCAGCAGTGGATTGGTAGTGCAACGGCCGAGATACGTTAGTGATACCTGTGGGTATGGCAAGCCTTTTTATCATTTAATCAATATCCTTGATATCAGGCTGTTTAAGCCTAACTAGTAATGCCAAAAGTACTACTAGTTTCCTAGTCAAACATATTTTTGCGTACTAGTTAACTAGTAATCTCTAAAAAATGTGCACTAGTTTACTAGTGGACCATAATTTTGCCATACGTAGGAGGACGTGCTTAAACATCATTAAGCAGTGCTCTGGCAGTGGAATGGACTCCGGCGTCTATTCCACAAACATGCATAAAGTTAGCGCGCCTAAGTGCATGTGGAAGATTTTCCAAACTTTTTACCCGTGAAATGGCCGTCAAATCCTTTAGGACGAGGCCTCTACATTTAAATGACAAGGGTTAGCCCTTTAAAAACAGTTTCGGACAACCCTATCAACTCCAATGCCTCTACAATTGGAGGGGAGGGGGAAGAATTTGGTCTTTTCACTGGACGTGGCTTCTTGAACGTGTTCCCGAGGGCCATGTGAACGTAAAATAACACTCCAAAAAACTGCTCTCACAGACATTAGAAACTAACATTTCTTTATTCGACAAACACAAAACAAAGAGGAACTTTCCACCCAACTGGAATGTGGGAAACAGAGTCTACGAGACAGAGGAGAGGGGAGGGAACGGGTTTTGTTTGCTGACAACCAGCTTCTGGTGCTGGTGGGAGATGTAGCCTTTGATGTGACCCTGAGAGAGAAGAAGAGTCGTGGTCAATGTATCCAGCGGACGTCAACCTAGAATGTGTGGACCGTGCTTACCATGTAAATGAGGTTAGCCAGGAGGCACTGCACCTCGTCTATGTCCACGTCCTCCAGGTTCATCATCTTCAGAGACACCAGGTAGGCGTCCAGAGGCAGCTGGTGGGTCTTCAGCAGCAGATACCTGCAGGAAGAAGACGTGCACATACACGTCAACAGTAGGGCTGCCACGATTAGTCGACTATTAAAATAGTCGACCACTAATCTCATTGTTGATTAGTCTTTACTTTATATCATATGGAGTCAGAGTGTAGTAAAGTTGAAAATTATAAAGGAATTATGCTAGCTTCTTGGACTATTTTGATATTTATTAAGGTTTTTTAGGTTAATTCTGAATTTAGCTAATACATGCTAGCTATTTTGGCTAACTTAGGATTTTTCCAGTTTTTTAAGCTAATTTGGAGCTTAGTTAATATTTTAGCTACATGCTAGCTATTTTGGCTAACTTAGGATTTTTCTAGTTTTTGAAGCTAATTTGGAGTTTAGCTAATATTTTAGCTACATGCTAGCTATTTTGGCTAACTTAGGATTTTTCCAGTCTTTGAAGCTAATTTGGAGTTTAGCTAATATTTTAGCTACATGCTAGCTATTTTGGCTAATTTAGGATTTTTCCAGTTTTTAAAGCTAATTTGGAGTTTAGCTAATATTTTAGCTACATGCTAGCTATTTTGGCTAATTTAGGATTTTTTCAGTTTTTTAAGCTAATTTGGAGTTTAGCTAATATTTTAGCTACATGCTGTGTATTTTAGGATTTTTTTTCAGTTTTTTAGGTTGTTTAGCTAATATATCAGCTACATGCTAGCTAGTTTGGCTAATGTTGGATTTTTCAATTTTTTAGGCTAATCTGGAGTTTAGCTAGCATTTCAACTACATGCTAGCTATTTAGGCTAATTTTGTTTGTTTTTAGGCTATCTTGGAGTTTAGCTAATATTTCAGCTACAGGCTAGCTATTTTGGCTAATTTAAAAATTTTCATTTTTTTAGGCTAATCTGGAGATTAGATAGTATTTCAGCTACATGCTAGATATTTGGGCTAATTTTGTCCTTTTTTTGTTTGTTTTTTTAGGCTGTCTTGGAGTTTAGCTAATATTTCCGCTGCATAATCACTACTTTGGCTAACTTTGGCTTGCTTTTTTTAGTTTTTCAGGCTAATTTAGCATTTAACTAATATTTTAGCTGCCTATCAGCTTTAGCGTTTTCAGCTATCAACTTCAGCATTTTTAGCTATTAATTGAAGCATCTTCAGCTTACAGCATTCACACTAGCATTATCACAGGTGATGCTATTTATGTAGTTTTTAGTTAGTTTAAAGCTAAAGATGGTTAAGATGTGTGCTTTAAATCCAGTTTGCTCATGACCTGATTAGTCGACTAATCGGAAAGAAAAATCGATGATTAGTCGACTATTAAAATAGTCGTTTGTGGCAGCACTAGTCAACAGATTCACAGATGAAATTATCACCCACACTTTCTTGAAGAGATTCCTGTAGGTGATGATCTTCAGCTTCTCCAGGATGAGGAAGATCCCGCAGCGGATGAAGAAGGTCTCGTGTTTGGATAGAGCCTCGTTCAGCAGCAGGAGGTTTCCCTCGCTGAAACGAAACGGGCGAATGGGGAGTGAGGTCAGTGAGGTCACCCGCCCGCCGGGGTCGCCGCTACTCCCCACAGTTTACCTCACAGCTTTGGTCACGTCAGAAAACTGCATCAGGTCGTACTTCCTGAGAAGCTGGTGCGTCGGCATGTGACCCTGAAACAATAAAAAAGCCATTGCTCCCATCATGCAACAGTGCTGACGCTGAGGGGCGTGTCTTCTTTGTCATTTTATTTCAAGCTTCCTTTTGATTGCTGGATTAAAATCTGAACTGGTGGGAATATTTAGTTAAAACTGGTTAATTTGATGTTACAAAAAATGAACAATAATAAACTTGTTTTGGTTTAAAATAACCACTTTATGCCAGGAGTTCAGACATGGATTTGGATCCTGATTAAATAGATTTCTGTTAGAACCTCAGACTGGTCTCATAAGAGTTCTGCAATGTCATCTATGAACTGCTAAACTACAGCATTTATGCTATTAGCCACAGCTTTTTCAGCTATTGCCTTCAGTGTTTTCAGCTATTAACTTCAGTGTTTTCAGCTATTAACTTCAGTGTTTTCATCTATTAACTTCAGTGTTTTCAGCTATTAACTTTAGCGTTTTCAGCTAATAACTTCAGCGTTTTCAGCTATTAACTTCAGCGTTTTCAGCTATTAACTTCAGCGTTTTCAGCTATTAACTTCAGTGTTTTCAGCTATTAGCCTCAGCTTTTTCAGCTATTAACGTCAGTGTTTTCAGCTATTAGCCTCAGCTTTTTCAGCTATTAACTTCAGCTTTTTCAGCTAACTTTAGTGTTTTCAGCTATTAACTTAAGTGTGTTTTGGATTTTGGCCCCTTGTGTGATTGAGTTTGACACTCCTGCTTTAACTAGTGAAGTGGAACCTCAAATCGTCTTGATGTTTGAAGATTTTGATGTTTTGGATCAGATTTCTGTTCTGAATAGATCAGTAGATCCAAACGAGCTGAGGTTCTGACCAGCAGCATCTTGACCGGCAGGAGGTAGATGAGGATCATCCTCTTGTTCTTCTGGCTGGAGCGATGGCAGTGGTGGAAGGCGAAGGACAGGAACTCCTCGGCTGAGAGAAACAAGCGTCACGTCGTCATTCGGGTCGGCGGCCGGTCCCGCCGAGGATGGGAGAGCTCACCCGTCTTGAAGTCGCTGTCGAACATGGCCTTGCGCCCGACGAAGTATTTATAGGTGACCTTCTGGGCTTGGCTGTAGTCGTTCTTCAGGTTGGAGCTGTCGATGGCCCGGATCAGAGGTTTGCAGAGGTGCAGCTTGTTGATCTGGAGACACAGACGAGGCGTCAGCGCGGCTCGCCACAGCGGTACGGACCTCACAATCGCGTCAGAACCTTAAAGTAGATCTTGAAGAGCTGGTTGCTCAGAAACATCATCCCCCACTTCTTTGAGTCGTCGATTCCTGCTCGGCTGCAATAGACCAGAGGAGATGTTGGTGCACGCTTGTGGAACGTCTCGACGGAGACGAAGCGGTACTGACTTGTCGCTGGCGCAGACTCGGAAGCAGCTCATCAGCTGCTCGGCGGCCTTCTCCAGCATCTCCCCCGGCTGACCTTTGCCCTTCTTCTGCAGCTGCTGCTCTGCCTGGACAGAGAACGCATCACAAGATGATGACCCTCTTGTGATGTTAAACGCTGTGCGTTCCAAAACGAAACCCAGAGATCAATAATAACAGTAATAACAGTAATATGAAATGGTTTTGCGAGCTGGGTAAAACGACCTCGACACACATAATCTAGTATAAAAGGAGAAAACGGAAAAGCTTCTCACATTGTTTGCAAAAATGCGTAGGTCCAGCGTGACGGAGAACATGATGGGCAGCGCCCTAAAATGAGAAAACATTTAGAGATGCTGCGTTCACAGACATGGCGTTCGCCTGAATTCCGGACTCACCAGTTCTCCTCTTTGTGGGACTGGAAGGCCCTGAGAAAGGACGTGACGGGTCAAGGACATGATCAACGATTACTGGTGGAAGATTGCTTTTTTTAGCATATTCAACAACAGATTTGACATTTTCTTTAAGAGCTTGACACTTTAAAATCATTCCCGGTGGTCATTTAATCACGTTTTTAGCCTAAATTTTTTCCATTTGTGACAATTTCTAGAACAAATTTCTGCCGAGCGGAAAGAGTTCATTTGAAATTTGCATTCGATTTGTGGTCGGAACTGTTGGCCCGCCCCCACTTCCCGTCACCTATGTTAGCTTACGGCTAGGGTTGTGTATTGGTAAGGATTTGGCGATACAAGATATACATCTCACAATACAATACACATCGCAGTGTATATCCCAAGACTGTACCACAACAATTTTTCAATTTTTAATTTTTTTAAATGAGTTTGACGTGTCTCATAACAACAAAAACGGAGGGGAGCAGGGAACTATTTCTTACTGGATTCACAAAAAAATAACTAAAAAAAAAAATACTCAAAAATGCAGTTTTAATCTTAAATTTCTTCACATATGTCCTCCACAATCATAAAAATGTCACAAGAACATGTTTAAAACACCATTTTCACTGGAGTGGGTCTGTAACAACCAAGAAAAAAAAAGTTTTTTTTTTAAATATAAACACCCAGACGGTAGGAACAAATGTCCAGTTCTTGAATGTTTAGATAAAACCTCAAGTCAAACATTAAAGGATGATCAAACACGCTCCACAGCCTCTACCAGGGTTCAGTTTGAGGATCAAAGTGTACTCAGCTACACTAATTAAACAAAACTCTTCATGTGCTAAAGATCAGAACATTTTGAGGCTCTTATTTTTGACTGAGGAAGAAGGGATAAACGAAACTGAAGAAATCTGTATAGATCCTCCTGATTACGTCTGACTTAAACAGCAGAGTGAGACATCTGTGCACATAAACAATCTTCATCATCTGCAGATCTGAGTTTTTCAAATAAAGTCTCATTGATTATTGATCTATCTTTCAGAAGGATATTGAACAACGAGCGTCTGGAACTTGTAGGCTTCAACAAAGTCGTGGTTGGCCACCGCATACGTGCACCTGAAACACACAGGAAAGGTCCCGTCACTTCTGATCAACTATCAATCATCGGTATTGAAAGTCTCGCTGGTCCCACCTGAGGTGAGCCGCCACCATCTCGTCGTACGGCGGCTCCAGGATTTGTTGACACTTGTCTTCTGGATTGGCCAGCTGCAGCACAAACGCAGGTGAGACGTTTATACCAGAACACCTGACCTGACGGGGGGGCGGAGCCTCACCTGGAGACGAGGGTTGGCTACGTGGGGGTGCTTGAAGGAGAGCAGCTCCGCGCAAAAGGAGCCCTCATGGTTGTCGATGGCTTCATAGATCTGCAGGAAGAGATCCGCTCGATCAGACATGGAGAGATGGTCGGAAAAGACAGAGGTTAAAGGTCAAGAGTCACCTGCTGCAGGTACTGGTTAATCGTGATGTGGGCCATGACTCGGCGGATGTTCACACCTGCAAACACACAGTCTGATGATGGAGTCTCCTGACAGATTTGACAACGTTTTACACTTTGATTCTAAAAACTCAGCAGGGGGGGCATGATGGGAAATGTAGTTCATGCCAATAGAAATAAACTTAATTTATATAGACAGTTTCATACAACAAATCATAATAATGAAGGTGAATAGATAAACAAAAGGACAGATTAATGGAGGACAAGGAATTAATTGTCAGATTAAAGCATGAAACAATATAAAATAAAACAAATACTTATTTGAGCGAATGAGGAACATTGGAAAAAAGGAAGACGTAACTGTTAAAAAACGTGTCCAACAATAACAAAAATTTAACAGCGTTAAGAAGTAAAAATGATTTAAAATAAATAAATTACTTGTTAACACTTTATGCCTTTATTATGATTATTTAAAAAAATCAACAAATAGACCTGTGTTTGTTTATATGAACGGAGCACGCGCGCTTTGAGTGGTTTAAAAACGTTGTTCGAGCCAAAACTTCCGAAATATGAAAACTAAAATACTACAAACCTTTCAATATACAAAATGTAGACTACAAACCTTTAAAAAGAAGATATTAAATCCGTCTACGCTCACTTTATGCAGCGCGGGCCGCCATTTGAGACGGAAAAAACTACATCCGGATCATCAAAACGGTGCTTCCGGTCACATTTCACAATAAAAGAAGGAATATCCAAATAAACGGTTTTGCGTAGCTGTGTGGATCTTGTTTCAATGAATATTTTAAGAGATATGAAGAATTTATTACATGGTAAAACCGATTATGTAAGAAAAGTAATAAATTAGAGTATTCAAAGTAACTTTATAGGCATAAAAATATTTTTAAAAGACTGGCCAACAGTAAAATGTGAAAAAAAATCTAAGAAACCTTTGACATTTTCTATTATTTTAAAAGTTATTAAAGTTAAATTCAAAACACTTTTTCATTTAATTTCAAAAATTAGACAAACACCCAAGAATGACAATAAACATTTATTACCTGAAACAACATAAAGACATTTAAATATAGTCATATCCTCCCCTCCACAGCAAGAGTGCCAAATAAACAGTGTTTACAAAGCTTCAAAAACAGAAAAGTATGTCAATGTGAAGTTTAGTGGGCCCTTCGGACCACTTCAGAAGCAGCCAGAAACCTCCAGACCTGCTGGTGTCCAGAGACAGTGATCACCAAAAGACACACCAAGTATTTATAAATAACAACAAACATCAATTCAAGATTTTCACTGGTTCCAGCTTTCATGTTTTATGATATTTCGTCTCAGAAAGGATGGGTGGGGCCGGGGGGCCACACGGCTGCAGTCGCTCTGCCGTGGCTTGGTGGGTTTTCGCTGCTGATGGGTCCATGCAGAGGGGTGCACGGCGAGTGGGAGGGGCTCAGCTCACTGCATCCCACCGTCCAGAGACACGGAAACTGACTGCCAAGACAGAAAAACAAAGATGATGTGCCCGTATGTGAGCACACATGACCTTCTTTTGAGGAGGCTCACCTGGAGTTGTGGGGAGGAGGCTGTGAGGAGGGAGCATTGCTGGTCTGGGGGAGGGATGAGGAGGAGGATGAAGGTGAGGAGGTGGAGGCGGGGCGAGGGGAGGAGCTGCTCCAGCCGTCTGCCAACATCTGAACACCTTCAGACAGGCACACTGACACATGGATAGAGCCGTATCAGTAAGCTGAAGCAAACCGGAAGATGCTGATCTGGCTACAACTACTGTCAAAACACGAGCAAACGTCCAAAATAACTTAAAAAAAAATGTGAAGATGAGCAATTAAATAAACTTAAATAATAATAATCAGACATTAATGACTTAAAAAGTGAGACAAATGCGTAGCAACGTTTCCTCCACACCTGAGGAGTGAGTGCGGTGTGGCAGGTACGGGGTGTACGGCGTGTGTCTCCCGGGGTAACCGTGGTGTTTGTAACCGTGGTGATGATGCGACGCCAGAGGGAGGCTGCTGGCGTATGGGAAAGCTCCGCCTCCTCCAGGGCACAACGGCCAACCTGATACCACGCAAAAATACATGCAAACTTTTAAAAATGTGCGAACCGACTTGTCCTAATTTCCTTATAGTTTATTTTTTTGGACAAAATAATTGAGACTAAATTGACCATTAAAGTGTTAAATTAAGACTGAAAAAATTTGGACTAAATAAAAAAATGAACAGGAGGAGGGATACAAGTTTTTCCCACTTCTTTTCAAGTAATCAAACAATCTCTACTTGGCTTTAGTTAATAATCACTATATTAAATAAGTCAAATGTGACTTAAATGTGACCTTGTTTTTTTATTTTAAGGTTTTAAATCAATGTATTTCATTATTTTTGTAATGAGCTTGATCAATTTGTGATTTTTTTCATCTCAGATTGTCCACGAATTTTGCTTGAAATAAACCATTTCAATCAAATGAATGAATCAATCAATTCAAACCAAATCAATTAAATTAAATTAAATCAAGTCAATAAAGTCCATCAAATCAAGTCAATCAAATTACATTAAATCAGTCAATCGAACCAATAAAATCAACCAATTACACCAATCAAATCAAATTAAGTAAGTCAATTAAACCAATCAAATTAAATCAAGTCAATCAAATCAATCAATCAATCAATCAAACAAATGTACCAACTGATTTTTTAACAAAAAAATGTTTTTTCTCTTGACTTTTCTCTGTATTTATTCATAAAAACAATTACTTTCAAAAATAAATATTTTCAAACATTGGATGCCTAAATTTATTTCAAATTATTTATTCATAAGCCGTTTATTTCAAGGAGCTTAGCCATTCAAATATTAATAAACACAATATATAACGCCCAATATATTTTAATTATAATATAAAAAATAAATATACTTGTGTATAGATTTTCAACAAGTTTCCTGTGTTCACTCTAGATCAAGCATTAAAAATTAACAATTGATAGTTTCCTCCTGTAAAGACTTATCTTCTTTATTCAAGTTCACTTTCAAAGTCAAATGTGCAGAAATAAACAAAATGTTACATTTTATTGTGAAAGGTTTTCACTGATTCCACTATAGAGCAGAACAGACTTTAACATTTTAGCACAAAACTTTAAACATCCACCTTGTGAACCCACTGAATAACCGTCAGGGTCATGGTGTTGATGGAGTCTAAGGACCCAAACGGGATTTGAACCACGGCCTTCTTGCTGTGAGGCAAGAGTGCTAACCACTACACCACCATGCAGTCCTAAATCTATAACTTAAAAACAATTAAAATCATTTTTATTTGGGTAGAAGGTTTTTCTAACGTACAGGGCTGGATTCCCACACGACCCTCTGAAGGCTCCACTAAGCTCCGCCCCCCTGGGTTCCTGAAGTGGACAAATCAAAAGCTTTAATCAGGCGAGTCGGACCATTTCTCATCCAAATATCAAATCAAAACTCGACCTTACCTCTCTTTGGCATCCAGAAAAGCTTTGGCGAACGGGTTATATTTGATCTTTAGAGCTGTGATCTGAAAAATAAAGAAAAACAGACAATAAGACATCGATCAACCAGAACCCCACCAACACAAAACAGGAAGTGAGTTAGTCCGTCTGGATCACCTCTTCATTCTGGTAGGCGGTGACGGCAATGAACTGGGTTTCCTTGAAGGAGATGTTGGAGACCAGCCGGTGGCGAGAGCCCACGCACACGATGTGGAGCTGGGGCTCGTACTTATGGAGGGAGTTCAGCATGATCTAGAACAGAGTTTGATCACACTTACAGTCTGACAAACGGTTCTCGGTACCTGCTGGTCAGGTGTGGTCAGGAACCTGCACAGGTGCAAACAGACTCCACCTCCAGTGTAAACTGTCTCCATTTGATCCATATTTGATCTTTCTCAGAGGTAAAACCACATCAACTGATTCAGATTCAGGCTGACTGTATGTGAGAACTGGACTGAGTGACTCCTCCCCCTTCATGTTCCAAACAGGAAGTACTCGCTGGCTCCGAGACACCAAAATCCCCTAGACTTCTATTGAGAAATAAACAACTATTACTCATTTTATTTGTAATCTTCTCGCTAATTTGAAATTTTTTTCGCGATATTTTTTATTTATCGCAAGCTATTCAAGTCATACATGGACCAATCAGATGCCCCGAAAACATTTGATAGATTTAATGCGGACTGTTTTCAAGTGATAGGGATGTGGACTTCCAACAAGCTCAGTCTTGATTGGCCAGAGTGGTTACCATAGAAACGAGGACTATTCAGTGCTCAATGGCGACGTCTGGCTCCATCATGGTGGCAATCATATCGCAACTTCATTTGGAAGTATTTTACACTCACTCCGTTCTCAAATACAGTTAATGATTTAAACTTTCAAACATTTAGATCATAAAACAATAAACTAAAGTCATAAAATTCCTAAACATGATGTCAATCAAGCTCACTTCCTGATTGACCCGAGTGGTTGCCATATAAAAAACACTGGCCAAATCTGAATTGCTTCCTTACGTCTCTGACTCCTTCCAATTGCTTCAATTGTAGGAGAATTTGAAGCTGTCATGGAGTCCAAATTTTTTGCAAATAAGTCCCCTTTTTTTTTTTTTAGTTTTCAGCAACCACCGAAGAACAAACGTGAGCTCATGGGCGCCCTCCACAGTTGCGGCAGAGCTAATGCCTGCTCCACTTCGTGTCTTTTCAGTACGGCTTTATGTCCTACAACGTAATTGGATTAAATACACAAAAAAAGAACGTTTTTTTTCAAAAATCGTTCATGTAAGTAAGGGATAATGCCCTTCGAGTTGAGCATTATCAGAACTTCACACAGAAGCTTGTGACGTTCGCGATAATGCACACTTTGGAGGGCATTTTCCTGCTTTTATCATTGTCACTTGTGAAATAAAAATGTTTTCAATTAACTTTTACGACTAAATGTTGTAATTTTTTAGGTTTAGAGGGTAACCAAAACCTTAAATCAACTTTTTTGTCTGTTGATCTCTGTAAATGGGGCTTTATAAGTGTTGCCTGTTGGTCATTGCTAATTTTTTGACAAATAAAAATAAACTTGTTTAAGTCTTGAAAATATAGTCAAAAACCATTTGAAGGTTGAAATGAGGTATTAAAGTTTCATTTTGTGATTGGTTAAACCATCTAAGTCCCATGTCATGATCTGCAGCTCCAATAATGATAAGCCCCACCCCTCTGCCTGGACTTTGGGTGGAGTCAGCCTCCAACTCCCCTGTTTGGTTACCCTTTAAATAGCGTCTTCACAAAAATTAGGCTACTTGATACGATGTGATATGCATTGTTGTGGTGCCAGCTAGAGAGCTGTAGCGGCAAAGGAAAGTGGTATGCTTAAGTCATAATAAGTCAAACAAAAGTATCACTTCAGTTCCGTTGCTATGGTTACCAACTGGCGCAACGATACGGAACATTTGGGCTTATCATTGTGGATTATAACACCCTATAGCCAACCAAAATGGAGTATTCACTTGTATTACGGTTTAAAGTTCATCTCTAGTACAGATTAGTGGACACAGACTTATTAGTCAACATCTTATGATGGAAGGAGAGGAAGATGACAAGGGAGGTGTTCATATGGCAAAAAAATGGCGACCAAATTGACTTTGGCTATGTCCTAATTCCCACCCTAATCCCTGACCACTAAAGAATGACATAGTGCAGGATTACCTAGTGCATATGTATCGAAGTTGAGGCCTGAGGGCCGAATTCGGCCCTCCGGATAATTCTATCCGGCCCTTCAGATCATTTTATTTTATTGTTATTAATGGCCCGATGTTAACTTGCACTTATTTAACTTGTATAATTTTGACAAAATCTATTTTTATGGAGAGTAAAATATTTAAAGTTATTTAAGATTTAATTATTCTGGAATAATATTCCTCCATTTTTATTATTCATAATTATGTTAAAAAGATACGGTTTTAAAGTTTTAAAAATAGGTATTCTGCTAACATTTTGGACTATTTTGGCATTTACTAAGATTTGTTTAGGTTATCTTGGAGTTTAGCTAATGATTCAGCTACAAGGTAGCTGTTTTGGCTAACTTTGGCTTTTTTTAAAAAGTTTTTTAGGCTTTTTTGGAGTTAAGCTAATATTTACATGCTAGCTGTTTTGGCTAATTTAGGCTTTTCAAAGTTTTTCAGGTTATTTAGGAGTAAGGCAAATTGTTTGAACTGCATGCTAGCTGTTTTAGCTAATTCAGGCTTTTTAAAAAAATGTTTTATGATTTTGGGTGTTTTGCTATCATTACAGCTACATGCTAGCTGTTTTGTGTAATTTAGGCTTTTTTGAAAACGTTTTTTAAGCTTTTTTGGAGTTAGGCTAATATTTACATGGTAGCCGTCTTTTTTTAGTTTTTCATGCTGTTTAGGAGTAAGACAAATTTTTTGAGCTGAATGCTAGCTGTTTTGTCTAACCTAGTTTTTGTTTTGTTTGGCCAATTCGGCATTCAGCTAATATTTTAGCTGGCTATCAACTTTAGTATTTTTAACTATCAGCTTTTGCTTTGTTAGCTATCAATTTCAGCACCTTCAGCTATCAGCACTAGCATCTCCAGCAGCCAAATTCAGCTTCCAGCATTCACACCAGCATTATCACAGGTAATGCTATATATCTAGTTCATAATTATGTTAAAAAGTTACAGTTTTAAAGTTTTAAAAAAATTAGTTTTAGCATTTAAGAAATGTTTATCTTGTCAAGCCCTCGACCTAAGGTGTGTTTTGGATTTTGGCCCCATGTGCGATTGAGTTCCCCTGATCTAGTGCCTTTTTATTTTTTTTTACGTCACCGATTTCATGAAGTGAAAATCTAATCAATATGAGTATTTTATCATTTCTATTTATGAATCCCCTGTTTTCTGATGATGAAAATGTTGATGATTTATTAAAAAAATTACATTTAGCACTCATGTTTTACACAAAAAATGTTGAAACACAATGCATTCTGGTCTGTATTTGCCAGTGTAGTGAACATCGAGGCACACAGGCTTTTCTCAAAGACTTATGGGAAATTTCTAGGGCACTCAATTTTGGAATGGTCAGCACTACACAATGGTGAACACGGTATGAAGTGAGTAGAGAAGGAATTCAGAAATAGCCTATATTTCATTGGAGCTGGAAGTAAGTCATTTTCTGTGGGTGATGTCACATTCACTCGGTCCAGCTCTCATTTACAGTCAATGGTCTGACTTATTTGTTTGTTGCTCCAACTTTAGACCTTTCGTCTGAAGAGTGGTTGAAAATGGTTTATTAAAAATCTTCACTCTGACTAAAGTTTGGTTTTAAAAGCATATAAATGCAACATGGTTCTCCACAGGAAGTTGCATCTGAGTTCCGATTAAAGCAAAGACGACTCTTTAGCTGCGACACTGACTTTGAAATGGGACGTGCTAAAAGTTTTTGCTCCCTGCAGGGTAAAACTCTGAACCGTGAGTGCGGTTCTGCCTGTTTGCATTTTGGCCCCGGCCCCTTCCTCTCCATCTGTCTCTTCTCCGCCGTTCACCTCTCGTCCACCCCTCCAGGGCTAACGAGGCCCAATTAACCAATAGGAGTCGTCGGAGGGGACACACAAAAACAAACAGTTTTCTATTCAGATGAGAGGCTGGCTGCAGACGCGACCTCGGCGTGCGCGGCGGCGGCGAATTATCTGGAGTGTGTTTGAATGTAGTTTACCTTTCCGTCTCTGTCAGAAACTGAAGCATGATGGGTAAATTAATTCCTGGTAAAAAACATAATTACCATAATGTACAAATAAGCGGAGCAATTATTTCATTATGGCCGAGCTCTCTGTTCTCTCTGCATTACTGTGGCGCGCGTGTCATGTTTGGACAGGATAATGGGGTAAATATAAACAACATTACTGCCAATTTTTTTGGTGGAGCCGCGGCGTGTGCGTGCGCGCACGTGGGCGTGCGTGCACACGTGTGCGTCTGAAGGCCTTTGAACAGCTCTCGACAGGAAGTGCATTAAACTGCCGCCGGCCAATTAAGAGCTGTTTATCCTGTTACCGTGGTTACAAGAGGGCGAGCAGGTGAAGTGAGTGAAGAGAGCGACTGAAGTGGCCAATTACAGGGGGGGGGGCTCTCTCGCCCACTTCAAGATAATACAGGGAGGGAAGAGAGAGAAAGAAGAGCCTTGACGTGAAGAGGAAGGTAATGGAAGGAGATGGAAGAGACCGAACGGCGGACGAACCCAGAGCGCCGGACCTCCAAGAAAAGACAATAAAGACACAAAAAGTGCAAAAGACTGATAAAAATGAGAGTAAAATGAATGAAAATATGGTTTAAAAACTTGTTATTTAATATAAACATAGACAGATACATACACAGTATATAGTTTTACATGACAGAAAAATAAAAATACATTGTGGTGTGTAGAACAGTAAGATGTGACTGTCAGTGTGGGAGATATTAAAACAGACAAAGAATAGTTTAAAAAAAGCAGAAAAACAAAAAAGTATAATTGAAAATGGCAGAGGAGAAAAGTGAATAAAAAGAACAATCAAGAGATAATTTTTGTGTAAATTAAAGAAAAAGGTATTAACAGAATTGAAAAAAAAACTAAAAAATAGTTAAAAATGATAAAATAAATCAGCTCATGGTGCCTATTAAATGTAAGATATTTTCTTCTGCAAAATATTTGACAATATAAAAAATACAAATTTAAACATTTCTGAAAAGTTCCTTCAAATTAAATTAACTTAAACCAAGTTTTGAACATGTTTTAAGCTACATAGAACCTTGGAGGAGAATATTAAAATTCAAATTTAAATTAAACTTTGCTTAGTGTTAGTTATTATCAGTTTTTTTTTTCAATTGAGCTACAGTTTCATATCAATTATCCCATTGCAGAATCAAGACAAAAACCCTATTCTATTCAATTTCATTCTACTCTGTTCTACTAATTTTTACCTATTCTATTTTTACTCATTTCAATGTATTCTATTCATTTATCTTATGCTCAGTCAGGATGAGGTGTCCGAGTGGTTAAGGAGATGGACTGCTAATCCATTGTGCTCTGCACGCATGGGTTCGAATCCCATCCTCATCGCTTGCCCCCTTCCTCTAATATACCAATGTCTTCCAAGTATCGAATGCGATGGCCTGGCGACCTGTCCAGGGTGTACCCCGCCTTCGCCCATCAGTGGCCGGGATAGGCTCCGGCGACCCCGAACGGGAAGAAGCGGTCAGGAAGTTTTATATAGTCTGTTTAGTTTTTACCTATTGTGCATATTTTATGACTCCATCTGTGCATCTGTAAAAACTACAGGCATGAAGCCCAATGAGGCAAATTGAATTTGTGATATTGGGCTATATAAATAAAATTGAATTGAATTGAATTGAATTGAATGGATGGATGCATATCTTATGCTCCATTGAATTCCACTTTATTTTTATTTTATTCAATTAATTTCATTTCTATTAATTTATTTTCTAATGTACTCTACTGATTTCATTTTTCTTTTTATTCTACTTTCATTCCACTGTATTCTGTTGGTTTCTGATCTACTTAGTTAAACTAATTTCTATTTTTTAATTAATTTCCCTTTGTATTCTATTGTACTAATTTCGTATTTCATTTTATTTTATTTTGTTATCCTTTATTCTATTGATTTATATTTTATTCTACTGATTTCTGTTCTACTCCTTCTATTCTATTCATTTCCTTTGTATTTTATTCTACTCTACTGAACTGATATTTTATTTTATTCTATTTCCTACCACTCTATTCTACTGAATTCAGTTCTAGATAACTCTATTTGTATTTTCTTCCTAAAACAGACATGGAGACATAGAACTGATGAATGGATAAAGAATAAAAAAAAAAAAAAACTAAAAGAAAAAGTTTGACAGTAGAGTAATGTTGACTTTTTCAGGCAGGATTCTCTTATTTTAAGTCTGACGATGAAACTTAACTCAACAAAAATGAGAGTGAATATTTAACCACACTTTTAGAAAGATCTCTGAGAGTTCTACAGTAGGCTGTTTATCAATGATAGATGGAAAAATGATGTAGGTCTGTATTTGTATGAAGATTTACTGAATTGTTAGACTGTTTACAGAGATTTACAGTCAGACTCACATTTACACATTTAAACATTCAAATATTCACAGATTCACACATTCATACATGCAGACATTCACAGATTCACACATTCACACATTCAAACATTTAAATATTCAAACATTCAAACATTCAGACACTGATGCTCAACACTGATGCTCAACACTGATGCTTAACCTATAACCTATAAAAGTTGGATTCAATGCATTGCAACCAAACGTCCGATATTCCGATCACAGGTCGACCCTTCTCTCCCTGCACGGTCCCCCATTGTCAAAATATATATATATTTTTTACCACTTTAGAACATTCAGATGTGGGATGAAAATGTATATTAAGTCCTGATGTTAACAAACAAGCCCCTCCCTCCACCTCACCTGTCCTCCTCCGTTGACCTTGTTGGTCAGTTTGACCTTGTTGAAGCTCACGGGCGCCTTCATCCAGTGCGCTCCGAAGTTGGGCGAATCCGGGTGGATGTAGATGCCGCCGTGGACCCGCCCCTCGCCTCGCCCTTC